>NC_081219.1:12782045-13102500 GCF_902713425.1 Acipenser ruthenus
CCCCCCCAGCCATTCAGTGGTTCAAGGACGATATCGCCCTGCAGGTGGGTGAAGACGTCAGGCAGGCAAGTATGAAAGAACCTAAGAAAATTAACGAACGAGAGGAGGCCATTCGGAACATCAGTGCTCGGTTCCTGTTGGCAGATTGATCTCAAAGCGTCGTCAAGCCGGGTCTTAAAGGATCACAATGATTGAGCATCAGAAGCATAGCTTGGTAACCCCATTCTCGTACCCTCTGACCCAGGAGTGTCTCCACTTATACAGGACCCGTGAAAGAATACCTTGCTATAGTTCTGTTTGGATTTGTGCCGTGCTCAGTGATCATCAGTCTGCCTGACTGTGGATGAATCTAACCTGCTTAAGGCGATAGGAGAAAGCAGAAAACACCAATTATATTTCAGTACACATGACTGAGAGGCACCGCTGATTCAGAATAAAGCCACTTTGAGACTAGGTTTCAGGCCACCAGGGGAGACTTGGGGTTTGAAACCACAAACCTGGAAGCTGGTTTCAAGCCACTGTTCATGAAAAAAATGGCTTTGTGTTTCCTTAGCCTAATATGTATCAAAACTTCACTTCCACAACGATTGTGAGCGGAGGGAACCACATATTATTAAAAAGGGGTTGCACACTTTTAAACAGCACCGTGTGAGAGTGCACAGGGCTCACTTCTGCCGCTCTCTGTCTGGGATCACAGAGCCGCAGCAAAGCGCCCGTTTAGCAAAAACAAAAACAGTTTTCCATTTCAATCAGGCGCCTGCGCGGACAGCGAGAGTCACGCGAAAACCGCCTCGCACATAAACACATCCCTCCGCTCGGGAGAAAAACAACAAAACAACAACAACATTATTACAAGCCAGCCCCAGCGCGCTTCCCAGATAGAAACGGATATGTACTACCCGTGACACTTCTGTGCTGCCCTTTGTTTTTTGTCAGTTCACTCCCTCAAAGTAAGAGGGAGATTTGGGGGATTATTTTTCCTGCGGGGCCGCGGAGGAGAATTGCAGCGGGAGGGGTGGTGAGGTGTCCAAGATGGCGGCGCCCTGTGGAGTGGCGGAGTGTTAAGAGGTAAACAGCGCTCTTTAATTTTTATTTATCCGAACAGATTTGAACGTTTTTAATCTCTCACGACGCCCTACCTGCGCCGCCTGGGTCGTTATCTAAACTCACTTGAGTGTGTCATCGCTGTCACACCGGTGCTTTTGTTAGTTTTGAAATTATTCCGTTGGTTGCTGCACTGGAAAGGTAAACCGAAAAAAAATAATAAAAATAAGACCATTTATAATGTAACATTTCACGAAAGGAGATTACATCTTAAATTCTGTTATGCTTTTTTTTTAATGCTCATTGAAACGAGTTTGTCTCGGTGCAGTTGTTCTGTAGTTAATTGTTTACGTCAGTCTGCTCAAGCTATCGCCGGTAAACCTGTTTTCACTGCAGAAAACAAAACCTGCTTGAATTGATAATATTTTACCCATTCAAGTGAATATATTTATCGAGTTTGGTTTTACATTCTACAGATTAGGTTATTAAGGATGCTAAAAAAGTAACCAAGATTTAATAATTAGCACTGAATTAAGCTATTTTTTTTTATTTTTTTAAAAGGCTAACGTTTACTTTTTGTCGGATCAGATCTATGGTTATTGCTGAGAATCACATTACATCATGTTTGCTATTGCAGAAGTTAAAAACGTCCGATGCATTTTTCCTGTTCATTTTTTTTTTTGTTAAGCCCTATTTTTACTGGACTGGCCAGTCGATTGGTAATTTCATTAAACCACAGAGTCCTTTTGAACTTCATAATCGTGTTATTAAACCGTCAGCATAAATCCATTCTAGAAATGCGTTCAAGCGGATGGATTCTGCCGACCATAACGATACTGTAAAATGACAGGCATTTTGCACCGGGTTTTATCTAGCAGAGGGGAAAAAAATGAATGCATAAAACTACTTTTAATTTAAAGCGGGTTTAATGTAAAGACATCAGGTTGCGTGCTTGTAAAGCAAACGACACTGTTGAATAATTTAGAAATAACTGCAACTTGTATTTTGTTGCAGCAGATTCTTATTTACAAAGCAGCATGCCAGAAACTGACGTGGAAACTGGAACCATGTGTAGCAAAGGTGGAGGGATTGGGTAACCTTGGCAAGCAGTGCCAATATCTACAACCAGCAGTGATTGTCAGCAACTTCACAGCGTTTCATTTAAATAGAATCGAGATCTAAACGTGCAACTCTTAACAAATACGCTACATCCCACTGTAGTCGTGGGACTGAGTAAAAGCTTCAATTATTTGCACAGTGGCTTGATCCTCCAAGCCATTGTTAATCTCGATATGTGTGTGTTGTTTTATTAATGAGCTGCTATGGGAACAAGGTGAATGAATGTGTTTGGAACTTGTGTTTTTATTTTAGTAGTTGTGCAGTTAGGGATGATTAATTAGAAATGTCCTCCACACATAATATCTTCTCACTGAGACTTGTTTTCCTGTTTTCTCATCAGCTTTGCAGTAGTCAGATAAGCAGTGGATAAGATTTGGCATCCCCTACAGGATACCTATTGCAAGTTATTTCTTGGACTTGTGTTACAAATAAATATCCCTATACCATCCTGCTAGTGACAGTCTTATAGAGAGACACTCTGCTTTGATGTAATTCCTTGACAGTATGTTCTGCACATCAGTTTCCTGTCTCAAACCATTTGAAATAAAGACTGGTTAGATAAACATCTTGTGCCAAAATTAAGAGACCTTGCCCCTGTGATCCAATAGTTTTCAGCTTTCTGGTTTCCAGATGGAGGCAGACGCTTTGAAGATATTGAATAAACTGCTGTGTTGTTCTTCTCTAGTGCAGGTTTGAGCTGCATCTGTGTCCTATAATGCAAGGGGTGGATTGGCAGCCGTATTGCATTCAGCAGCTCGAGTCTCCAGACTGCTTTTACCCATTCAAGTGAACCGCTAGCTTGTACTGCGATTGGCCTTTTTAATTCCCTGTGTCCGTGAATACGTATGCCCAGTTGGTGATTGGAAAATATAAACATAATGGCATATTGTTCACTGATTCGCCTAGACTAATACTTTAGAGAACTCTCCTCTGTTCATAATTGTTATCCAATGGCAGCAAACCCCAGATTTGTTTCACACTTTCTATACTAGGTAACGTCACATAAATACTACCAGAGAATAACAAACAAATTAAATAGCACAGACTACTTCTACAGACAAATACACAGAAATGGACCGTTTACTGCATGTGGATTAGTTTACTGGTCTGCTGTTTTCTGTGCCTTTCTTTCCTAGACCCGTATAAAGGTCTGTATTGCTGAAAGAGTTCAGGTTATTAGAGCAAAGTAACTGTGCCTTTTATACTGTACATATCTCACTCTTGTTTAAGCTTTGCCTCGAGGCATAACATTGTTCAACAGGTCTGACTATCTGTCTTGCATTATGGAGTTGTTCACCAGTCCGCTTTTGCAAAAAAAACTGGATTTTCTTAAGACTGCATTTATGTTGCAGTGGTGGGACCCCATGACTCATAACTGTGTTATGCATGAGAAATTAGATTTGTTTAGTCTGAAATCACATAGGAAATATCATGGATGGGCCAGGTGGCACAGACAATGTATTTACAGTTCTTTCCTGAATACAGGTCAACTCTCAAGTGAGACGGTAGGTCCCAATTCGGCCCGCATTGCCACCACAAAATTAGGCAAAAAAATTCAGTCCCTGCTTTAAAGTATAAATATGAATCAAAACCTGCCTGGATATTCCAACCAGATGTTTCATTAAATGGCTATTTCGCTGCTTAAATTTGTTGCCTATAAAATATTTGCTTTCCCCTAAACTGTTGCTGTTATAGGCTTTATCCTGGCCTAGACTGATCCACAGCATTCTTACATTCAGAGCTGTCATCCGCATTCATTTTTGGCAACCTTTGGCAATGCTGTTTTTTTCTGTAACCCTATGCATTACTTTGCTGCTGTGTAAACGACCAGACATGAATACCCTGTATCTTTCTAAACAAGGGATTTGGGGGCGCTCCCTAATAAAAGCTGAATCTCAAAACAACAACTGTGTAGCAATTGTTACAGCTATGTCTAATGGCATTTAAAACAGGATTGATTTCTCCGACTTTTCACATCTCCACCCTTACTCTGGTCCCACCGCAGTCGGATACGCAACAGTTTACTGTATAAGATAATAAGAGATTAGTCTTATCCTTACTGTACAAACCAACTGGTACTTGCAATTAAAAAAAGTCTTCAGTTTAATGGAAGGGATGTTTAATCTTTTATTGGTGTTATGGAAGAGCCAGCTTTGCACCTGTTCAGGGGAGGTCCTGTCTCGTGTAATATAAACCCCCTTCAAGGTAATACAACTCTTGTTGTAATGGGTGATTTGCCAGCAGATCGTGTGTTTATTACAGGTTCTGAATACTTCCTGGAAAGTGTATCTGTGCGTCACTACAGCTGGCCTTGTCTGTCTATCACCCATCCACCCCCTGGGACAGTTGGGTTCAAAGACAGAAAGATTTCTTTAAAACTGCAGCTGCATGTGTGTGTTGTTTTTTTTTTTTAATTTTATACCGGAAATCCTTTATGGTATGTTTCTGGGTTAACTTTGTGTTTTTATACTTTGTTTAAAGATTTATACATTTTGCTGAAGACTGAAAGATTTTTCTCGATGACCTTAATATACAATTGCGAGCTCTGTAATGTATTTAAAATGGGGTAAAGTTGAGCCAGACTTCACAGCTAAGATAATGAAATTAAGGCGGGTCTAGCTAATAAAATGATGTCATCAATATTATTGTGGCTTCCATTTGCTTTGTAGGTCACATGGGTTGTGCAGCTTTGAAAGAAGCACCATTTATTCATTTTAATGACATCATAATCTGGTGTCATGCTAGGTTAAAGAAAGTTTGCATGCCCTACTTTCAAGCAGTCTTGCACTTTTTTTTGTGGTCTGGAAAGTGGAATTGTCCCCCGTGGTCATGCTTAATGATGTGAGCTTTGTGGAAAGATTAAAAGAAGGAAATCTCTTCAGCCTAGAAGAATGAAGGGAAAGAGGGGACTTGATTTGTAACTGGTATAGATACAGTTAACCCAAGAGACAACTTCAAATTTAGCACAGAGAGAAGAACAAGAGGGCGTAGATGGAAGCTGAGTAAAAGTTTAGAACAAGGTAGGAAGCACTTCTTTTAGACAGTTATAAATGCATGGAATAGCCTACCAGGTGTGACGTAGTAGGATCTAAAGCACTGGGAGCATGTAAAAAAGGGTACATTCTGTGCTTTTAAACCTGAGTAAGGGAGAATGGTGTGCTAACAAGAGACGAGCCTTGATGGGCTGAATGGCCTTTTCTTGTTCTCAAACGTTTATGTTCTATAGGACTTAATAACCAGTGTTTGCTCTTAAACCCAGATGCACTGCTAAGATGAAATAGTGTAGCCGGCGGGCTGTAAGAGGCACACAGAGTTCTTCTGTAACACAGTGTGCTACAAAATGTGTTTGTACAGGTGCACAGCACGTTAAGATTATTATTATTTTATTTAGCAGACGCCTTTATCCAAGGCGACTTACAGAGACTAGGGTGTGTGAACTGTGCATCAGCTGCAGAGTCACTTACAATTACATCTCACCCGAAAGACGGAGCACGGGGAGGTCAAGTGACTTGCTCAGGGTCACACAGTGAGTCAGTGAGTGAGCCGGGATTTGAACCGGGGACCTCCTGGTTACAAGCGCTTTTCTTTAACCACAGGACCACACCGACTCCTGTTCATGGAGTTGTTTCAGCTCTTTCAGATCGATTTAGTCTGGTACAAAATCTTTTATTAATTTTTTTGGCTTGGACACAGGTGGCTGAGCTCCAGATCTAAGTGATCCTGCAGATGCAGGGGTGGTGATGTTCCACATGGCAAACGGCTCCATTGTTGGAGAGCTCTGATTAGCTCTGAACAGTGTTGCGCAAACAGCTGTGCTGCAGCACCAGCATGCTGTCTGCAAAAAAAACCCCTCATCCTTGGAAACCAAGCAGTCTGTGCAAAATACGAGTAGTTTCCTGGTAATACAAACACTGCAGACCAAATGTGTTGGTGAACTTGATCTCTGACCCAATACGATTGCCATATTGAGGTCATGTGACAACTTAGGTTCCTGCAGGAAAATGTTGATACACGTTCTGTCCAGATAAAAGTAACACGTTCTCACTTTCATAAATAACTTCATATCGGAGAGAGATGGCAAGCTACCACTGCCAGTTATCGATCTAGGAGAACACAAACATTATCTGTGTTTTCTGTATCTCATGCATTGCATAGTCAACACAAGCGCCTCAACTGCATTTTCAAAAATGAAATCCCTTCTATTTAATGCCATGAAGCATGATCTCGTTGGACACAGTAGGCCCAGTTTCTTACCAGGATACAGTGAAGGGTTGCTAAGTCTAGTGGCAGTAAGTTGTTTTGTAAATAACAAAACTAAACAGGAATGTTAAAAACAGACATGCAGATACAATAAGGGGTGTAGACTTCCACGCATTTTATGGAAAACAATGTGAAGTACGGGCTTCACCAAGGAGTGTGGTCCTGTTAGAAACTCAACTACTGGCTGCTAGACTCGCCGGATGATCATTTGTCTCTAGTAATAGAACCCTTTTTATTTTAGTTGACTGCTTTTTTGATTGCCAGATCAGTGTTTCATTAGTAAGTTAAGTAGCTGAGTAGAAGGTTAAGCTTCTAAGTAAAAGCCATACCAGGTTTTACTAGGAGCTGCATTACACACATCTGAGCTTGTGGCCTGCTTTACAGAAATATTCAAGTATTTTTATTTCTGTGACTGTGTGGTGTTATTTACTGCAAGTACAAATAAACCATTTGTGATTCCGTAGCAAACGTGGGGTAAAGATGGCATGCAAAGTACTGGTAATCCAGATACCTGCTTGTTATCCTGGGAGAAACAAAGGGAGATCCGCTAGTTTTACAGCAGCTCCCTGCTGCCACTGAAGGAGTCTGCAATTAAACTGTTCAATTTAGATACATTGAGTGTGCGTGCATGTGTGAACTTATGGTAATCTTTATTCATTTTGCATTTTCAAATCTTTTAACCTTTAGTAGAACCCTGTATAATCTGAATGTCTTTTTACTGCCAGGCTGCAAGCCTGAGCAGGCACCATGCTGCAGGGCAGCGAAGGATTAAGGTGATCGCTGTCTGTTCAACAGGAAATAGATCCCTCTTGCTCTTTAGGAACCGCCTGAGTCGTTTTTGTGTCCAAATGCGTTTTGCGACATCATTTGTACTAGTTTGGCACAAGAAACATTAGCCGTGGTGGCAGGCAGTTTATAAAATCAAACCGTTTCGGAGATAGATGTAGCTTGGGAATGGATATTTGTTTCATGATCAATTATGTCATTGATGCAAAACAACACACAGCTACAAAACGTAAGTGGAATGAAATCACAGGGCAGGTTGACGTTCCTAGCCGTAAAAACTGCAAAGACCAAAAAGTGCTTCTTGCTTTTGAATATTGAAGTTCTCAATTCACTGTTACCTGTCAAATATTCAATTAGGAAATTGGTCCACCTTCGTTACAGTAGTGAGCTGCAGCCTCAAGGGCTCTGTACAAGTTTGCTGTCTTGACTAGCTGTGCTGTTCTCCCTTCTCTGTTTTGTCAGCGGTGTCTGCATGCTGTGTGTCGGTGGCCAGCTGTGGAACCTGCTGCAGGCAGACTGGACTCTGGCGGAGTGAAGATCGAGACTCCCAAGCCTCTAACAGAGAGACCCTGAACCCCAGTCCCTCTCTGGACCCCCTGCTGCAGACAGACAGAGAGAGAGAGAGACGATGGCGAAGGAACAGCCCAGCTTAGTGGATCTCCTCCATCTCCTGGAATCCTCAGACCTGCACGAACTGGATGAAATCAAGGAGATTCTCAACAACAACCTCAGCCAAGGTAAACTGTCCAGGGCACCTAGCCTGTGGAGGAGGGCTTTGGACCTTTAAACACCCCTGGAGTGCCTGCATGCTTTCCTATACCATGTGCGATTAGTCAGTATGGGTGCTATAGTGTTTATACAGTATGCACATACAGGTCCCTATATGGTACACATTCATTTTGCTCATCCTCATTAATGTTCTAGTATATCATTGTGAGAGGGATTGCACATTTATCAATTGCAAAAAAAGTAATTGAAATCCCTCCATCTGAGCTGACAGTTCATTCTGTAGCCTGGAATTAAAGCCCTGTTGTGTTTGTGTTTTTTTTTTTTTTTTTTTTTTTTTATATAAACGGTCCCTTTTCTTGTAACGGACGGAGCGGTTTTTGCTTTTTGTTTCTTCAGACAGAGGGTCCCTCCTCCTGAACAGTCTGGTGGATTATTACCTGGAAAGCAGCTCCGCTCAGGCTCTGCACATCCTGTCCTCTGTGAGGGAGCCCCATGATAAGGTGGGGAGATCGTCTCTGCCAGATCCAACCATGCACCAAATTCACTGGAGACACGAGTCACTTGGGCTCAGGGACTGACGTGGCACTGATGAATGCACCAGGCACAGGCTGCGTCTGCTTGACCTAGGGGTTGATGTGGGGTCTCAACTGCTTATCTGTAGTCTTCCCGAGTATAAAAAATAAGTACAGTGCTCCTTTGCTATTTCACCGTTAGCTAGGCATGTTGACAGGTAATTGTACAAGCCCTGTGTTTTCCTGTATAAGAGCCCTTCACTAATTCAGTTTAATGTGTAATTCAGTCGGTTAAATACATAGGGAACACTGTAAGCTGATGCAATATAGATGCAGTCTCTGGTAATGTACAGTTTCATATACTTATAATCCTGCTGTGCCTGATCCTTTAGGTGGGGTGTAGGCAAATCAGATCAACCACCTTAGTTTCCTTTAACCCCTTCAGTCACTGCGTGCACAATTGTACCATGTTAAGTTTCCTATCTGTGTATCTCTTTTATAATGCTTGGATGTTTTTTTCAAAGTTATGGCAGGGCAACTAACTGAACTCCATGAAGTTCACACAAGCTGTTTTTAAAGTATCGTGAGCGAAGGGGTTAAGTTGATGATCTATTTCTGTAGATCGTTAGTTTAATGTGAATTGCAAGAAGGATGCCTCGGATATGTGGTGCGGTCTGTTATATGTGGTGAAGTACTGTTCATTGAAACGGGGCATGGACTCTGTGCAGTGTCACTGCTGATGTTCTGAGAACACTATGGATTCCACTTTCCATTGCACTTGATTGCGGTCAGGTGGAAGAGCCAGAAGAGAACCGATTTTGCATGAAATGATGTCATCGTCAGCGTTCACACAGTTCTGGAATGCACAGGATCGTATTTTGGGCTTGAAAGATGTTGCTGTGCACAGAAGCAGCTGCTTTGTTTGACAGTTTAATTTGTTTAGGTCTGAACCTGCCTCATTTAGCAAAGGGGGGGGGGGAGGGAGGAGAATACGATTATGAATGGTGTGTTGCTGTTCCTCCTTTCTGGAAATCTATGGGTGACATTTCGCCCTATTAGAATCGCAGCTTTGAAAGATCGGCTGTCAGGCTTCTGGCACCCAGCCTGCTCTTTGAGTCTAGAGCGTCGCTAATTGCATTTAACCGTGTGATCTGCATGTTGAACTTCAGTTTGATTTGAAAGGTTAAAAAGGTGCACTAATGAAGACACCTGACGTGGTTCCCTTTAAGGTCTCGAGAGGATCATGCAAATCAACTACAGTACAGCACATCATGAACCTGCTGACATTTCCTAACCCTGTCCCTCCCCTTTTATTAAGGAAGATAATTCAGCTGAGTGGGCAGGTTTGTGCACTGATTCATATATATGTTTATATGTGCCAGTAGCTCATGGGTTTTGATGCTCAATTAAGCTACCCTGGAAAAATGTGTCATGCAGTCTGAAACCCGTGGCTGGAAATTAGACTCCCTCCCGTTGCGTTATAAGCAGTTCAAACAATTTCAGGTATTGCTGTGATCTTAATTAAGCACACCTGAGCCTGTAACTCCTATAGTTTCTTTTAAGCTCCTGTGTGATTGCTGTGCTACGGGGATGGCTGGAGTCGTCTTTCCATCCCTCTAGCTGGGGCCAGTCTGTCTGTCTGTCTCCTGTCTGTGTAACAGCTGGTGATAAGAGGCCCGTTCTCTTGCAGCACCTTTTTGACAAAATGAACGAATGCATGGCGAAGCCAGCCTGCCGCTTGGCCACTCTCACACTGCTGGGTCACGTCATCAGAAAGCAACCGTCCTGGATCCACAAGATCTCCCGGAGCCCTGTGCTGCCGTCGCTGCTCAAATGTCTCAAGGTATACACAGGTTTCAGTATTGATGTGTGTTTATGTGCTAGCTTGCAGGTGTCTGGATTATTCACCTGGAAAATGCCTTTTTAACCAAGTGGTTGCAGTGGCTGGGGAGGGGGGAACTAACCACACATCTGCAGCATTATCCAGGATTTAAAGGGTTAAAGTAATAATATTGTGGCAGTGAGCTCTGCATGTTCTAAATAGAGGTTTAGATCTAATTTAGATGTAACTGTTTAGATATAATTAGGTCCGTCAGCGTTTAGAGAAGTTACATGATGATCTGTGCAGTATATAAGACCCAGTGCAGTTAACCTGCAAAAAAATTAGAAATAAATAAACATACCATGTATCTGGAAACTAATCAAGAAGTACAAAATAATGCCACTCCAGTTACTGTTCAGCCCGTACAGACGGCTTTGAAAGAGTTTCCGTTGCTTCTTTCGTCTCCGTCTCCAGACCGATGGCGACGCTGTGGTTCTCATAACTGGAGTCCTGGTGCTAATTACCCTCCTGCCCATGATCCCTCAGGCTGGCAAACAGCACCTCTATGAGTTCTTCGATATCTTTGGACGCCTGGCAGCCTGGAACATGAAAAACCCAGGTAGCAGCTTCAGGGAAAGGGAACCGCTTCGTGTCGGAGAGTCTGTGGGAGAGGGGCTGTCTTGTAAGGGGAGGGGTTTGTGTTTTCTCTTGAAGAGTTGCTAGAATTGTTTTAAGAGAAGTTTCTACTTGAGTAAAGGATAACTGATGTGGAAGTGGTGTGGGTAAATGTGATTTACTTAAAAAAAGAAAAAACGGTAAGAGGGAACATTCATTTTATACTAGCCAAAAATATAAGCAGTACGTTTTGGTGGGTACAAAAAAAAAAATCGAAATAGTACTATAAAAATAAAATGGTACATGCAAGCGTTTAATGTTAAAAGTGGTGATCTGTGCAATTGAAATATTTCAGGTCTTGAAATGATGCAGCAGCGCGGTGTGTTAACTGGTGTTGTCTGTCTGTAACAGGGCACATCCCGGAGGTTTACCTGATCCACCTGCATGCCAGCGTGTACGCGCTCTTCCACCGTCTCTACGGCATGTACCCCTGTAACTTCGTCTCTTACCTGCGCTCGCACTACAGCATGAAGGAGAACGTGGAGACCTTCGAGGAGGTGGTCAAGGTGAGCCACAAAAGGGCTTGTTTAGCAAACCTGCGGTTATCTTCATTGTCTTCTTTCTGGGACATCAGTGGGACATTTCTTTTCTTTTTTTTTTTTTTCTTTGTTTCCTTTTCTTTTTTAGCCCATGCTGGAGCATGTTCGTATACACCCCGAGTTAGTGACTGGGACCAAGGATCACGAACTGGACCCAACTAGGTACTGGAGCTGTAGGAGCCAAGAACCGTTTGATACCCTCAGCATGCACTATTAGAAATGCACGCACAGTGACCACCTGCGGTACCTGGATTGTATATTAATATGACCCCCACCCCCCCACTGTCATGGAATGCAACAGGGATGGAAATAAGACTCCCATTGCATTGCAGCTTGATCCATTCCTGGTTTTACTAGGAGTTTAATAAGACTCGCTTGAGATTGTTATCCAATACGCCGCAGCTAATCAAGCTCGTAGTAAAACCTGGAATGGGTGAGTCTTATTTCCATCCCTGTTTTATCTTTTGAGATAGAAACCTTCCTTTGTGAGTAAATGCTTTGTAATTGTTCATTAAAAAAAAAAATAGTTGCAAGCTATTATTCAATGCTCCCTCAATATTTAATCGTTCTGTATTTCAGATTAAAAGTCCCATATTTGGCTGTATACATGCCCTGCACAAATTCACTTTTTGTTGATGTGCAAGTCGGATAGCGAAATAAAATGGGAGCATGTACTTGTGCCTAGATGCCCTGTTAATATCGGTCATGTCTATTTTTTCTTTTTCTTTTTTTTTTCTTTTGCTTTGGCTCTCCCTGCAGGTGGAAAAGGTTTGAAATCCACGACATTGTTATCGAATGTGCCAAAGTGTCCCTCGACCCCAAGGAGGCCTCCTGCGAGGAAGGCTACTCCACCATGCCGGAGCATTTCTCTACGCACGTCCAGCACCGGCAGGCGGACCCCACTGCCAGCCCTTTCACTGACCTCCAAAGCAGTTTCGGTGAGTGAGATCACCCGCCACTGTCGCTGCCTTTCCTCCCTTCCTTGTCCTAGAGAGCTGGGGCAGCAGCTTTGTGAGGGTCCCTGATGGCTGCTGAATTGTCTATTCCCAGCTCAGTGGAGGTGTTCACACACATTCTCTCTGGCATACAGCAAATCTTACAGTGTTTCATATGCTTGGAGGATGCCACCCTCTGATATGTTTTTCCTTAATACTACTACTAATAATAATAATAGTGTGGACCTGGGCTGGCCCTTGGGGCACAAAGTGAATAAACTGAATAATAATAATAATAATAACAGCATCATGGATAGTAAAAGTCTGAGGACTTGTTTTTTTGGTAGTAAGGGTTATCTAGACTGGTAAGTACTTTTCTAACGTGAATCCTTTTCGTTTCGAAGCCGTTTTGTGATCACAGCGTGTTGTTTTTCAGGGAGTTCATCCTCAACCCCCTTCTCGACCCCTCTGCTGGCCTTGTCTCAGCTCTCAGGGACCCAGCCCCCGTACCGCAGCCCCCAGACGTCCCGCCGCCTGCCTGAACCCAGCCAGGTAACTGCAGCCCGTGCGTCCTTCCCTTTCCAGCGTCTCTGACCTGTCCTCTGCTTTTTTTTTGTCTTCACTAAACAGTAGGGGTGTGTGCAAGAATACTCCTACTCATTTTGTCTTTCAGAAGTATTTATCGTCCGGTTCAGTCCAGGCACAAGCTCAAGTGCCAATTTAATGATTGCAAACACTCTAAAATAGCATAAAATAGAATATAAAAAAACAAAGCTTGCATTGAACAAAAGAAAATATGTTCTGGGGTTCAGTGGCTGGCGAGAGCAGCTTCCCAACGGCAGTGTTAAACTGTGAATCGCACTCCAGTTTCAAATGGCACAAAAGAAAAGCAACTTATTAACCCCGTGCTCCTGATGAGTCAGCGATGTGGGTGTCAGCTTGGCACAGTCTTTTATATAGAGGATCGTTTCACGAAATCCTCAGCCCCTGCATTTACATCAAACGTTACCAGCAAGAAAGCATGCATGTCAAAATAATGAAGGAAAAAAAAGTGTCCTTGCCAGTTTAAAAAAAAAAAAAAAGCCCCTTAATTTTGCTGTGGATGCATTTCTTGACTCGGTTGAATCTCGTTCTATCCTGCCTGTGAAACCAGCCATGAATGTTTTGTGGTGTCATGTCTGTGGTGGGTTTCAGGAACTCTTCTGGAGCCCCTCCTCTGTGTGCGGGATGGCTACACCGCCCTCCTCCCGGGGGATCTCTCCCACCAGCACCCCCTCGGAGCTGTCCCACAGCGCCTCCCACCTGCCCGGCCGAGCACAAAGCACCCTGGGTATGAGCACCGAGACAGACACACCCCCTCTGCTTCTCTGGAAAATCTCTTATTAACCAGCCTTTGAATTTCAAAGAAGCTCCATTTTATTGAACATGAAAGAACAAGACATGCCCTTTTATAGCACAGTGTCATTTTATTTTACGTTTGATTACTATTAATTAAATGAGTCTGTTAGCTTTATTGTCCATGCCAGGTAGAGAAAGATTACAATTTGTTTCTTATCAGCAAACAGAGTGAAACGCAGGATTCCAGCATTTCAGATTTTAATTCATTAATGTTTTTTACTGTTGTTGTTTCTGCAGCCGGAGGCAAAGGCACCCCTTCTTGTAACACACCAGCCACCTCCTCTCCCCCGCCTCTCATTTCAGACGAGTTTGAGCACATCTCCCTTCCCCCACGAGCCGCCTCTCCAACACGCAAGGTACAGAACCGTGATGCTTTCTTTACATGATTTACATCGTATCGTAATAGAGGTCTGCATCGTTTGTGTGGTGATAGAAGACCAGAAGCATGGCTCAAGGCACTTCACCGAGCGGTTCTTAAATGTAGTCTTTTAACAAAACAGTCCATCAGTAATGACCATTTGATCATCTTATGCATCCTACAAGTAGCTCATCAGGACCACCCCCTGTATCGTGATGCTTACCGTGATACGTGCCGTAGCAGGGATGTAGGGATCATTTAAAAAGTGGTCCTACTTTTTGCAATGGTTTATTCAGGATAACTTCTGATGAAACGTCTTTGTGGGAACCTGGCTGTCTCCTACGCCTGAAAAGTTAATCATTAAACTGCAATGCCTCCAAAAAATGTTCTGGTGTCCTAGTTTTTGTTCCTATTGCGAAACTATTTATAGTTAACATGTGCCGTGATTGTCAAGCGCTTTGTGGTTTTTATTTGAACGCGGCTCGTTTTTTTGGAATTCTTGCAGCATCCTTGTTATGCAGAATGTTTTTCCTAACTGGGAGGTTTGTTTTCCAGAATGGAAAGGCAGATTCCTGGAAGCCTGGCCTGACGAGACAGGAGAACATCAGAGACTCGGAGAAAGGGACCTCGGACGAAGCCAATAACCTAGGTAAGCAGGAGTCCCTCTTTGGAGATTCGGAGCGTTTCTTTTGGTGTGGGTTTTGTCTTTTTGTTTTGTTTTAAGCAATTTCCTTCAGATGTATTATTTTTGCTTTTTTTAATTTTTTTAAACGTCATATGTTTTAGCAATGCAGGACAAACAGGATCCGGTAAAAAAGAAAGCACAGTTAGTAGCTATTTAGGTAAGCGATTTAAAATGTACATGGCTAAATCACGGTGACCGCACGGATCAAGGTAACTTTCTTTTCATGAATGACATAGTGGACGTGCCCGTAGACACGTTACAGTGTTTTGAACTTGATGCATTGCTGTCACTGACGTACCACCTTGTTGCTGTCTCTGTTACTAGGTGGGGAGAGCGAGAACTTAAAGACTGTGACTCTGAATGAGCTGCCGGAGTTCATCAAGGAGCTGGAGCTGGAGCAGGACCAGCGGAAACTGGAGGAGCGGGAGGAAGGTAGGTGAAGTCACTTGGCAGAGCCTGCGGGCACCGGGGTGTGTCTGTGCATGTGCACGGATACCAGAGCTGAGGTTGAAAAAGTGGAAGACAGCGGAGGTCGCTTTTTCAACCTGTGGGGAACCGATTACAACTAAAAAGGGGGGGAAATTCTGCAATCCATATCTGTTTTATTAAACTCTTCATTATTCAATTCTTTTCAAAAGCGATCCATGCAGAGAAATCTGTGATGCTGTTGCTGGACCTCTATTTTATTGTATTTTATTTTTTAATTGCGGGCTGATGTCAGAGAATGTTTTTTTTTTTTTTTGGTGGGTGTACAACTGTATTAGCTCTGTGTTACCCATATTGGGCATGTGAGGTTTAGGGTTTTAAAATCTAGTTGAACGCCTGCCTTGCAGATGCCTTCACGGAGGAGCTCTACGAGATCACAGCAGCCAAGCGAGAGTCCCCGACTCTCAGGGGCGGCTTCGACTCTCCCTTCTATCGCACGACGGAGACCCTGACCGGCAACCAGAAGAAGCCTGTGGCTCACCCAGCCCCGATGGCAGCGTCGAGCTGCGGGCAGAACACCAACTCCACCCCGGACAAGCAGGCAGGGCAGCCAGTGGGGGGCCAGGAGCCCTGCTTCTTCAAGCCGGTCTTTACCCCCATCGAGGGGCCCCTCCAAGAACCCTTCCGCAGCCACTCCCCCCCAGCTGCGGATGAGGGCAACAACCAGGGCAAGTACAGCCTGTTCACCCCCAGCCCCTGCAAGGCACAAGCAGCCCCCTACGAGCCCCTGTTCGACCTGGCGCTGCCCAAGGCCGCCGCGCTGTTTGTGGGCAGGAGGACGGCGGAGGCGGTGCGGAGGGCTGGGGCGGAGCGTCTGGTGGAGGAGGAGGAGGAGGAGGAGGAGGGGGAGGCATCGACCTCCCCTCTGGAGGTGCTGGACCGTCTCATCCAGCAGGGCGGCGACATGCACGTCAAGGAGCTCAAGAGGTAAGCCGGCAGATCCGGATATCACAACGGATGCTGGGAATAAGTAACATCCCAGTTTTATCGTTTCCTTTTTTTTATTGCAATTCCATACAATACAGTTTATGAAAAAAATATATATATAATAAAATACTTTAAAAGCAGGTTTAAAAATGTTTTGGTATTTTTACTGGAATTTCTTAAAAGCTCCATAGTTCTGTAACAATTGCAGGCTTTATCACTCTAGTAAACTTGTCAAACTTGCTTCTTCTTGAAGCTGGATTTTCAGCCCCAGTTCCCTTTTTATTTAACATTCCTGCAGTGAGATTTTACTGTATATTAACCAAGCTTTGAGAGTCGTACAGAGCTGTCTGCATTAAGTTTGCCTGTTCCGAGATTCCTTCTCCGGACTATTCTAAATTGGGAACAATTGCTGGCATTGTCTGTTTTATCCTCTTACGTTGGACGATGAATGCCAAAAAAAAAAAAAAAAAAAACTCAAACAAATTGGCTTCCGTTTGTTGTTTTATTTTAAAGCTGAACAGCTGTTTAGCCACGTAGAATCGGAAAAATAAATTCATTTTTGAAATGATCGAAAGCACCCTGTTGAAGTATGACAGTGAAGTGCTACGGCACTCCCTCGTTTTTTCACAGTTTTAGTAAAGCAGGAATTCAGTTAGTTCTCAGTTAGGCCCTGTACTATACGTGACTGTATGAGGGCCCTGATTTCACTGTTTTCATGTGCGAGTCAGGTTGTGAAATGCAGAGCACTGTACGTGGGAGTTAATGTTGCCCTGGACAGGTTGTATTTGTTGATATTGTAACCTGCTGGTTGGAATGTGTTTCTTTGTTCCAGGTTACCTTTGCCAAGCAAGTCAGCTGACTGGACTCACTTCGGAGGTAAACAAGATCTAGAAACACACCCAGACAACCCCAGTCCACAGGCTGCTTTTGAATTGTGCCTTTGTTACATCGTGAATTGGAAAGAACCACAGCTGAATTATGACTCTCATCACACCCAGTTGGATTTTAACTCGGTTTAGCACTCTTTATCTCAACGTAATAACCAGGGACGGAACATTTGTCATTGAATATATTTCAATATTTCTCAATTCAGATATATGTTTTACACTTAGTGATGGATTTTCAACACCGTGAAATTACTTTTACATAAGCACAAAAATCCAATATACCAGCCGTTGTTAACTACAGGGATGGAGATACGACTCCTACTGCATAGCACTTTTACTCATTCCAGGAGTTACTGTCGGCTTGATTAGCCCCAGCCTCTGGGTAACAAGCTCATGTGCGTCTTAGTAAAACCAGGAATGGATCAAATTGGCTACACAGCGTGTCTTATTTCCATCCCTGCATTGATTTCACCAGCATGCTCGTTGTATCCTCCCTGTCTCCCCGCCCCAGGCACCGCCCCGGTGGATGAGCTGCATACCCTGCGCAGTCAGCTGCTCCTCCTGCACACTCAGCTACTGTACGAGCGCTACAAGAGAGAGCAGCATGCGACCCGCAATCGCCGGCTGCTGCGCCGCATCATCAATGCCACCGCGCTGGAGGAGCAGAACGCAGCCATGGTAACGCTAGAGACCGCCTGCCTGGTCCCTGTCGCTCTGCTAGATACAGACTTCTACAACAGCTAGCGTTCCCCCCCCCCCCCCCCCATGCTGTGAGAGTACGGGCCTGGTGGTAGCCCCCCCCGTCTTTGTTTACTGCTTGACTTGTATATTGCAACATTGTTGAGGCAGACGGGTCAACACACCAGCAGCCTCTCCTATTGTAAACGGTTTGAGCACTCCAAGAACGGTGCGTCCTTTGTGAACCGATTCGAAGGTAGACCAACGTTGCGGCTAGGATTTTTGCCTTGAAGAGTTTGCTAGGGTACTGCCTCTTCTTGGAACATTGTGTCCTTTAGACACCTTGCTTTTTCATTTAAAAAGAAAAAAAACAGGAGTGTGTGTGTGTTTTTTTCGTTGCTGTGTGGCTGCAGAAGGACCAGCTGAGCCTGCAGGAGGTGGATATGCAGTCTCTGAAGGACAGCCTGCAGGATGAGCAGCTCCGGTACCAGCAGCAAAGGGAGGAGCATGAGATGATGGTTTCCCGGCTGCACAGCCAGACCAAGCAGCTGCAGCAGGGTCGTGACGAGTACTACGCCAAGAGCCAGGAGCTGCAGGTAGGGAACGGCAGCGAGGCACACACCCAGCATCTCAGTAATTCTGATACTGCTTACCCAGGAGGAGACCCAGCTGAGGGTCCGTGCAGCACCAGAAACAGTCGCTCGGTTTCAAATTGTGTGAAATATTACCAGTTAGCTTGGATTATATGTTGAACAAGTTTCAGGTATTGAAGTTTCTTCGCAAAGGATTTGGGTTTAATTGTTCCAAGTGTTGAATTGGAAACTAATCCCAGTCCAGTTTGACTACACGTGTGCTCAGTTCTGCTAATAGAAATTTTTCATCCTGAATGTTTTTATTTCTATAGAGTAAATTGGTGGAGTGCCAGAAAGAGATGGGGATGCTGAGGGCAGAATTACAGAAAGCCAACAAAAAAGTGTGCAACAAAGGACACCTGCTGAACCTGCTCTCACAGAAGGTGAGGAACCATGAGACTTAATCAGCCCTGGCTTACAGATACTGCCAACCAGCCTGTAAATCATGACGAGAGATTCAAAACAACACATTGATTATACAGCATTTATTTCCATCACTGATCGTTGAATAAAACACCTGAACAAAAAAAGAAAAAGGGTTATAGATGGTTGTGGGGTTCATAGCAATATAAGAATGCAGACTACAGAAACCAATCCAGGGATGCGTTAAGAAATTCTGTTTCTTCGAGAGCTTCAGACTTGGGTTTATTGAGTTATTTATTTTTTAATAATTGTCCGTTCCCGGGTGCGTCCCCACTTCATATTCGGGAATGCTGTGCTATAAATTGACATGCAGCAAATTGATCACCCAGGCAGTGCCCTCCTTTCACCTTCCTCACGCTCCCTGAGCTGGAGGTGTTGAGCGCTGGGCTTTGCTCTCTGTTAACGTCTGCTGTGGTCATTCTCTCCTGCCAGCTGACCAGCAGCGAGACGGTCCAGCAGCAGCTCGAGTTCCTGAACAAACGGCTCCTCCTCCTGGGAGAGGTCAACGAGCTTTACGCGGAGGAGCTGCGGCACTCGAACCCGGACAACACAAAGGTAGGGGCGAGAGAGACTGGGGCTTCGTCTCCCAGCACCGGCACAAACACACCAGGGTTATTCCAGCTCAAGTGGACCACATTCTGGGGAGGTGTTTGTGGTTTACCACGTTCTGGGGCGGTGTTTGTGGTTTACCACATTTGATTGATTAAGAGCTGTGTAACTCGTGCCCCTCCTCACATGTGAGAAAGTGTTTGATGACCTAAGCATATAACGTTTCCGTTTTAAAGGAATTTTCAAGGGCTTTCTAACATTGTCAATTGAAGCAAGTGAGCTAGAATTACCCAGCAGCTATAAAGGGCTTGGCGATTCTGTGGCTCTCACAGGTGTGGAGCCCACAATTCAATCTCCTGACGGTTAAGAAGTCTAGATCGTTGTGGTTGGGAGGAAGCTAGATGCTACATTTATTTTTCTGCAGTTAACGGTATCCTGCAGCCTTTACAGTACCTGTGCACGTCCCACTGGGATATGAGCTTACTCTGTTTATCTGTGTGTGTGTCAGGAGGTGGAGATGATGCAGGCGTCCCACAAGAAGGAGCTGGACAAGATGAAGCAGAGCGCGGTGCAGCAGAGCCAGCGGCTGGAGGCGGCGCAGAAGCGCATTGCGGAGCTCGAGTCACAGCTTGCCAAGAAGGAGCACCTCTTACTGGAGCAGAAGAAGTACCTGGAGGACGTCAAGACCCAGGCCAAGTAGGAAGCAGGGAGTTGCACAAGTCCTGTGAGAACGAACCGATCTGTTTGGACCTGCTTTTTATTGGGTCCAAGAAACGCTGCACTTGAATTGATCCCTTTGATTAGCATCACTGATTTATTATTATTATTATTTATTTCTTAGCAGACGCCCTTATCCAGGACGACTTACAAGATATCACATTATTTTTACATACAATTACCCATTTATACAGTTGGGTTTTTACTGGAGCAATCTAGGTAAAGTACCTTGCTCAAGGGTGCAGCAGCAGTGTCCTCCACCTGGGATTGAACCCACGACCCTCCGGTCAAGGGTCCAGAGCCCTAACCGCTACTCCACACTGCTGCTGATAACACGCAACACGTATAGTGATCCTGCCCTGCTGATATCGTTCATTTAGACACCATTCTGAATGGATCCTTTAACCCCTGGTTGTTTAAAGCAGGACTCAGTGAAATAGGGTGGAACACAATTTTACTATGGCAGGCAACTTTTTGCTACACTGTGCTTTTGGCACTGTCAGTTTGTCATGCTGTGTAACAAAGCCTCTTGCTTCACCGGTACGCAATGCTGTGTTACAGGGGCCAGCTGCAGGCGGCGCAGAGCAGGTACCAAGCTCAGAGGCAGATCACCCAGGTGCTGGAGAAGGAGATGCTGGAGCTGTACAGCTGGCTGGAGAGGGAGGGAGTGCCACAGAAACCAGGAGCAGCGTCATGCAGTACAGGGGCAGGAGGGGGAGAGACCGAGGCCTGCATGCCCACTGACTCCAGGTAGGGACCCCTGAAACACAGCTTCAGAGCATCTTCTCAGGCTTCATCTCCGCCTTTCACTTATTAGTGGCTCTGAACTGCAGCCTCCGAACCACCTCCTAGTCTAATCCCTAGTATGCACAATCCCTGGAACACACTGTCTTTTAGTCACACAGTGCAGCGTTACATCCACTAAGCTTTTGCACCAGCATGTTTATTTAAAACAAAAACTAAAAATGATGCTTCTAAATCTGCAGTGCATGAGTTCAGTAGAATCCGAAGCAGTCTTTTCTCCTCCACAGGACAGACGGCAGTGCTGCAGTGTCGATGAAACCAGGGGTCCCTGACGGTACAGCCAGCGGTCAAGCTAATTCACCGAAGGCCAGCAGCAGCACTTTATCGCACGGACAGCAGCAGCAGCTGCTGCAAGCTTCGTCGACGGCAGGCAGCGGCTCTGTGAACGGCAGCCGGCATCCACCCATCGTCCTGGAGCCTTCCCCCTCTCACTCCTCCTCGTCCTCCTCCGTTGGCGACATCCCGATCACCGTGGGCTCCTACCCCAGCGCCAAGAGCTTCCTAGGCATGCGGGCCCGCGAGCTGTTCAGGAATAAGAGCGAGAGCCAGTGCGACGACGACGATGGCCCGCGCCTGGCCAGCCTCGCCCAGTCGCTGAAGACTGACCAGTGCGTGGAGCCGTCAGCAGCAGAGGGAGTGGGCCAGGGCCAGGGTCAGGGGAGGGGGCTCCCAGCCAAGGAAGAGCAGACTGCCGGACAGCAGAGAGCGAATCATCGGGAGCGGCAGAGGCAACAGCAGCTGCGGATCATGGACTACAATGAGGCACATCATGAGCACAGTTAGAGCTCTGAGAGCGAGCTGGAGAGAGAAAGAGGGGACTCAGTGTTATTATTCTCATTCCCTGAATGGACAGCAGGATTTGACCCTTAATGCATCCCTGACCCCCATTGCACTCATCCCCACCCTATCCCTCTTCATTATCGCAGCTGAGTAAGAGTAAAATGCAGCCAGAAGCGGTTGGGTTGGGTTGGGTTTGTTAGGTTGCTGTTTCGAGGTGGCTACCGGTCTAGCATCAGTGACATGGAAGGGTGTGGGGCGAAGAGTTAATGGTTAATAATAAAAAAGAAAAGATTTTATATTGTATAGCGCTTCACTGCGTTTACCATCAAAAGTGCTTTTCAAAAATTCAAAAATAAAATAAAAACTTACCCCCCCCCCCCCCCCCACCCCCCTGCTTTGGCTAACCAAAAATAAATACAAAAACAATACACAAAAAAATACAAAAGAAAATAAAAAAACCAACAAAAAAAACAAAGTATAAACTATAAGATGAACCCCAGTTAGACTGGGACTCGTCTGGAACGGATCGGACTGGGGATCTGAGCAGCAGGCTTGTTGGGTCTCTTAGTGACACAGGAGACTACAGATTTTGGGGATAGCGCCGTGCTGTGTCCACAGGACTTTGTGTTGGAATCGTGCATATCTGCACAGCGCCCCCTGGTGGTGCGGTGCTCAAGTGAAGTATCAATAATAAATCAAAGCTCTAGAAAGAAAACACAACAGATGTCAGTCTTTCTATTTTATTCAGTTTTTTTCCTTCTTTATTTGGACTAACTCCCTTTCCCAGTCTATTAGACTCCTCTTAAAGAGGTGTTTTCGAATGTAAAAACGAATCTAACACTGCTGAAGCGGTGTACGAGTGAGCACATGCCCGTACAGTATTTTTTCATTGGAGCCACTGTGATTCGGTTGCCAAAGTGATACCTGCAGCATAAGCTTCTGCCTGGAGCAAAACATGCCCAGGTCTGATTTCTGAAGTTCTCGATTAAAGTGCCAAGTATTCTTCAAGTTGCTAGAAGTATAACGTGTGAATGGTTTTTGGAAGGTAAATAAGTGTCTAATAATTTTAAGAATGCTAGTAATCAGCAGAATAAGCTCAATCCTAACGTGTGGTATTACTAACTTTCACTAGGTTGATATATTATTTTTTTCTTGCCTTAAGTTAACGATATTATAGATGATCCCATTTAATTCATTTCAAACCCTCCTGGCTTCATACTGGGCTGTGCTTGTGCTCAGTTAGGCAGGGCGCAGGCAGGTGAAGTGGCCCACTGGCTCTGCTCCCCCACCTACCTTTGAAGCTAATGCCATTCCTGCTTCGCCCCAGTCCTTACATTGATGCACAGTCACTTTAGACGGGGAGTCTGTATTAACACAGAGTGCATTCTGTCAATAAGGAAAGGTTTGAAATACGATTCCCATAGCAGATTGTCCCGTTCCAGGGTTTACAGCTCAGAGCTCAATTGCTACTGGCGCTTATGACTGCTGTGACTAATCCAATAGTAACAGACAGAATTACACTGCAGCGCAATGGGGTGAGGGAGAGGCGCAGGGGAAGTATAATATACTATAGAAATAAAACACGCAGAAACATGTGCCTCTTATTGAGCAGAATGTGATTGATTTCTTTTGGCTTTATTATTTTTTTATTCTATGGCTTTGAGATCCACTCGGGGCAGATGCAGTGCCGGTGGTCTGAAGGACATGGAAACTCATTTTAGTTGACTTTAATTTGCTTTAAAATTGTGCTCAGAGTCTTTCTCAAGCAATCTGTATAAAATGTTCTATATTAAATATGTTTACGTTGAACTAGCTTCTCTAAACGGGCAGATAAGAGAATTGAAATCATGCTGGTAAAAAATTGCAGCGCTTTTAAGACAAATTAAGGGCTAAAACATTTTTTTTTTCTTTTGCACACATATACAGCTATGGCCAAATGTTTTGCATCACCCTATAGAATTAACTAACTTTGCTTCATAAAGGCGAATGAAACCTGCTGAATAATGTTACTTTAACATTTTGAATTACATACCGCTTTGTAGTTTTTCCATAGACATAAGGAGAAACTGGCAAAAATCTCACATGAAATACTGTACTACTATCATGGCTTCCGGTAGACTCTTACAATAACATTTTGTAGTTTCTTTGGTTACATGATGTTAAATAAAAAATCTAAATTATGTTCATAAAGTGTCTCAGTCCTAAAATTCTAGGTGATGCCAAACTTTGGCCATAGCTGTACATACATACATATACATGCATGCATGCATACATACATATATACATACATGCACACATACATACAATAATCAGCTTGCGTTCAACCTCTAAACCTCTGTTGTGGTGATGTAATAATCAAACATTACGAAATGCATTATCGCACTTCTCTCTAGAGGGTTCAGCGTAAAGCACCCAGTGTTATTTAGACAATCCAGCTAAGGCACTGGGTTTAAAATCCCTTAACAAGGCTTTATTCCATTGTGGTCTCGATGTACAGCGCTCGCGTTTTGATTGAAGGAGCGCGTTTCAGTTGTGCCACACCAGCAATGCCACAGAACCTCCTGTTCACTTATAAGTGTGACTGTTGCCCTCCCACATGCACGGCACAGTGCCCCCATCAAGCACTGCTCTTCGTCCAGGCAACATCCAAAAGTATTGCTTCGAGCCAACGTTGCTGAAATCTGTGTACAAGTGCCAAGCTAAATGCAATAGGATTCATCGTTACCCAGTAGTATCTGATGACACAGATACGCTGGTTCGAAGATGCGAAACAAGCATCCTTGTTTGTTTTTGGTTTTAATGAAATGTGATTGAATGGCGTTAACCCACCTCTGATTCTAACCTCCTCTTGCTGCAATGGCAGCTTCACGTGTATGCTGCAGTTACTCCGCCCCTGACCCAGGGCATGTCGCACTACCCTGTGGTGCTCGAACATGTCCTTCCTAATCCAAAGCAGGCATATTCGGCTGGTCCCTGTTTTGAAGGAGCTTGGTGAATGTTATGCCCAACTTCAGACTTCTCCAATAGGGAAATCTGGGCATAGGAAAACCAGACTATTGAAGGGAAATGGTCTCTTTTTAAATACCCCCCTTTTAACACTACCCCCCCCCCCCATTTAAAACCGCCATACGGTGTGTTTGACTTTGCTCTGCTTCCCAGTTACTTGACCTAATGTCTGGGTTTTTTTTTTACGTTGGCTAAAATCAACAGTCTACCAGTCAAACGCCCAGGTGGTAGGGTGACTGATCCACACAGCGTCGTCCAGTTGAGATTTATTTGGAACTAAGCGGTTCTGTGTTTGCGATTGCCTGTTCTCTCCTGGTTGCAGGATGCTAACCCCCCCCCCCTTTCTGTCCCCTTAGAAACTTGAAATAAAAGCGAGACAGCTAGCTGTCAATGGTTCAAACAATGCCATTATCTTTCAGAAGTGGTTATTATACATGATATCGTACTGTTGGTGATCACAAGCTGTTTTGAAAGGGTTATGATTCTGTGGGATAGATTCTGAAAACCTGGCAGCAGGTCAGCGTGCACAAAGTCTACATATAATACAAATCCTGTTGTCCGCTTGGGGTTTAAGACTTTGCCTTGCTATCATAAGCATGTACAACAATCCACTTCAAATGCAAATAACATTTACAGACTTGCAAAGAGAACCAATCTGATACAATCGGAGTGAAAGAAAGTTCCATCTCCTTTTTCAGTAGAATGTTCTGAACAAACAAACCATTCTAAATGTAAAAGAAAAAAGCAGTTGCTTGTGTTTAACTGTGAACAAAAAATAAAAAAATCATCTTCAATGTTTTGCACTACAGGTTTCTGGGCTCTTTTTCTGTTTATTTTGTTACAGTTGTCTCTCTCTCTCTCTCTGATCATTAACTGTAACTACTTTGTCTATGCGTACTGGAACATTTTGCTCAAGTGCTTTAGCCATTTTGGCCTTTTATTTGTAAGTTAATTCCCCAAATGCTAATAAACAGTTAGATTCTGAAAATACCCAAATATTTATTTATTTGACAATTTTAATAGAGCATTAGTCTTGGTACGTTTTGTGAAAGTTTAATTTAGCCCATCTGTAACTCATTTTAGTAACCAGAGTTTCGCACTTGATTCTATAAAATATGGAATACACCAATGTGGAATAGATAGTTTGCTGTAGGTGTTCTGTCAAAACCTCAAGTCTCCAAAATCTGAAAAGCATGGACCAGGGTTTGCATGAAAGCTGTTAATGAGAGGTAAGAGAATAACAGTTTGATCTGGTTTAAAAGCTTGGAGGTTTAAAATCAACAGAAACTCTACTTTATTCTCTTTTTCTAGAAAGCGTTATTCTTTATCCTAACCAGAAAATGGATTTTAACAGATCGCCGGCACAGAGAGGAAGGGTCTCAATGTTTATTGATGGGGCCCGGGGGCCTCCAGGCTGGCTTGGTGGTGTCCCAGGGCCCGGCCTCGTTGTAGGGGAAGCAGCCCCCCTTCTTGACGGCTCCGCTGCCTGCCTGGGTTGCCATGGTGGTGGAGAGGGGTCCTGCCCGGGAGCTGCGGGCCGGCTCAGCGCCCTGTTCAGCAGCCAGCCTCCTCTGGGCTCTCTGGGAAGATGTCACGCCCTGCTGCAGGAGGTCCAGGACCACCGGGATCAGGCTCACCACCCCCCCGTAGTAATTGCGAGCCTCGTTGCAGCTCAGGTGGTTCACCTCATCGTGAGGGTATCTGAAGGGAAGGAGAGCAATCAGCAGTCAGTAAAGCCAGACCTATTAATGTCACCCTCCGATACAGAATGACCACAAAGAAAAATGTCCTGGGAGTCCACAGGACCTCGTGATGTATTCGTATAGGTGTTTGGTGGCTGCCTCTAATCAAGCCGAGAGTGTATTTCTCTTTGCTGTGTCTAGCCACCGAACAGTCACAGTCCTGGAGGGCCATTCCATTTCAGGTTTAACAGGTAAAATGAGATCATTGATTACTAAAGGGTATGGACAGAGGTTTAACTGGTTCAATTCAACAATTCAGAATAGGGCTGGAACAAAAACCAGGAGTGAAAGTGCCACCTTTGGCCACTCCAGGGTTAATATCAACCAGGCCTGTAGCATTGCAATGCAACGCACAGCACGCTGCAGTTTGTATGTAAGAGCAATGTCTCGAGGCTGCACTCACTTGGCACGGATGTGGCTGAGGTCATTGTCGTGATAGAGGAGAGTCCTGCAGGCCTCCAGGCAGTAACTGGCCGGGCTGTCCTCGGTCATCATGCTCTCGAGCCGCTGGAGAGTGTGGCTCAGGTCGCGCACGATGTCCAGGAAGAGCATGAGGATGCCCTGGTCAGTGGTGTTGTGACAGTGGTGTTCAAGGTAGTTCTGGACCTGGAGGAGGGGGTGGACAGTTAGATTGATTTCCTCTAATTGTAATCACAAAGAGAGCAGTATCCTCGATTACAACGGTCACCATAACCACTGGCGACTCTTAAGATAAAGCCCAGAAATGTATGTCATCATTTCAACTTCAGAAAAACAAGACGATGACATTTCGACCGCTAAAACACATCATTGATCAAAATCCCAGTATTCTGTTAAAATGAGCTTCTCACAGTGGCAACAAATTACATGGAAGTCACTGCTAGCCAAAGAAACTGGCTTCAAATGAAAGCAGCTGAACAATCACGACAATTATATAGTTGCCTTCGAAAGAATTGGAATTGATTCTCAAAAGGAATTGGAATTGGAATTGGAATTGGAATTGATTCTCAAAAGGAATTGGAATGGATAAAACAGGAATTGACCCCGACCCTGACTTTGTCTGAGAGAATGCGGTCAACCTTTATTTTGTGAATGTATCATTGTTTTTTGATGATGCACCTCCCCACAATGTTGATGAGCACTACACCCTTTTGTGATTAATAACTCTAAGGCTGAGGGAACACGAAGCCACTTTTTCAGGAACAGCAGCTTTCAACCGGTTCCAGGAGACCTAGTTTGAGGCAACTTTACTGTATCAAACCCCAAGTCTCCCTCGGCGTGCCAGGCCCTGAACCCTAGTCTCCTGAAACCTAGTTGCTTCGCTGTTGCCCCTGTCAGCTGCTTGCTGGTACCTGTGCCAGGGTGGAGACGGGCTTCGTCCTCTTGTGGGCATGCTCGCGGGTCCGCTCCAGCGCTGAGATGAACGTGAACTGCTGCTGTCTGAATCGCCTGCAGCTCTGCTCCAGGCTTTTTAAACTGTCCTGCAACTCGTTCATTCTGACCGATCAGCTTGGGTGGGTGTCACTGAGAAAATAATAACAACAATAAATGAAAGACACCCTGATGCGTTCTGTAGAACCAAGAAGCCGAGGATAGAATGATTCACCAGGCATTGCAAGAGAATAAAAAAAAACACAAACCAATCTAGAACAGCCTTGGGGGTGGCCCTGCTAGTAGCACTCTGGAAAACACATCTTCCAAATATTTTCCTGACCCTGCAGTGCATGTTATGATCCAGGAATAAGGGCAGGCTGAGGGAGAAAGCCTTTGTTTGGGCACAACGGTTTCTAAGGTGGGAGTGTTGAAACAATACAGTATCTCTCCTTCGAAGCTCCGTTTGCCCAGTTGAACATTTTCTTCCTGGTGAGTTATTAACTAGGACTGGGAAATATTAATCTGCGGTGTAAAGTGTGCGTCTATTGTTACTAAAGACTCCCTGGCTGTGTGGATACGCTTCCAAGTTCAGGTGTAAAAGTTTTGCATTGTATCATTCTTCTTCATTTCCTGTATTATTCAATTGTTATATTTGGATTTTGTTATTATTATTATTATTATTATTATTATTATTATTATTATCTATTGTTACTTTGTAATTTTTACTACTTCTCGTTATTGTCAGCCGATTTGATTAAAATCAGTCGATTCAATGGGACGTTATCAAGCAAAATCATCTCATAGGAATGAGCCAGTAGGTACCTACTAGCCTCCTAACCCCTAAATCTACCCTCTACCCCTAAACCTAATCTCTACCCCTAAACCTAATCTCTACCCCTAAATCTACCCTCTACCCCTAAACCTAATTTCTACCCCTAAATCTGATCTCTACCCCTAAACCTAATCTCTACCCCAAAACCTAACTGCGTCACTATTAAACATTTCAACACCGCTTGTTTAGCGCCCTCTAGCGATAAAAATACTAAGCAGATTTTCAACAACCCTCAACAGATTCTTCAAACAACATTCCAGCAGACGTGTGTAAGACAGCTCTGGTGTTCAGGAATCGTGGGCAAACTGGTCTCTAAGATTCACACTCATCGTTGGTAACTGTATAATGTCCAAACAGACAGAGTGAACAATGCTGCTTACCTTCTTCGGGTATTGAGGAGAACGCGGTGTCTGACGCAGCCTCGTTCTTCGTTGGTTGAATTATTTATTTGAGTGTTGTCTTTTAAAGCACAGTTCTCCCTCGCATTTACTTTCTACAGAAGGACTAGGGGGCGGGGTTTAACTGTTATTTACAGCGTTGCCTGGCTACGGGCAACGTCACTTAGCAACTAGCTGACTTCACTAGCAACGCAGACGCTTCAGAAAGAACGCGCCCATTGTTTGCTTGCTTAAGTTTCTTTCGACATCATGGACGCAACAGCCAAGCCCCTGCGAATCCCCCCTGAAATGCGAACCTATGCAGAGCAGCATAGCATCTTCGATTTGATACAGGTATGTTTTGCGTTTCAAATGCTCACACTGAACCAGCGGTTTATAATGGATACAGCGCCATATATATTTTAGGATGCGACACACGGTATATAACTAAGGAAACTACTAGTAGTTTTACACTCCAAAACGCCGAACAAACAAACTAGCGCCCTTAACACAGGGTCGTCGCTCCTGTAGGGTTAGTCAGCCCCCTGCTGGTACTGTTCAAACCTGAACATTGTATTAATGACCAGGCAAAGGCCGGCATGCAGCTACCAACGACAAAAATACGTCATTAAACCTTCACGCACATGGGAACTTGTAGCACAAGTATGCTTCTGTAAATCAAGGTCGGTTAGGTGTACAAACAAAAATGCTATCCCTCTTCCTTCATCAAAACACCAGGTACCTCTGTACCAGACTAACCCCTGGACAGCATATAACAATGCATTTACTGCATCTCGAGAGCTGTATAGAGATAGGATTGCTGCCATAGATGTGTTTTATTTTGTAAGAAGCGTTATTGAAAGCAGTTGGCGGCTTTCCTCTCCACTGCTACAGTATTATGTAAAGTCACAGCTGCTGTACAGCCCTGTCAAGCGTGTTTATACTGTTGGGTATAGTGTTGCACAATGACGTCATCGCGGTAAGGAGAGCCGTTCGGATGAAAGTGGTGTGTTTGAATGTATGCAGTGAGTGCATCTTCTTCATCACCTGCGTGGATTTGCCCACAGGCGATGATGAAAAGACTGCTGGTGGAGAAGCCAGAGGACCCCATAGAGTACCTGATTGATCTCTTGAAGAACAACAGCATTGAAGGTAAGTTAGGCAGTCCTCGTTATGAGCAAAGTGTCCAATGGAAAACACACACACGCCGACAGCTTCAAACGGAGTCGTTTTGAATAGCAATCGGTATTATTATTATTTATTTCTTAGCAGACGCCCTTATCCAGTGCGACTTACAATTGTTACAACATATCACATTATACATTATTTCACATTATACAGATATCACATTATTTTTACATACAATTACCCATTTATACAGTTGGGTTTTTACTGGAGCAATCTAGGTGAAGTACCTTGCTCAAGGGTACAACAGCAGTGTCCCCCACTGGGGACTGAACCCACAACCCTCCGGTCAAGAGTCCAGAGCCCTAACCACTACTCCACACTGATTAGGCCGCTGTAAAGTTTTCAAAAGGCTTGTCTTGTATCCCCGTTAGCCCTGCTAGGCCTGTCAGTCAGTATTTTTATGTCATGATTAAAAACTTACTTTTATAGTTTAGCCTTTTTAACCTGACTTGCAAATTCTAATTGTTTTGATCGATTTATATGATTGAAAGACGTGCGTATTCCCAGAAGCAACACCAGATGGCACTGTTGTTCTGACACAATACGTTCAGGCATTCAAAGGCTCGGCTGTGAAGGCCACTTGAAACTTTGTTACCATCTCTCTTTTTTTAAACTTTGTATTAAGAGCCACACACTTTTTCTGCAGGCTGATTCGGATCGTTTTGAATCCCTTTCTCTCTTTAGTTCCAAGGATTTTCGTGTTAGGCCCGCCAGCTTCTGGGAAAAGGACAGTGGTGAGTGTCATGATCTGTTATACTTGTATTTGCAATTAACAAATGGGTTTGATCAGGATTGATAACACATGCAGCATTTCCAGCGATTCTATACTTTCCAAAGAGAAGACTCATGCTTACTGATTTTGAAATGAAGCCAGGATTCTGTCATTGTTTTAGGGTCAGAGAACAATCTGCATTGCCAGCTGCATTGAACAGAACCAAAGAGCAGCAGCTTCTATAGCTTAAAAACTCCACACTGATGAAGGCGTGAGACACATTGCTTGTCTGCTTTAGAGTTTCTTACACAGTTTTGCCCTTTTTTTTTTTAACAGCTTAAGGATGCGATGCTGGCACTGAGAAAGCTTTGAGTTGCCACAGTAATCATTACATTATTAAACACCATAAAACACTAAATAAATACGTAATACAGCTTTAAATATAGGAGTCAGTGTCTTCCATTACAAAACCACATAGAGCTTGTGCAGCTGACATCTTTACTGCTGGTAGTACAGCAGTATGGAGAGCACACCCCTTGGTCCCATTGTTCTGGCACATGTGCTCCATCTGTGCTGCCATGCCTGGGGCACTGCCCGGTACCACAAACCAATTTGATTCCACGGCTCTGCGACTCACTGCTTGGAAAACTTTGTTTCTGTTAGGTGAAGCAGCTTTGCAAGCACCTCGGAGCCTCCCGCATCAGCACAGAGAGCTTGCTGAGGGAGGAGAGTGACCTGGTCAAGGAGGCCTTGGAGTACAAAGCAAATCAACAGGTACCGTTCCAGCGCTGAGCAGTTTAACCCAGGAACTCTACACCGCTGTGTCCGCGGGGCTCATAGAAATGCAATTGTGCTTTAAACTTGGATAGAATCTGCAGAGAATTTTACACAAAACCCGTTTTCAATTTATTTCTGAAATGCAGTGTGTTGCATTTAATTTATCACAGGGTTTAGAGTTGCACGAAGATGTTCTATACTGTATTCCAAAAAAAAAATCTGATTGAATATCATCATTTTTTTAAATAGATTTTTCACCATGCTTAATGTGGTCAAACTTGTTGGAAACTTTTCTGGTGGTAGCCAAGAGAGATTTAAAAAAGAAAGTGACATTCAAGAAAATGAGTTCATTTGTCCTCATTAAAAACTTAAAGAAAACACATAAATAAATCATTCTGATAAGTAAAATGCTACATGTTTTTTTGAAGGGAGTTCTGAATAGGAAATCATCTTCCATCACACATGTCCTGCCTTATTCTCCGCTGTCAGGGACACCTCAGATCAGGTCTGCAAGCTGAGCAAAGGTCTGGCTGCATGGACCTTTGAGATGAGTGTTCAGGCATACATGATGGTAGAGGCTGCTCTCCTGTCTTTGAGTCTGCAAGCTCAGAGAAAGAAAAGAAAGCTTGAAAAGCCAATCCCAGCGGTTTAATTATTTTAATTATCATCCTCTTTCAGATTAAAAGGATGCCCATTTGGGTTAATCTGATTAAGAACTGAGATGGAAAGCAAGATAAAAGGCCAAAGATGTCAGTGTTAATTAGGCGAGCTAAGGCTGCCGTTTGTGAGCTGGGAGTCTGTTTGGAAGAGGGTGCTGTTTTCAGGATTTGAATGTGCGCTCCACACATTTTTGTGGAGCTGACTGCCCTGTTTTGCTTTTATTTGTTCCAGTCTCATATCCCGTAACCCCCAGTTCTCCTTGCTACACTTCGGAGAGCGTTGGGAACCCCTGAAAGTCATCCACGGGTGCTACACTTTTTCTCAGCCCGCTGTTAAATTCATATTTGAAGTATCATAAAAGCACAAGCATTGTAGAAAAAAAAAAATGTGTTCATGTCGCTTTTAAAATAAACCACAAAATAACAAAGAAAGAAAATGCTCAGATTTTCAATTGAGATCATTCAGCCACGTTGGTAACATTTTAAGCTTTTCATAAAGTTAAACTACCAATGTAAATTAAATAAATACATAAATACATGGTATACAGAAGTATTGTACAGGAACTGCTTAGGAAGTGCAGAAGCCCTTACCTTCGCCACTAAATGACGGTACCTGTGGCCTGATTAAAAGTTTAATATCTTTGTATTAAATCAAAAAAGTGTCTAAAGAAAAGAAGCCCATGTAATATTTAAAAAGTCAGTCTGTGAAAGATGTGCCGAGTGCCCCTCCCCCCTCCCCGGCACAGCCTCCCCCACACGGCCCCCATTCCCCTCTCAAGGTGACACATCAAAGCAGCGCAGCAGACACGCTCCGTCTCTGAAGCCAGCATGGAGCCCCTGCACTCCAGCACAACCCTCCCCTTACCGCGCCGGTCAGCTTTAACCCTGCGGGACCCCCCGTTGAAAAGAAATGCATTCAAATCCGATAGAAAATCGCCTTGTTATTAGTTCACCTGCTTTGAGTGTTGGGGGGTTTGAATTTCTTTTGAAGTAAGGGTCTGAATATTAAACCTCTTATTTCCTCATGTATTTATTTCATATTTATTTATATATTTCGTGTGTGTGTGCTGTCTGTTTAGGAGATTCCCAGCATGCTGTGGATCAACCTGGTCCAGCAGCGCCTGTCAAAGAAGGATTGCATCAAACGGGTAAGACTTGAGCCTTTGATAGAGAGGCCCCTGAACTCAGGGGCAGGGGTCCTGCAGTGCAGCTGGCTGCAGCGTCATTAGATACTGGATCCGTATCCAGCAACATCCAAGCTAAAGTTTGAGGGGGAGGCAAAGAAATCAAGTGGAGGTGCTCCACCTACCAGCAGATTTAGAGAGTGTGTGTGTGTCAGTGTGTGTGTCTCAATGTGTGTGTGTGTGTGTGTGTGTGTGTGTGCTCGTTTATAGTGCTTGCTTGGTTAAAAAAAAAAGTCCTCACAAGGAAAGAAACTCTGACAAAAGCTACCTTATGAGGCCACAGGCCCTGTAATGTTTAAACAGTTATTTCCCCCCTGTACCTTTCATGATTGAATTATGTACTCAGAACGACACACTTTTAAAGACATAACTAAACAGCAAACACTCCCTGTTAGAGACGTGGGTTTCAATAACCTTGGAATACAAACTAGCCTATTTTAATAATCTAATAAATGTGTTGAGGACGGCTTCTGTTTAGATCAGTAGAGAGTGGAAGAAATATTTCCTGTTTACAAGTTACCCGTTCCATTCCCCGAGCGCTTCAAAACCCACACAGATAGCCAGCAGAATAACGTGTTCCACTGGTGAGCCGTGGAGCAGTTCCTAAACCCTGACTGGCAGCACACAGGCAGAGCGAGCGGGCTGATTGATTTGTTGCCCAGTGAGTGGCAGGGTGGCAAGGGATGGTTTATAGATTTATTAGGGGGCTAAGGAAAGGGAGGAAGGGAGCGTGCATATGTTAATCCACTGGCTGAATGGTGATCAAAGGCTGGAACAAGTCGAGCCCTGCTGCTTGCCTCGGGGCAGACAATGGTCTCTAACAGCCAGGAGTAGGTGCAAAGTAAACAGATAGTTATAAAAATCAATACCCAGCAATTGGGTCTGCGAGACACGGGTGATGAAATGCGGGGAGATTTGTGGCTGGGAGGGGAGGGGAGGGGAGGGAGGGGGAGTTAAACCGTGTTTAACTCTTAACTGCTTTGCAAGCTGTGGGGAAACACGCTTGTCCACGTTGCTCTTCGTCAAAAGCCCAGGGTTTTGCCCGACCGCTGTAACCACTAGTCTGATGCTGAGGTCTTTACTGCATACATAGTGGTGGTGGATTAAATCACTGTAGTGCCCTTACAGGAAAAAAACAAACAAACCAACTAACATTGAGATCCCATTATAATATTACCTAGAAGAAACCCGACCAGCTGTATTGTTACCAGCAATAGCCACACATTGCCAGTGCCATTCTAGCTGCCCTGTGCGCCACTATTGCCACCTGCAAAGAACAATCGTAGTGCTGTTACTGCATTGTCACTGTAGATCACTGGGCTTCTGCAGGGCAATGGAAACTGCCAGGTGGTGCCAACAGTCTACGGGCAATACGATTGTAATAAGACTGGCATAATAAAAGCATTGTCCCTGCTTGAGACACATGGGAGTGTGCAGTAACACTCAAATAACCCTGCTGTCTTGTGCATCCTCATACCAGGATCCAGTGCTCTGCAGTGAATGCTTTTTCCACAGCAGCATCTGCACAGCCCTCCTGGTTTGTGAAAGGTGGTGGATTACACTAGCCGGGAGATATGACTAATGGGGAACTCAAAATAGAAGTATTTGAGGAGGAGCAGCTGCATGTTACACCAGTGTGCACCCAGCCCTGCCACTCTGAAACTTTGAATGCCAACGCGTTGGCTCACTGCAGCAAACCGACTGAGTCGAGCAGATCTGCCAACCAATCAGCTCAATTGTCTGTTTCAATAGAATCGACTCATTCCAGCCTTTGATCATCGTTCAGCCGACGGATTTATAAATCGTGCTGTAGTTTATTTTTAAATATTTTTTTGCAAATTGCTTTTTGCTCAAGCTGCATTACTAAACTTTCGCCTGGCATCCTTTAACTTCAGCTTTTAAGTTGTAGTTTATTTTAGTTATTTTTTTAAACTGGTAATGGATGTTTATCCCTTCAGGCTAAATGTCTGAAGGTATTTATTTTTTAATCTACATAAATGCAGGGAATTCATCAAGGAATACAGTCAGGGACTGTAGTCTGGAGACAAATACCTGCAATCTGCTGCAGTTTTGGGTGGGGGTCGTTGCAGCGCTGGGATCAGCCCACTGAGCTACTCACAGAAGTGATTCCATTGCAGACTGCAGGAAGACTGACACATGAATTCATTTCATTAATGAATAGTGTGCTTTTTCACCCCCTTGAAAAGGGGTTGACACATTAGTACTAGACCTGGGACCAATTCCAATTCCAATTCCATTTACAATTCCAATTCCAATTCCATTTACAATTCCAATTCCAATTCCAATTCCAATTCCAATTCCGCAGGTGTACCCAGGCTCAACCACAGCTACAGTTCTAATGAAATTCCGAATAGCACAATTACAATTGAAGCAGACCCCCGCTCTGATTGGCACCCCTCTATCCTTCTCTTTTGCATCTCTGTTCTTTTCTGCGATCTGTTTTCTCAATCTGTATATTTATCTCTGCCACTGCTGTACTCAGTTCCCTGACTATATGAAGCCAAATTAATTAATTCTATAGGGTGATGCAAAACGCAGTGGTAGGGTTACAGTACAAGGAGTCAGGGAATAGTTGAATACAGATCATCACGGGTCTGTTAGTTAGCTCGTTCAAACTGTACAATCACGACTCCTTATCCGACCGACTAGAGATTAAAAAAAAAAAAAGAAATTCTACTTTAAAAATCACTTTTGATTTTTGAAGAGTGCCGTGTTCAAAGCAGTCAGAGGTGTCGTTTTCAAACAAAACAAGGTGATCTGGGTGAAGCTGGAACAGAGGAATGATTTATTCTAATCAACAGCAATGCCAGCTTGACTGCACTGTCAGGCTGTGGCAGCTAGTTCTACAGGAAAGCAAATCCACAAGGTCATCCTTACAAAGATTATTCTATTTCTAAATGTTAACGCTTGTTTTTGCAACCCAGTTAACACAGTATTCTAGTTACACACGTTGGACTGCAGTGTGTAATCCACATACTGTGTACGGTATATGCAGATTCATTTTGAAATCTCCATTGTCGTGTTTTAACTGCTCTATTTTCTTGTATTTCTAAAGGATTGCTTTGCAGCGTTTGAGGACATTAGTCGCCTATCATTTTTTTTAAAGGGCTTCATTTTAGGTTGGGTTGTCTGCTCGAGGCAGAATGCAATTTGATGTGCTTTTATGTAAATTACTGAAAGTGAGATGAGAGAATATACAGCATGCAACTCGTTTATTAGTGCAGAAAATAAGCTTTATCAGAAACTCATTGCTCCTTATTCAGAATATGGGTTAATATGTGTTACTAGTCCCATTTAATTCAGACAATAATCAGCATTATCAGGATACATCTCCAATTCATATTTAACATAATAGAACTGTACGTCACTGTACATGGATCCTATCCGAATTTCATGTAACTACATAAGATCCCAGTGTAAATGAGGCTTAGGCATCAGTGTCCAGTGGTTAATGAATGCATAAATAGAGAACACACTGTAGATAAATTATTACTTTATTTCATATGTAAGGATACTTTTTTTTCCTGAATGGTTGTGAACTTGTTGAATACCCCTAACCAATACATATATATATAAAAACAACAGCTTCAAACATGATGTGCTGCTGGTTATCACTTAAGCTTGACGAGACTGATGCCTCTTATTTGACCCCTTCTCAGTGTCAGAATGAATGGCTATTTGCTTTTGCTTGGGGGGGGGGGGGAACAGCTGTCTGATGATAACAGCGCGCAGTGACAAAAGAAAGATGCTTCTTAGCGAGGATAACGGTTTGCCAGTCCCTAAACCCGCAGGGATTTTATTCCATTCAATGCACATGCATCAATTTCTGTTTAATCTCTTATGAAGCTGTAAATGGGAGTGCACTGATATTACTAGCCTGTTTCTTAAACGTGTTTCAAATGGTTTGAATCACTAAAGTACTGGAAGAGAAACCAAACTGCGGGATCATAAAACTGCAAATTCACTTATTCTTGTTATTTTATTGACGTGCATAACAAGGGAGTTGGTTAAAAAAATATATATATTATTATTATTTATTTCTTAGCAGACGCCCTTATCCAGGGTGACTTACAATTGTTACAAGATATCACATTATTTTTACATACAATCACATTATTTTTCCATACAATTACCCATTTATACAGTTGGGTTTTTACTGGAGCAATCTAGGTAAAGTACCTTGCTCAAGGGTGCAGCAGCAGTGTCCCCCACCTGGGATTGAACCCACGACCCTCCGGTCAAGAGTCCAGAGCCCTAACCACTACTCCACACTGCTGCCCTATATATATATATATATATGAGATCTGGAGCATCTGAATAAACAGCCGCTGTGAACGTGATGCTGGATCACAGGTGAGCCATTATTAAACATTACTAAACACATTCATGAACTGATATCTGTATCTGTGTGAAGGGTCTCCTTCTCCTCAGCCATGAACCTGTATTAAAAAACACTTAGGACCACCTGACCTGCAATTGTTTTCTATGTATACATGAGTGTTAGGAATGTCAATGGATCTGCAGCAGCTCCCAGAGGGGCTGCCTATAGAAGACATGCCTTTTTAATAGAAAAAACACGCAGACAATGATTAGCTGATTAGCGCTGGGGTGACTAATCCCCTAATTGTGCAGTCAAAGGGAGGGGGGCGCGGGCAGCGACAGAGCCGGACTGCTGTACGCTAGGTGTAGGTCTCGTTCCACCTTGTACAGCCTTGCTCCCTGTTGCCTCCCCAGCCTGCTGTTCGCTCCCAGTGACATCTGCTCTGCGCTTGTCCCTTCTGTGATTGGGTACCCCAGTGCAGATGTTCCGGTCCCTGGGTCCTGCGCGAGCCAAGCAAGGCGGCCTTTTGATGTGTGATGAAACGGAGTGGAGCGAGCCGCTGGGGGGAGGGCGGTGGGGGCTGGCTCATTAGAATTTCAATCAGCGCGGCTCTCGCCTCGTCCCCGCCGCGCAGCTCCGAGGTGCGGAGGGCTGGAGATGATCCGCTCCCCAGAAAATAAGCCGAATAAAACAACCACCTTGATACAAATTCAAATTAAGAGTGTATGAGAGCAAGACCAAAGGCAAAAAAACAACACGCCAGGGTTCTCTTATTTATTTTTTTGGCTCTTACGGGAGACTGGAGCAGCCTGGCTTAAGTGTGGTCTGATTATCTCTCTGGATTTTGATATGGAGGGGCAGTGATTCGAGTACTGTGGGTACTAGATTTGCAATGGGTAAAGTGCCGGACGGTATGGGAAATAAAGTGCATAACATAACTATGAGTCCCCATTCCTAGCTGGGTTGCAGAAGTACTGTCCTTGCCTTGTGATTCCCAGTTAATTAAGAGGCACTTGAACCTGACACCATGCACTGCATTTCACCATGCCTCTCAAACACACAGTCCTGCACACCACAGCCCAGCAATCTAATAGCAGAGGTATTTAAACCTGCAACCTTTGGCGCTGCAGCGAGGCATTCCTACCACGGCACTATTCGAACGCACACCATGTGGTCTTCACAACACTGGGCTGTATGTCCAGCTAAGGAGTCTGCTTCCAACACCAGAGATCAGTATGTAGATTACTCACTGCGAAAACCCCGGTCTGATAGGGATCTGAACACAATCCAGGCCAGCTAAGCACTTTGAATGGAGGAGCCTGTGGCAGAGCACGTGGGGGGGTCAGGTAACGTATGGAAAGGTTAGCAGTTAAAGATCAAAGCGAAAAACAAAGGCAGATTTCAAACGAGTCCGGGAAGCTCAATAACGAACCGGCGGCTCCTCTGATAATACTTAGATCTATAAATGTGTGTTTTATTTTTAAGATATTCATTGTAATAATAAGCTGGCCTTAACAAGCACTTGTGGGAGATGGCTTCTTTTTCCTGTGTTTTTATTTTGTATCTTTCTGCTCTAAGCTCTGGGATTTAGGGGACTATTAGAGTGAATTTCTTTTTTTTTTTTTTTGTAGCTAATGAATGTACTGCATAATATTTTCTTTCTTCTTATGTTTTTTTTTTTATGGATAACAGCGAGAGCTGGGGATCGGAACGAGAGAATTAGAAGCATCTTCACTGACTTAACCCTCCTAGTGCCTGGCCATGTGAGGCAGGAAAGATATATTCATCTCTACAGATATTTATGTGCATAAACCCAGGAGGCTTGGGGTTTCTCGTCATTTAGATCAGCTCTTGTCAAAGCTTCTTGCTCTAGTCCTGCACCTGTTTTGACCCAAGGCTATTTCATTGATTTTTTTTTCTTGCCTCCACTTCAATTGTAACTTTAATCCAAAGCTGCGTGTCATAATATGTAATATATTATCCTCATCAATATTTTCAGCATTGAAAAACCGTTTACAGGCTTTGCAAAATGCTCCCACCCTCTCTAAATACACTAAAACTGCCCCTCATCCTTATTAACTCGCTAGCGAGGAACTAAAAGGACCATGAGTGCCTCAAGGTGTAGCCTGTGCTGAGGTACCTGTTGCGTTGGTGCCGTATCCAACACGTACAAACCAGGATGTTTCTCTTGTATTCTGTGCTCAGGGCTGGGTTTTTGAAGGTTTTCCCAAGACCCGCGAGCAGGCTTTCCGACTGCAGGCAGCAGGCATAGCGCCGGAGCATGTGGGTATGTGACATGAATAAAACCGCTGTTTGGGTATCCTTGTCTATTTGAACCTGTTCCCCGCGTGCGTTTGCATGCAAGGCTGAGGCTGCTTTCCTTTTCTCCCTGCTCAGTGCTGCTGGATGCCCCAGACACAGTCCTAATTGAGAGGAACCTGGGGAAGAGGATTGATCCCGTCACTGGAGGTAATCCTACGGAGGCTTTGCCTTTGTTCATCGCACTGTTTTCTAGGGCTTCCAGTGTTTCCGAGTTATTTTGAGTCCTGTTACTCCAATGCTTTGTTCTCTAAATCTTCCTTCTCCTGGGTTTGAGCTTGTCTGGGGAATCAGAATTCCTTATTCCATTCAGATCATGTGACAGTGTGACCTTTCAACCCTGCCTATATGGATGTAGCGGACATGGGGCTAGCAGAGTTGAAAGGTCATAAATGGACTTACTCTTTAAGTTTGTAGTTTCCAAAAAAAAAAGAGAATATCTGTATCAACTGCTTTGACACGGTGTGTTTTAAACTTAAGGCCGATAGAATGTTAACGTGAGTTTCTGTCACTGTTGCTAATACAGAAGTGTGCTAAGGAGGCTGTGTCTGAATAGCACCATAAAACTGATCTGGTGCCATTTGATTGACGGCGCCATACAACAGGGGGAAAAAAAGTGGGTCTGGGTTATTTTTTGGGTCTGATCCCCACCCGTCTGTTCCACGTGTTCCTCCCGCTCCCCAGATGTGTACCACACATCCTTCGACTGGCCCAGCAGTGAACATGTGGAGAAGCGGCTGGTGGAGGCGGATGGGATCTGGGAGTCTGAGACGGTCGCCGGTCTGCTGGAGTACCAGAGGAACATCAAAGGACTGGAGAGCACCTACAGCACCGTCTCCAGAGTCATCAACGCAGACCAGCCCAGCATCGACGTCTTCTCACAGGGTAGGTCCTGTCACAGAGCCCCTGCTCCCACTGCAGTCGCCAACACTGAGAGCCACGCCCAAGGGCAAGGCTTTTACCTTGAGTTCCATTCCTAATGGTGCCGTTGCTTTGAACGCCTTATTGTTTGACTCAAAACATGCATCAGGCATAATGATATAGAGTTTAGTAGGACATGCACTGTATTAATGTCCTATAAATAAAAGCCTTATCCCATCTATTTGGTAATAGCCCCTTAAAATCTGATTTATAGGCCATGGGTATTGACAAGACCTGACCTCACTCAGTTCATCTTGATTTGGAGATCTTGAATACACAGACATACATGTAGTATGTACTGGATATACATTTATACAAACAAAAAAAAAAAAAACAACAGATTTTCTTATTTCAAAGATGCTCTTGTCTTCTGCAATGCCGCTAATTCCTTTTCGGGAGTGTATACCCACTTCCTGGTGTTTTTCTTAAGCTTTATTTTGATCCAGACAGACAGGTTTTCCCCACGGACTTTGTCAGATAGGAGTTCAGCTTCTTTCATAGCCCTGTACTGACCTTCATGCTGATCTGCTCTTGACTTTCGAACCCTTAGCGATGGTCTCCTCCTGTACAGGAGGTCTGTTGGCATGGTTTGTCTGGCGTGTGTGAATTCTGTGTGGCTGGTGATCTCATTGAGGTTCTTCACAGCTGATAGACTCTGCAGCGTGCCGGCTTTGTTCTCAGCAGGGAGGCCCTGGTTTGAGTCAAGCTTCTTTCTCTCTTCACTGACCCCTGCTGGTGGTGGAGGGGGGAGGGCTAATGCTGCAGTGGCTGCACTTGGTTAGCCATGAAGAGGGGATGCTTTGCTTCTCCTCTCCATCAACCTGCCCTTCGTCTTATTGCTTTTGATGGTTAGCCCAAGGCGAAGCCAAAGGCTAAGTGCATCCCAGGTGGGCTGAAACCAGGATAAACAGCAGTCGCCGAGGCTAGTGAAGCCATTTGAATACAATCTCTACGAGATTCTACTTGGCAACATTTATTCTTTCTTTAATTATTCGTTTAATTTGTGAATTCACGGCTCTGTATGCAGCCTAGTTGCCTTTGTTCCAGAATTGTTAAAAAAAAAAAAAAAAACCCTCTGCTTAGGGGATGATCTGGATAATGTTTACCAACGGTGCTGGAAACTCAAAACGCTACCCAGCCAGAGAGATGAGCTGCTTCCAGTCTGTAACACTGTATGTCAGACGGCATGCCTCTACCTGCTTCTAGGGCTGTGGCATTAAGGTGTCAATTTTCCTGTTTATAATGGGGTGTGAGCACAACTCAATCGAGTCTCTGTCGGATCACTGTGTGCTGTGGGGTGGCCTTCCAGCCACAAGCCCCAGTCTCCAAGTGAGGACTTTAGATTTGGGACCCTTTTTTACAGCTAACCCACTAACCACTCCAGGCCTTATATAGTGCACAGTGTGATCACGTGACACTTCCCATGATTCCTCAGCATAACGGTGCTGCCAGCGTTTGGTCCTAATCTTCTCTAATTCATTGGCCACAGCTTTTTGTGTGATGTGTAGCAGCCAAGTAGACTTTCTGATCTCCACTGGTAACACCACCAATGCTAGTACTAGGCTTTCAATAGGAAATAAAGATGTTTAAAAAAAACGGAGATATTTAAGATGGATGTAACCTTAAGAGCAGCCTCATGTTTGTGGTATGATTTGTTAAAGCGAGGTTTGGGGGGGGGGGCATGATGTCATGGTGCGATTTTATAATTAATCCCTTTTGATTTACTGATTACATTAAATGAAAAAAAAAAAAAAAGAGTTTTCGTATTTCCTTATTAACTATTCATGATTTATGATTGAGATACAAACTGCGATAAAGCAGTCGCCTAGAATATTGATTATTGCTAATTAAAAATGCACTTTGATTTGCGGTTACGAGATGACTTCTCTTTCCTTTTCCCTGCATTTTCATTTTTTTTATTATTTGTTTCTTTAGCGTTGGAGTTTTACACCGCTGCTTGAGGTTTCGTATACCAATTAGCAGCCGAGACCATACAGGGAGTCATTAGTGCTAATTAGCCTGTGGTTAATTACTATACATTAAAGGATCACATGGCAGAAGCGTATTGTTCAGGAGAAGCCCGACTGCAAGCAGCTGTTAACGTGCTTGAGAGGGTCACGCTGCAAACAAATCCTCCCTTGGAACAGAAAGCAAGGCTTTCATGATTAATTGATTGCCTATTTTATTTTCAGATTAGCCGGCTTTCTGTTTATTTTTCGTCTGTTACATTTCTAATGGATTTTGTGACTAAAAGGTGCTGGATTAAGAGAGAGAGAGACTAGAGGGTTCTGTTTATCCACACGGCAGGGTTGGGGCACTATGTAAACTTGCCCCTGTGCTGCAAGCGTGCCACGGCTCCGCACTGTAGGGAATACGATTCAGGGTAAGTAGTCTTGTCCCCGATGCCCATTTGAGTTTATCCCACGTGACATACCTATTAACCCATGACCTTGTACACACAGCCAGTGCAGCTGTGGTAAAAGGGTTTATTCACAGGTAGAGCTTGGGAGACTGATGTGCTGAACAGTGTCATTCTGTCGACCCAAGATCGGATTAAAATCCTGTTTAAACTCTCCTGCGATGTCAGTTAGGTTATATAGTCCTGTCCTGATTAGTTTTTCTGCGCTTTATAACCAAGGCAGAGTATGGACAAACCACGGTAAGATACAATAAATGCATACTGCACATTTACTTTGCAAATCCAGATATTGTCTGGGGTTGCTTGGCCCAAACAAGAAATAAGCTAAACCGTGAATCACACAGACCCTGCAACAGTGAGCAGGTGCAAAATCACAGCGGGTTGCAATTCTTGTGTCTTCTGTGAGCTAAAGCAGTTGCTTCTTCAAGTTCAAACCAGGACCTTTTTTTGTTTTTGTTCTCGTGGGGGGCACATGGTTGATCATCCTGCTTATTTGTCTCCCCAAACAGTCCTGACCTTTGTGCTGAGCCGGCATCGATCCGTAGCCCCCCACACTCCACGGATCCTCCTGCACGGACCCCCAGGCAGTGGGAAGAGTCTCCAGGCAGCACTAATAGCTCAGAAATACAACATTGTCAACAGTAAGCCCTCAATTACAGCAGCGCCTTCTCTTCTGTCTCTCCAGTATCGATCCCCCCATCTTGCCACTCTGTCAGTCAGCAAATGTAATCTGTACAGCTATGTCAGTCCTTGTTTTATTTGTGGCTCTCTTGTGCTCATTAAACAAGTGGCCAGCACCTCTGGATAATTTTAAGTATTTATTGGGACTGGTAATACAGCTTTTCTGAACAGCTGCTCTCTGCAAACTTCATTTAATCGATAAAGGATCATTGCATTGCACTTAGGAAGGTCATTTATTTTCTCCAAGCATGCCTTGTCTATTGTCTACCACATTCCCACTGAGACCCAATTCCAGACCTCTCAGATTCAAATACAGTATAAACTACATACTCCCCTCACACGAGGTCTGGAAAATGAAATGCATGGATGGCCGTAGTTAATATATGCAAGTTCCTTGCTGGTTTTCTAGCCCGGTTTCCTCTGCTCTATGTGTTTCCAGTTAAATACCCTTTTTTTTAATGTCCTATGTGCTTTCATTTTGCAGTTCCATCTGCCTTTCGTAACCCCCACAACACTGGAACAAGCTTGTCTTGTATTCTGTTTGCCTTTTCGTTCTAGAGGGTACATTGGGTATGCTGTTTCTTCAAACTTTAATGCACCTTTTCCCTTTCTTCCCTGGTAGTTTGCTGTGGGCAGGTTCTGAAGGCGGTGGCAGCAGATGAAACAAGTCAAGGAGAGCTCATTAAACCGGGCCTGGAAACCGGACAACAAGGTACAGCCGTGTCTCGCTGCAGAATGCACACTAAAGCTGATCGCAGGGCTGCTTTTGCAATGCTAAACTGCATACTGCTCACCATAATAGAGTGAGGTCGTTTTAATGACAGGATCTCAATGCCCCAGCACATACATGGGAACTTTCATTAATACATGCAGGTTAAGAAGTAGGACCCACTGTTTAAATGTATAATAGACCATTCCATAACTTTCAACAGCAAATCATAAGATACATAGTATTGCAGTTATAGAAAGAAGCGTGCATGCATTCGTGGGGGTAGAAACCTTTTGTTATAAATTCATGCATACACGTATGTTATGACACACAAAGGCTTAGCGATAGGTTTAAACAAAAGAAACCTTTATGACAACTGTATGCCAGTGTAATCTACTCCAGAATGCTTCTCACGCTCTGTGCATTCTCCTACGCCTGCTGTGGTCATAGCCTTCTGCATTGCACAGTGCAGGAGCCTGACGCTGCTCAGTAGCATTGCATAGTGCAGGAGCCTGACGCTGCTCAGTAGTATTGCACAGTGCAGGAGCCTGACGCTGCTCAGTAGCATTGCACAGTGTAGGAGCCTGACGCTGCTCAGTAGCATTGCACAGTGCAGGAGCCTGACGCTGCTCAGTAGCATTGCACAGTGCAGGAGCCTGACGCTGCTCAGTAGCATTGCACAGTGCAGGAGCCTGACGCTGCTCAGTAGCATTGCACAGTGTAGGAGCCTGACGCTGCTCAGTAGGATTGCACAGATGTACAAGCTGTGAAGTGACAGTTTTTGTATTTCAGTGACCTTTTTTGCAACGTGGGCCGAGACCACCGGAGTTGAATGAACTTGTCCTTCCTGTATTTAAACCAGTTGCCAGACATTTTTTGTTGTGAATTTCTCAAAAATGTAAAGATCGGTTAATCAACAAACTAAATATTAATAAAAAAAAAGTCTTGGCTGAGGTTAAGTTATACAGTACGTGGTTGACGGTTGATTCTGCAGGTTCTTTCTTTCTTTCTCTGTCACGTTTTTTTCTGTCCTGTACAAATGTATACAGACACAGTATATTAGCAGGTTTCTATCTGCTGATACAGACGCAGTTACAGTACATGCATTCAGTCATGCTCAGTGCTGTGTATATAAACGAATATGCGAGTCCCTCAGCTCTCAAGTGTTTTCAGAGCCACAATATTTCACAATAACATTTTTACTGAAGGCAGCTAGCGATGAAGCTTTCGGTTGAGAAGCAATTTATGCAAAGAGCGCTAATGTTATCGGTCACAACTGGTGTAGGGGTATTCCTTGGGGTGTGCCTCGGCTCTTCTGCGCCCTGTTTTTAACGTCCCAGTTGAAATGTAAACAGCATCGCAGGGGGCACGATCTTTAAGTGTCTGCTGGGAAGGCAGCGAGCGAGTCGCAGCTCTGGCTTAATGAAATAATAATGCACAGCTTCAGTGGCTGTAATTTGCACATGAAAATCAGATCCTTTCCCATCCTCTCCATTTAATCTGAGGGCGATGACAATTCCTCGTCTCAGTTTACATGCAAATTACTTTGTCAAGGCTTTCCTCGGAGATTAGGCAGAGCCATTTTTTTTTCTGTAAATGAATATTTTCATGGTGCAGAGACATTTATCTGTGTTATTTAAAAAAAAAAAAAAACAACTACATTTTATTTTTAGTACAGTAAGCATATGGATTCCTATAAAATAAAATCTCTGGGCTGTTTGACAGCTGAAACCACTGAGCCACACTGCCGCCCAGTCTTTCACTCCAACCGCTAGGCCACACTACTTCCCAGTACATCAGCACTAACAAAGCTGAACTACTTCCCAGTCCATCAGCTATACCCGGTAGGCCACACTGCCTCCTGGTCCCTATGCCTTATCCACTAGGCCATACAGCTTCCCAGTCCCGTGGCTGTAACCACTAGGCCACACTGCTCTGCAGCCCTGAGCTGAAATCTCTAATTTAGTTGAAAGACGTTTCCCTTTACCGCAGCCCATCACAAGCAGTTAGTTATAACGGACCCACTCCAGAGACAGAGACCTGCGATGGATGCCAATCACTGTGCGACTTGCCTAAAGCAACTTCTTATTAATTTAATAAACATCCCGCAGAGACTCGCAGCTCTGTGGCGTGTAAAGATTTGCTGCTGGTGTGTGCCGAGTTCAGGTCTAATCGGATGTGTGCCCCACTCCACCACAAGCAGAAGGAAAGGTCTGTGGCACTGTGGTTGTGGCGTGCTGCTGCTGCTGGTGCTGCTGGAGCTGTCCTGTGCTCATGACATTCAAGAGTCCCGTCTGCTGTATAGGTTGCGCGCTGCGGTTTCATTTTTGCTGTAGCTCATGCGTATTAACTGTCTGGATTTATGAGATCAATATGTGGTCTACCAACGACAGGACTGCACTCTTCCGAATACTAGTCTAGTTATAGAGAATATTCTCAAAAGAAAAGAAAAACAGCAAGTTATAAAAAAAAACCTGAAGAAAAAAAGGCATTTTTTTTGCCCAGAAGCAGTAGGAGTTTTGACATCAAAAGTACAGTAAAAATGTAAATTATATTCCAATAAAGGAGGCTGTGTGGTCCAGTGGTTAAAGAAAAGGGCTTATAACCAGGAGGTCCCCGGTTCAAATCCCACCTCTGCCACTGACTCATTGTGTGACCCTGAGCAAGTCACTTCACCTCCTTGTGCTCCGTCTTTCGGGTGAGACGTAATTGCAGCTGATGCATAGTTCACACACCCTAGTCTCTGTAAGTCGCCTTGGATAAAGGCGTCTGCTAAATAAACAAATAATAATAATAAAGGTTTATTTTACTCGTTTAATTTTACTTCTTTTTTAGTTATACTTTATACTAGCAATGGATAAGCAGGTGGTAAAAAAGGAGCCTCTCTTGTCTGAATTGTTGGCTCACAGTCCACAGGGAGTTCCCAGCACTGTTTGCAGACTCCTCTCCCTCTCTCTCTCTCTCTCTCTCTCCCTCTCCCTCTCCCTCTCCCTCTCCCTCTCCCTCTCCCTCTCTCTCTCTCTCTCTCTCTCTCTCTGTGCCAGTGTCAGTGTGCGGAGCTGCAGGCAGAGAGCTGTCCGCCTTAAATAATTTACAAGTTGATTAATAGACTCACATGGGTATAATTATGGAAGGGAGAGACGGCGGGTAGTGTAACCAGTACAGTGCTTAAGGGAATTAGAGACCAGAATTATTAAGAAAAGAAAAGAAAAAAACAGTGTTATATAAAGAGAGCGAGAGAACCCCTTTCCAGGGCTGCGAGGCTTTTGAAGCCGGTTCTAGAGGAGCTCGAAGCCCCAGCTCTTTTGAAGTGGAAATTGGACAGTTTGGATCCATCGACTTTAATTTTTCACAAGCTCCAGGGACCCCTTATTGAAAATAAATTCTTTCTTTCTTTTTCTTTCTTTCTTTCTTTCTTTCTTTCTTTTTTCAATTTCATTTTTTTTTTCAGAATTCATCCTTTAGAAGTCAAAATATCTATATATTACAAAATTTTTTAATATACACGTATAGCTGCCCCAGAGCCAGACTGACACTGTGCAGATCTATACATCTAAATGCAGCAGCCTGTGCGTGGGTGGCTCAGTGTATGCGTGTGTGTAGCTGCAATACTTTTATTGATTAATAAAAAATAAGGAATATATAGGATCATTTTTACAATACAAATCCTCACCTCAAATTTGCAGATCAATCCACAGCTTGCATTTTTTTTTCAACCTAAACTACTAAACTAATACATTAGAATTGAGCTGTGATTTTGTACGTTTTAAAATCCTAATTTGAAACCCAAGTATTTCTATAATTTCCGTTCGTATTTTTTCTGTAAACCGCAGAACAGTTTTATGTGTCTTCTTTGGTGACAGCGTGGTAGGACTCATGAAATTTGAAAGGGCTGGAGACTGTGCCTTGTGTAACAAATAGCAGCAGTGTGGAGTAGTGGTTAGGGCTCTGGACTCTTGACCGGAGGGTCGTGGGTTCAATCCCTGGTCGGGGACACTGCTGTTGTACCCTTGAGCAAGGTACTTTACCTAGATTGCTCCAGTAAAAACCCAACTGTATAAATGGGTAATTGTATGTAAAAAATAATGTGATATCTTGTAACAATTGTAAGTCGCCCTGCATAAGGGCGTCTGCTAAGAAATAAATAATAATAATAATAATAATAATACTGTATCCGTGAATTTCTCCCCCCTCCTGACACATTTAAACCACTAGATGGCGATAGTGAAGTTAAAATAATGAACCTGTAGTGTTGGTTGATTTATTTATTTATGGTTTTAGTCTGGAATAACAGAAGTGGATAGCAGTATATATTTTGTGGTTGTACACAAAAAGGTTTAACTTAATATAAAATTATTTATTTCAGGACGTTTCGGACAATGGCCCTTCTTCAGCTGTGTAGAAAAAACCCCAAAAAAAAACATTACCTGTACAGGTTGAGGGCATAAAGCACACCTTCCCCTCCCAGCCTGCAGAGGGCGCTGATGGTGTGTGTGTGTTGTTTTCAGTGCCTGACAGCACGGTGCTGAAGATCCTGACTGAGCGCCTCAGTAGACTGGACTGCACCACCCGCGGCTGGGTCGTGCATGGCTGTCCTCGCAACCTGGAGCAGGCAGAGAAACTCAACAGTGCCGGCTTCACGCCAAACAGGTGGGCCTCACTTCCAGCGCTCTTCATATAGATCACAAGAATAGCCTAGCTGTTTTAGGGCGTCTGCAACAGTTCTGAGCGGTTTGGAGTTCTGTTTCTCCTCCAATTGAATGGGAACATTTTTTCTCACTATTCTCACTATCACAATCCATTATCTGATCCTGCAGAACCCTAGTAAGCTTCGTTTGACTACTTCCGCGTACCAGAGAAATCACGACACACGCAGGGATGGGAATCCGACTCCTATTGCATAGCAGTTTCACCCATTCCAGGTTTTACTATGAGCTTGATTAGCCACAGTGTACAGGTAACAAGCTGAGGTGTGCTTTGCTAAATTCACAGTGAAACTAGGAAAGGATCAGGTTTTTGGACATTATAATACCTGTGCTTTACTTTCAAGAAACATTAAGAAAACTGTTAGCAGACCACAACATTACCAGCAAAGGCAACACAAAGGATCTGGAGCAAAACCCGCACAGCACAGCTGTCCTGATACGATAGCGCATTGGTTAGCATTCTAGACAGGGGATAAATATACGACTTGGGTCTCGAGTGACATCAATGCAGCACTTTTCACCAGCGCTTAACTCATTAAAAAAAAAAAAAAAACAATGTGCATACCAATACGGAAAATAAAAGCTTGTTTTAAGCATCGCAATGCTGCTAGAGACTCTTAATGGCTGCAGGCAGTTTATTCACAGCATCAGCAGCGTGTCTTGGAAAAAGAAGCCCCTCCGGCCACAGCTTTAGCCCTGGGAATTGAAGCAGAAAAGCAGCCTGATGATCTCGGGTCGGCTCTAATTGGATCCTGGATAAATAAGGACTCCGGGGGACTCCAGTGGGACCTTTCCAGAGATGCATCTGATTGAAACAGACAAAAAGAACGAAGGATAGAAAGTTGCAAGTTGAAAAAGCCTCACGCTGGAAAGCCAGCTCAGACCTCTGGACAGTAACTGAGTCCAGTGACATTCTAGGTTTCCATTGCGGGAATGCGACTTGATATTTTCTGCATGTCGCACATTGAATAAACATAATGCATTCCCAACCCCAAACCGCTGTATACATACTGCTTTGTAATTACACGCGCCAGCCTGGCCCTGGAGACAGGATATCACAGGGCTGACTGGGGTTTGTGCAGGATGTGCTTGAGAATCAGGTAGATGGTAAATAAGATCAGCGAAGAGCTGTACGGAAGACGGAATTTTCACTGGGATATAAGGGATCTGCGTTGAGTCTATTCAGTGGTATCTGGGATGGGACTCTCTGATTGGGGTCTATTGAGAGGCTTATGGGATTGAGTCCCGAGATTAGGGGGCGATCGAGAGGTATAGACTGAGAATAAGGACCAGCTAAGAGGTATTACTGGGGGCCTTTCCCTCGCTGTGGTTAGGAGGGTTAACAGGGATTTGCCTGTTAGTGCAGAGGCAGAGTTCTGTGGATAGCAGAGAGGGCAGCGCAGGTTAATTAGTCCATTACAGGGAGGCTCAGCCCAGAGCTGTTTAAACAACGAGGTGCAAGCTGGGGCTTAGTCCTCATTACTCCAGCTAAAGGAGCACCAGCAACCCAGCGAGCTGCCATTTACAGGGAGTTTGTCAGGCGTGGAGGAGAATATTCATCACAAGAGAATCAGAGAAGGGGGAAGGGGGGCGGATCTTGGACTTGTCAGGATCTTTATTATCACCTGAGCCAAGCAGTGCTCCGATTATCCGAACTACCTGAGCAGGTAGGTTCAGATCTCCGACTCAGATTACCCAAACTATCTCAGCCCCTGAGGATCTGATCACAGGCTCAGATTATCTGAACTGCCTCTGGAAGCTCGCCTGCCTTGGTGGTGGCACGGTGGTGGGTGCGCAGAGCTGGGTATCAAAAACAAGGGCAATAGGTTTGACTACAGAGGCCAGGGATTGGACAGTATAGGCTTGAGTCGCGCTTACAGGGCAATGTGGCACAGCTGCCAAATACACTACATTTCAAACACTGCTTCAAAAAAAAAAAAAAAAAAATGCTCCACCTGAGTTCAGGATGGGTTAGATCTCAAAGCGCACGTTCCTCTTGTAATCGTAGGCTTGCATAACAAGCACAATTTTTTTTTTCTACACCCAGGGGCCCTAGAACAAATTCCATTTTGAACTCCAAATAAGATACAGTAACCTTTGCACTTTTCAGCCGGGAGTGTGGGTTAGCAGCTGCTCTTGCAGGCTGGATGCCGCCCATCCACTGCCGTCCCAGAGGCTCCACAGTATTGATATAGCAGATTCAGAACAGATCCGTCTGAATTGTGATAGTTCAAACTTTAAACAGAAGCTCAATTACAGCACTCGGGGAAAATCAACATTGCCAACTAAGTCACGCGTTGGTGAGCGTCGGCACGTTAATATTGAGAGGGCGTGGGCTCGGTCCTTGCCTTGGATTGGCTCAGCTTTGAACCTCACAGTAGCGCATAGGATAGATAGGCTATGTGGTTAGGTCTTAAAGTCGATCAAATCCTACACACATGGTCGTTTTATAAAATATATCAAAGTTATAAATCAGTATTTTAGGCAAATGAATAAAGCCTAAGGTTGGCGCTGGAGCTACTTTGTAGAGTAGCTTGTAGCGTTTATGACGCAGCAGAGTGCCGCTAAGCACTGTGATTAAGTGTTCGTCTATTGCGAGCCTTTGATCGTCCTGCGGTTCATGGGCCAGTGCTTTACCGGTCTGGCTTTACCACAGGCCTCTCACATAGTCTACACCACACTCTCCACCACAATGAGCATACAGCAAGACGGCTCACTCAGCAGGAATGTATGAATACCATCTAAAACAATGCCAGTACTGCTAGTAGTGGCAAATACTGTGGGAAACCGTACTGTTTGTGGACACTGTTTGTGGACTATGGGCAGACAGATTTCTTAGAAAAGAAGTGAACCTTACAAGTCGTTTGCCCATAAAGTAAATGACCAGTGGGCCATAAAGTGGGCCAGTCAATCCAGCTGTGAAAGCGTTCTAAAATCAAGGGCATGACTCTGACCAGTTTACCCTCCTTTACAAGGAGGTCCACTGATTCATAGTGCTGTAACAGTGCCCTATGACTCTGCATAGTATTGGCAAAAGCCTATAACCTTTGGACCCACACCAGATGCCCACCTCATCCAATTGGACATGTCCGCACTGCGACCCTAGCTGCCCCCTCTCTCTTTTATTAACAATAATTAGACCTGTCGAACTAAGAGAGGGGAATCGACTCTAATTACCCTGCGGAAAGCCCCAATTATACCATTAACATCCCTCAGTGTGGAGCTAATGGCGAGAGACCTCATTTGCATAGCATTAGCTTAATTGAGCCGGAGGGCTGTGGTCTGCTAGCGCTACACAATGGAGAGATAATGTTACTGATGGGATGGCAATGGTCGGGTGGCAGCGATTTTAACTGACAGCTTTATTAATTAACAGCTATCTGGTTACTTGGACTTTAAAACAGATAAATAAATAAATCAACAACACAGCGGTGTGCCAACCCATGTGGTGCAACGGGCCACTCGTCAGGAGCTGGGGTGCGTGCCTTCCAAAGGTCTCTATACCCATTGAAATCCGCTCTGTAATCTGCCTAACTGTGGGTCTTTCATATCCTCCAGACAAAACACTTCTATCATGCCCAGCCATTAAAAATGAGAGTTGCTGCTTTACCTATTTGTAGTGAGTGGCAGGCTGTCAGGACGCTGTGTTAGGTCCTTGTCAGGTCTCAAGACAGACCACAGTTGAACCTGTTAAACCTCCGTCCACACCCTGATAAGCCCCGATAAACCCACAGTGGAATGGCCCTCCAGGACAGTGACTGGACACCCCTGGGTTAGAGCGCTGGACTTTGAGTAGCTTGCTAACGTCCTGGTCCGGCAGCAGTTTTGAACAATAAGATATATCCCAGAAGTAGTTTTTTTTTCAGGAATATGTATCCCTTAGTACCATTGCAGCCTTTAACTTCAGCCCAAAGTGCAATGCATCTTAAAGGTTAAACAAAGAGCACGCTGGTCCAGGGGCTGAGTTAAGTCACTGTGTAATGCTTGTGCTTCTGTCACTTCCCACAAACCTTTTTTGGTGTGGGAAATATCCTAAGCATAAGAGCCAGGTTGGAAGCCACGTTTGTTCCTTTCCCCCCTGCCTCAATTCAGAGATGGCTATACTGACATGAACATCAGGCATCAAAACTGTCTATCAGTCAGCGTTCCGCCTCTCTGAAGACCGTGTTTCCACAGCGGTGCTAGCATGACCCCTTGACGAGGACATCCCTCGCTTGTTAGTGGAGGCTTTGAATGCGGCTTTAAATAAACCAGGTAGCCAGAACCAAGGCGCTTTTGTTATGGAAAAACCGCCATTTGATCCTATTAAAAAAACAAACAAAAAAAAACACACACACACAAAAAAGTACCTTTTAGATAACTCCCCATCAGATAACGAACGCTGCCTGTCCTCCGGTTTCCTTCTTTGCATACCTGCCCGCTCCCCTTTCAGAAAGCCGATCAGTCATTTGGAGATATTAGTAATGAAGCTGAGATGGGTCAGGGAGATGCGGGCTCTGTCTCTGAGCCCGGGCAGTACAGTCACAGACCCAGCATTATTTATTGAACCGTGTTGTTGATATTGGGGTTTCATGTCAAACCACTGAAGCTAAAGGAGTGTTGCAGTAAAGGATTGTTCCAGCTACGCTGACGCTGTACGAACAGAGAGTGATATGAAATCCTAAATCCAGTGCAGAGTGGTGGTCAAGGAGGGAAACAGCCCTGTGCAAGTAAAAGAACTCTCTACTGCCATCCTGCTATTTGCTATCAATTCCATTTACGCAAAGTGTGTGCTACATGCAGCAGGTGTTTCTTGTTTATGTTTTGTCCAACCCCATCAAGCCTGAAGGATAGGTCTAATTAAGCTCATTCTGGAAGCTGTGTGGATCAATCTCAGTGTCAGGATCAAACGCAGGTAGACTGCGATGGGCAATCAATAGGTTAAACCTGCCCCCACCACAACCCCCTCTTCAGCTAGGCCGCTGTCGGAGGAGAGAACCGATGGCAGCCCGTCCTCCCCTCCCTCTCTCCTTCTCTCCTTCCCTCCTACCCACCCACAGCCAGTCTTTAACTACACTGCAGCTTGGCTGGGCTTCTGCTTGTTACAGCTGCAACACGAGTGCAAACAATGGAAGTCTTTGAGAACAATGAAATATGCATGGCTATCCGTGACGGTCAGATAAAGTAGAACAATTAGCTGCGTTATCCTAGAGAGTCGTGAGCAATCGGCAGCTTTACCCTGCCTCCCCTCCTAGCTATGTTCCCTGTTCCCTCCCCCCCTCCTCTCTCTCTCCCACTCTCTCCCCTCCTCCCTCTCTCCCCCCCTCCTCTCTCTCTCCCCCTCCCTCCCTCCTCCCTCCCTCCCTCCCTCCCTCCCTCCCTCTCCCCCCTCTCTCTTAGTTAAGTGTATTTTGTGTGTCTGTATCCCATCAAATCAAGCAACACTTCCTCTAATTGGCTTATAAATAATAGAGCCGGGCCCGCATTATAATTTAATCGCCGGTAAACATTGCAGGGGCCCTCTGTAAAGAATCTATCTCTCATTAATTTCTTAATTTCGGGAGATGGAACGGAAGGGGATCGGATGAACCGAGCCACGAAGATCGCCTCAGGCTGGGAAGGGGGGATAGTTAAAAAGAAAAATGAAGGAGGAAAGACGTTGTTAGTTCTTGTTAAAGGTTGGCAGAAATTCAAGGACCCCCCCCCTCCCAATACAAATGGTGCAAATGAGTGACAGGCGCTTGTCTGCTCTTTCAATCATCTGTCTGAAAACATCAAGCTGTCAAGTAAACAGAACAGAGTAAATTAATTCTTATGACCACCCCTTCCCCCAAAATATATCTTTTCTTCAGCCGGGCCTATGAATATTTCATGTTGAGGGGCATAAATATTAATTCTAATAGCTTTGCACAGTATTTATTATTTATTTTTTTAAGACAAATATTAATAAAAAATTCAGGAGTACAACCCCCAACCACCCCATTTCCCCCTTTTCCAAACACTTTAGAAACGTGAGGCTGAGAGCCAGCTACTTGTGACAACACACACACACACACACACACACACACATAATTATTGGTGGAACAGATCAATAGACAGACTTGACAGGTATAGACAGTACAGGCAAAGAGAGCAGTCGTTCACTGAAGAAGCCCAACTCACAAGAGCCTGGGCCTCAAGTGACTTCTCCAGGAGTGGAAATAAGACAATGGTCTCTTTGATTGTCAGTCTGTATCCCACACTGTTCAACCCACATGAATATTTACCAGCAAAGATCTCACTGAAACGACACATTTAGAAGGCAAGACTGCTTGTAAAGGCTTTGAAGATGTTAAAATGTTATTAGCTTCAAGCTACCCTTCTTTCACTTTCCCATTGCATTCATCATTGTTCAAATTGGTTGTTACCAAGTACTTTTGATAAAACAAAATAGATATATTATTTAAGGTGGCTTGGTACAGTTTTTAAATTAATCTTCCCCGGACTATGAAAAATAGTTTGTGTCTGTCGGGATAGGCAAGGCACTGAAATCTTTAGGAATTTCTAATTAGGCTGAGATGAAGTTTGTTGTTTATCATTGTATAACAAGTTAACGTAATGGTTCTTCTTTTCATCTCTTCAGGGTGTTTTTCTTGGATATGCCTGATGAGGTCGCTGTGGAGAGGGTGACTTTCAGAATGACCGACCCCGTCACAGGCCAAAGGTAAGACAGGATGATTTCATTTATTTTTTAATGAAGCGGTCTTAAACTGGTACTGCATCTTAAAAAAATACCTACACCCCAAAACCGTACAAGGGTGCACAGGCAGCTAATGCTCTCCTCTGCTCTCCTCTCCTCTCCTCTCCTCAGGTACCACTCCTTGTACAAGGCGGCCCCCAGCCAGCAGATCCAGGACCGGCTGCAGGTGAACCCGCGGGACTCAGCTGAGAGTCTGCAGCGGCGTCTGGACCTGTACCGAACCAACCTCCCGGAGCTGCAGGAGCTGTACAGCGACGCCATCTACGTCAACGCTGACCAGGACCCCCACGCCATCTTCGAGTTTCTGGAGAGCCACATCGTCAACCGGCTGCCCAAGCCCCTCTCCCACAGGTGGACTCCAAGCTCTTCGGACTGAGCCGGGCATAGGGACTGACAGGGAGAGGGCAGACAGACGCGCACGCAGAGCTTATTCCACTCCGGTACGGTCTCTTTGCTACAGCAAGGCTGTTTCATGCAAAACACTTATTGTTGACGGCTTGCTGTTAGTATTTAACAAAATTTGAGTTAATTTGTAATTACTTTGGAATTCCAGACACTGCTTGTAAAGCAAATAACCAAATAAACAAAATGTATACAACTTGGATTTAGGTTTTTGTACAAAAGTGTCAAAAGCATGTCCAACCTTTTCAGTCAACTCTAGCGAGTCACTGTGGAGGCACTGCTAGATCAAGCATGTCCAGGACAAGCCCTAACTCCCACAGGACAGCAGCTCTGCCACTGCGTTTACTGTTCTGTTCATGCATTTGAACCACTTGCCCACCTACACAAACGTTAGCCTGCTTTCTGCCTGCGTAGCTATTCCCCTATTCACCAGAACAGAACCCTAGTTAATTAGAAGTTTGTTTAATTAATGTAGCAGTAAAACGCAGGCTGCTCCTGCCTTGTCGTGGGTATGTATTAGTTCCACCTCAGTAGTCTCATAGACACTGCAGCAGCTCCACTCTGGTTATTGACATCTCCCCACTCTGCTGCACGCAGTCGCGGGTCAGTGGCCATCTCCCACTGGGCCTGGAGAGTTGAGTGTAACGGTTAGAGGAACGTGTTAACAGCCTTGTTCAACTCCCCTTAGATAAGCCTACAACCGACTTAATTACTGCAAATGAGTGACAGGATATGCATGCCTTTTGAATACTTAAATAAAAAATGATTAATTTAAAAAGATAAAAAAAAATGTTTATGTTAAATCTCTGTTGCTGTATTAAATTATATATATATATATATACACACATACATATAAAATATGTTCTTAAACCGAAAACTGCCTCCCTGCTCTTTTGCAATCCTGCTGTAATTTATGTATTAGACAAGGCTGGGTTTTTAAATAATTTGGGTTATCTGATGTTTTAATAATTTAATGTTAAAATGTCCTGACTGGGGAAACGTTTCAGACTTGGGAGAAGAAATCCCCTTCAAATTGCAAGGATTTATTCTGCATTACAGTCAAATGGAAATTTAACCATGACATTTAGCAAAAGTGTTTTTCAGAAGCATTACTATCCTAAGGTATTACTATCCCCCCTCCAAACACGTGTGATCTTGGGGCTTTGTTCTGAAAGGATTGATCGCTACACCAAAGCGCAAGATTTAAACCCACCGGGTTCCGTTCAATTGAAACAGTGACAGCTCTAATCACAGCACTGTTTGAATATTAACAATAAAACCGAATCTGGAACGTTGCTTACTTTTAAGACTAAAATATCCTTCACACTCACTGTTAAAGAGATGCTGGTTTTCTTATAGTGATTTAAACTGCGGCACAGTTTAGCTCCACCGCCATCGCAGACCCCGTTCTTCAGCCAACGCGCTCTCTCTATCCAAGCCGTTCCATTGACAAGCAGAGGGGGGTCTTTTTTTTTTTTTTATTTAGAAAAAAAAATATCCACTACAATTTCAGTGTACAAAAGACTTACAAAACAGAAGCTTATTTACAAGAACAAAAGAAAAAAAGATTCTTGACAGACGTAGAGTGCCAAATGAAGAATTGGATCCCTCAATAGCAGAGCTGCAGGACAGTTTCGCATGCCTGCAAAGAGCACCATAACATTGACGGGAAAACACACATTGAGTTTACATACCAGGAGGGTGCTGTGGGGCCACATGTGATTGTCACTGTTAGAAAGGGTTAGTATTGCGGTCCAGTCCACTGAACTGGAGCAGCAGTGGTACTCAACATTCCCATAGCCTGCTTCTCTCGCTCTCTCTCTCTCCACTGCACACTGGATAAACTGAGACAGGGTATCTATGTTCACCACGGCCAAAACAGTACCATTAATCCTATGAGAATCTCACACATTTTTATTTCATTTTAACGGCAGAAATTAATTTTTATATAACACCACTGTCTGCTTAGCACCAGGCAGAAACATAGCTTAAATACTGGGAATCCTATTAAAAAAAAAAAAAGTTAATATAGCTACACGCTTGTGTTTGTTTTATTCCATTTAATTTACATGAGCTGAAAAATGAGACCGCGCAGCGCGTGCATCGAAAAACTGCAACAGCCATGAACCAACCTTGTGTAGGTGTTCACACTTTACATAGCGCCTTCTGAAACTACACTGTATCCTACTCAAGCACGCCTCATCAGCCTAAATTTAACAAACCACACAATCCACACTGTGTTAGAATGTCACCAATTGACACACTAATGATTACAGCTTAACACACCAATTAACACATTACAATTACAGCTGAAAAGTGACCGCAACTCCTATCCAGAGTGGAAAAGGGTGAAGATGGACATTTAAAACATCACGTTTAGCCACTTTGACAGCCTTTTTACGAACAAGTGTCCGCCTTCACCCTTTAATCCAGCCAATATGTATGGTATTTGGCCATCCTATTGTAAATGTAATTCTTTGACATAGGATATTCCATGAGCTGCAACATTGCAATCTCATTAAGGAGGCGGCTGTGTGGTCCAGTGGTTAAAGAAAAGGGCTTGTAACCAGGAGGTTCCCGGTTCAAATCCCGGCTCACTCACTGACTCACTGTGTGACCCTGAGCAAGTCACGTAACCTCTGCAGCTGATGCACAGTTCGCACTCCCTAGTCTCTGTAAGACAATAAACAAATAACGATAAAAATAAGATCATTCACTTGGGAATGGTCATAAACAAGTGGGCTTCACTGCCTATAACAAACACCTTGTCCCCAGTCCAATGCACTATTAAAAGACCCTTTGAATTCCTGTTGACGTAATTACAGCTGTGAGAGTGGTTTTACTCTCCAGGGTCCAAAGGTACACTGCTGTCATGGAGCCCAGGCTGCTAAGCTCTTTGTTGTAAGATCAGTTAGGGGAGTATGAACTTCATGTCCTGTACGGCAACGCTCTCCCAAGACCCGTGTTTTTCAGCAGGGTTAATTGTATTTAACAATATGCGCCATAACCCCTGTAATTAAAAATAAAAGGCTTGCGTCTGCCGTTAGGAGCTGTCCCTCGTTATGGGGGAATCTCATTAAGAATCCCAGGAGGTTCCTTACATGCATTTTTTAGTTTTGTATATATGCAAAGCCTCAGCCGATCACTAGCTCATATAAATTAGCCAGCACTCTCATTAAGTATTGGTTCAATTATATTATATGATATATACTGAGCATCAAAAGAAACGTATCATTTATATTTGAGCATCAAAAGAAACTTATCACTTATATTTGGATAAAATTCACTAGATGTGATTGAAAAATGACACACTCTGTTTTAGATCAGGTACAGTGACTTTTTATTGTGCTGATTAACAATTGACATCATGAAGATGCTGCAAAATGATCTGTGGATCTCGGGCAGGTGTTGTGACTCTTGGTCTCTCGGTTCGTGGCCTGTCATTGACAGAGTGTGTCTGGTTATACCGTCTCGCCAGGTTTGAAATTGCTGGCTGTGAGCACCCAAGACGGCGAGCCACAGCACGCTGTCCTAATCCAGCCTCCAACATGCCGATCGCACGAAGGCGCTGCTCTCTTGACAGACGTGGCATATTGTTTTTTTTCTGTGATTTTCTTTATTGCTTTTATTCAAGCTTGCAATTCAACAGCTTATTCAACTGCATATGCTTCAGGCACAGTCACAGTCAGTAATGATCGAGTGCTTAAAAAGAAACCAAAAACATTTTCTCAATGTCCATCACTTATATGCTTTATTTTTTTTTTTTAAATAAATGTGTTATAATAGTGATAGGTTTCTTTTGGTGCTCATACATATATTTTTAAAATATTCACTATTGTTTTTTAAAGGGCAGTTTTGCGCTGGTGAATGATAGATAGGGTGGTGGACAACAATTACAATACTGTGTAGTCTTTTTTGGAGCCCAAGTGAAATGTAATATTTGTCAATATGACATTCTAGTTCAGCACAGATCCTTTAACATGTGAAGCACTGGCTAAGCCCGTTGAACACTAAATGGTCCATTGCCATTTCTACTCACTATATTGATAAAGGGTAAAGCACACAGATGTTTGACAGGTCTCAATCACATACAGAACACTTACACACCCCTTCATGAACATTATACAGAATCTACTTTCCGTTTGAGCCAACAAGGAGAGGAGAGGAGAGGGTGGGGTGTACAGATTTCTCAAACCCTTGTTCATCACACTTTCTGCACCAGAGTTCTGAACTGGAAAGTCAAATTACCCATAACTTACATTGATGGGATTTTTAATATACATATATATATAAAAAAATAAAAGGGCATGTGGCAGTTAAACTGTCTGGACAGGAGGTTGGTTTTCCAAAAAGCAGAGTCTCTCCCACAGCAGTCCCTAAAACCATACAGGAGTCCTTTAGTTAGAACAGCGGGGAGTCACAGAAAGTGCAAGGTCCTTGCAAAATCCGTTTTATCCAATCGGGGTCTGGAGAAAAAAATAAATACTAATTCAACATTTGAATTATTTTAATACAAGACGTCTTTCACAGCAGTTTCACCCATTCCAGGTTTTACTACGAGCTTGAGTAGCCACAGTGTGCAGGTAAAAAGCTCGGGCATAGCTTACTTAAACTTACAGTAAAACCAGGACTGAATTAAACTGCTATGCAACGGGAATTTCAAGCCCTGAGCTTTTTTTTTAATATATTTATACTGCTTCCATATACTTCAGAAGAACCTACTTGACTAGTGTACATTTAAATATTTCTAAAAATAAAAAAAGCAAAAGAAATAATGGTTTCAAAACATTACACTACTGAGAAACTCTCCAGCAATTACAAAAGATTACTTTGGTATGAGACATAATGGGATTGTCAGTGTATAGTGTATAGCACAAGCGTTTAGGTCCAGTTAAACAGTTTGTAAAATAGGCTGGCCCACACAACAGAGTAACGGAAGATCCTTACCATCAGGGACGGGATGCCTGGCTATGCTGTCTTGCAACAAACACCTTCTGTAAGACAGCGTCTGACAGGCCTGGTATGACAGCACGCACCTGAAAGAGAACATGTTTCAAACACAGAGTGCCGTGCCTGCGTTTGATGTAGCAGCGCTTCTAAAGGGAAAGCCTCAGCAGCCGAGACGCCTGCCTGAGACTGGCAGAGCTACAACAAGAACATGACGTCCCGGCTCTGCAAAAGCAGGGACGCAGACTCAGGGACCAAAAAAAAACAAGAAAAGGAAATCAAACGAGTCAGTACGCTTGCGTTAATTTTCAGAATCAAAATGTTTAGATTTTCCCAGTCAGCTTGGGATCTGAACGTTCAAAATAAAACAGCGAGCTTTCCAGCTCTGCTTTTGAGGCTTGGATACAAACCTAGGCACAGCTGAGGAAGTCCCTACGTCTGCAGGCTTTCATATCAAACAGCAGCTGATGTTCCCACCCCTAAATTAAATGTAATTTATACAATGCCTCCGAATCCGACTGCTTGAAAATCCTACAGTGTTAATGCAATAATACCTGACAAAAAGGGAATAACAGACCAGGCTTACCCAGCATTATTAACCAATTAAAGAAGAACCCGTTCTCTTACTGAAGGGATTTAAGTGAAGCAGCGCAAGTTTACCTTAGCCACATATGTCCGTTGGAGCAGACTGCCTGCCTACGGTCTGTGAAAGGCAGGACTTCCTTACAGAGGCTGCAGTACTCTGGAAACGTCTGCTTATTCATCTTCTTGAAGATGTGACCAATCAGCACCTGGAGACAGAGGAACAATTAAAGGGCAAAAGGCCCTCTTACTTGGGTGCAGTTACTCCAAATCTATACTCGTAAAGTACATTAACGACTCCTTTCAGACTTGCAATACTACCAATACATAATAATGCTGACATTTAACGCACAACACAAAGCTGGTGTGTGCACTTTGGCATGCGAGTATAGTCCAGTAGTTTGAAGCATATTATCTGCAAGTAAATAAGTACATAAATGAATGAATAAATAGAAAGAAAGGAGTTCCTCTTCTCACCCTGGCGGCCCTGTCCTCGTAGGTGGGGTCGCTCATGAGGAAGTCGCAGACTCCCCTGGTGGGGATGCTGGTGTTCTCTGTGATCCAGGTGTGCAGGTAGACCTCCCCCAGGACCCTCTTCATGTGCTCCCGCGTGAGGTGGGACTCCACGGCCTCGATCCAGGCAATGATCTCGCTCATCTGCTCCTCCGACACGCTGTCCTCCTGACTCTGTCCTCCCATTCCCTCTGAGGTGGAGGCTGTGGGCTCCTCCCCGTCCTCTTCCTCATCCCCCTCCACCTCCTCCTCCTCCTCGCCTCCTCTCCCCGTCGACCCCGCCGAGCCCCCTTCCCTGATGAAGACCTTGGAGTCTTCGTGCGAGGGCTTCCAGCGGGCTTCAGAGGGGGCTTTCTGGAGGGACTGGTAGAGCACCCTGAAGAGGAAGAGCTTGAACCTCCAGAGGTAGGTGGAGCCCGAGGTGTGCACCTTCTCGTCCAGCTCCTCCTGTAGCATGGAAGGGATGCGCTTGTCCCTCAGCACCTTCCAGCGCACCAGGTCCACCAGGTCGGCCTGCTTGAAGAGGTTCTGGATGCTGGACTCCAGGAGCTCAGCAGCAGCCTCGTCGGGGGTCTTGAGGGTGACGAACTGGACCCGGTAGCTCCGACTGACCGGATGCAACCCGTTGGTCAGTCCCTCTGTGGTCACCAGGGCCAGATACGCCCCGTTGGGGCTGGTGGTGATGCCATGCGTCCGCCGACCAGCCACACCGTCGGGCAAGCGGATAAGCTCCTGCTCAAACATCACCGCCAAGTCCGTGAAGATCGGCGTCAGCTTTTTGACGCTGCCATCCACCGAGGACGTGTATATGGCGCCCCCGTATCGGCTGGCAGTCATTGAGGTGATGGGCGTGGAGTGCAGACCCGTGACGTGAGAGTTATGGACGTTCAGGCCGGCTTTGGAGATGAGGAGGAGGCACCAGAAGAGGTAGGAGCCGCGGGCGGCCACCACCAGGCTGCAGCTGCACTTCTGGTAAGGGTGGTAGAGGGAGATGCACTTGATGTTGTGCACAGGGATCTGGTCTGTCTCCTGCCACAGCACCACGGGCTGCCGCAGGGTGAAGTAGCCCTTGACCGCTTTCAGGTTGACCGGCAGGATCTTGACGGGCCCCACCGAGCTGCCCACGATGAGCCCGCTCATCTTGCGCCCGCTGTGCTCGTACTCCCACCACGCCAGCACGCTGGGCGCCGAGACGCCCGACTGGATGGTGTTGCAGGACACGATGGAGTCTCTCCCAAGGAAAGGCAGCTGGAACTGCCAGACCGCCACGTCCCCGTTCTCCAGCAGCACGGCCAGCAGCACCGTGCCCACGTCCTTGCACTCGTTGTTGGTCTGGACCTGCTGGGTGGTGCAGACGCTCGACCACTCCATCCGGACGGGGCACTGCATGCGGTGCCGCCGCTGGAACTCGGGCAGGTCCTCCAGCTCCCCGCAGGGAGCCTCGGCCCCCGACAGCTGGTAGGATTTCTCCTCCAGCATCTCCCCGTACACCTCTGTCAGGTTCACCAAGGAAGTCCACTGGAGGCGGTTCAGGTTGCCATGGATGGTCAGCTGGTTGTCCAGAGTCAAGGAAGCCAGGAGGCAGCGGCCGTTGCTGTCGCAGCCCAGCGGGGACCAGCTGGTGTACTTGAATCCGCGCTGGGGTGTCAACGCCCCTCCCTCGGGGTTCAGCAGCCGGTCCAGCATGAAAGGCTGGCTGACCGTCGGGTCTTTGGAGTTGGCGAAAATCTCCTTGATCTCAGCCACCTTCTTTTCAGGGCCCACCTGCAAGAAACACAATGCAGTTAGAGCGATTCTTACTAGGACCTGGGGCATTCACACCACCGTCACATTGAACTGCAAGTTCACAAATCAGCTCTGAACCTCCAAAGGCATTACAATGGACACCCCAGTAGCATTAGAAATGATGCTTTACTGTGAACAGTTACTATGCCCCCATGTGAGCAGAGTAATTATTATTGCACTGTGTCCTTTGTTTCAGTTGTGGTTATTACTTCTCCCTTACATGCATTTCAATATCTCACACGCAATACTTTGTTATATTGATTTCACACATGTAGTGGTGATGGGTGCAGTGCAATCACAGGTCTAGTGCAGTAGTTTTTGTGCAGAGAAGTCCAGGTATTCATGCAAAGGACAACATTATGTTATATTGTTAACAACTACAAATAAGACAAACAGACAGACAGATTAGATGGGCGCAGTGTACAGATCAAATGAACATTTCGTCCGAACCATTCAAATAAAACCAGGTAATGTTCTGTATAATTATTCGTGTTACAACTAGAAAAAAACACATTTTTATTTTAAAAAAAGCATAAAAGTTGTTATTTTAATGATATCAAGTGCTGACTTATAATACGGTAGCAAAACTTGATTTCACTTGAGCGACTGTAATTAGTTATCGCTACTGTTGACAGATGCTGCGGGTTGTGGCATGGTCAGATATATAAGCTACTGGCAATAAGTGTCTAAACAGAAATAAACACAATACGCTATTTTTTGTTGTGTGTTTGTTTTATTAGAATGCCTTCATTAGCATGCAGCACTCAAGGAAAACACCTACCCGACAGCAACGCAAGCATGCATGAGACACTCCACGTTTTGTTTATATACACAACGCACGCCGAACCAAAACATGCGTGCACACGACGCGGCATGCGCAGCGTGCTCGGTTATCGCTACACGCTCCCGTCGTATGAAGCGACCCTTACCTTGAGCACGCAGGTGCGCTCCGGGACGGGGATGGCTGTTCTGTGGATGACCAGATCCTGCCCGTAGCCGTGGACGTCGCAAACGATTTCCAATAAAGAGATGCTGCTGGTACTGGAGGCCGAGAGTCGGTGGTCTTCGGACCACGACAGCGGTTCCAAGCCGCTCACGGGGCTCTGCAGCTTCACCTCGGGGTCCCGTTTGACTACTGACCCCAGTCCCCTCCATGGGTCCGGCTCGGGCTTCTCTTCTGCCTCTAGTTCAGGTTCCTCTTCGGTCAGAGCCCGCTCTGAGCTCGCCGCCGCCATTTTCCATAGGAGAATTAGAGCCGCGTATCCAGGAAGTGACGGAGAAGGCGGGAGCAGAGTGACGTCGGGCAACCGGAAAAAAACACAACCGAGGACCTGGGAGAAGTGGTTGGTTTAGTTGTTAAGTCTTCTGCCTGTTACGTAAAATATATATATTTAAAATATAAAACAAATAGCAGCATAGTGCTTGAAACAGACTGTCAACGCAATATTTAATTTACAGTTTGCTTTTGTAATTTTATCAACAGACCACGTGATAATTCCACTAAAAATATTATAGATTAAAAATTCATGACTTTTGAAGTTGGTAAAGGATTAAGATACGGTTAAGTAAAAAATAAAATATCTACGGGGCATTTGAAGAGATCTGAAAGTAAAATGTGCCACTGTCGCACATTCTTATCTGGAGTTTGTGATAGCCATTATAGAGGTCCTTACTCATTACAGATTACACGTGTTTCCAGTCACAGAAAGCTGAGGTACAGTACGGATCGTTGAACTAAATCGGTGTGTTTCAGTTTATAATACTAAAAGCTAATATTCGGATTATTCGGATAGAGCAGTAACGTTTTCAGTGGTTGTCCACGATGGAGTCTTTTATTAACTTTGTAATACAGTTACCAGTACAACACTCTGGGGATGAGTCTCAATGTTTAACTAGTACTCTTAGACAGCGTGTCCTACAAATTAGTACGCGTTTAGTGAAATTCATATTTACAACAATACATAAAAACGAGAAATCTGGGTTGTCCACGTTAATTTTTCATAATGATATGGCACCAAAAGGTTTATTTAGATAACATTAAAAAAAAAAAAAAAACTTTATATTTGAGGAATCAAACGTTCAAAGTATTGCTATAAAAAAGGAGAGCTGGTGTAAAATTAACACAACCACGGTTATCCAAACCACATTTAAAAAAACAACAAAAACCAGTATTTTGAAACAAATTTACAGAGGAATAAAAAGCTATGTATTTAAAATGAGGATCATTAGGGGGTGTGTGTTTAATTTTCCCTGTTCGTTAATCTTGCATTAAATTGTCTTTTTTGAACAAAAGTAAAGCTGTCTTTTTTTATTAGGACGGTTTATCCTGTTGTGCTAAAATGGCAGAAGATGGGTTAATGTTGAACATCAGTGACAACCATGTGCTTCACAAGGGGAACAAGATGTTTCAGAAATCCTTCAAGCTTGCTGATAAATGGGTACATTCTATCTATTTGTCGATCTGACTATCTTTCTGATTTTCTGAGCAGTGGTCCACAATAATCTGTAACACAGTACTGATGTAGCCCAAGATGAATCTTCTGTTCAGTACTCTTAATCTCTGTGTTTGTGCCATTTGATGAATTTGTACTTAAATGTCATTTCAATTTACAATGTGAAACAGGATAAGGATAAAAATACATTATGTCCCTGTCTTAAGTGGCGATGGTCAACAAACTGGAGCACGGGTTTAGTGAACTGGTGTCTTCTGATTCACTGTCATATTAATCTAACGTGGCAAATCCCAGATTGAACCAAGAGCCGTATCCACCTCCATGTGACTTCTTTCCATACCCAGCTGCTTAATTGAGCAGACCTACTGTGTATCCCGAGTTGTCTCATCCCAGGAAAATGTTGATTAAATAAATGCTAATCTAAAATTGTTTTGCGCTGCATGTTAACGTTGGAGTTTAAAAGGTAATTTTTTTTTTATAAAGTTTAAAACACAGCAGCATGTGTTGCCCGAGGAGGGAATGCATCTCCAGAACTGTTATGCTTACAAAGCGAAGGATATTCTGCTGACAATTAGATCAGATTTTTCAGGCTGGTGAAGATCCCAAAGGTGCACATCTCTTATGTATGCAAATCACATTTTTGCATTAATAGGCTGTTAGGAAAGCATTTACTGTCCTGGATATAAACAAACCAGAAGCCTAACGCTGCAGATTTTATATTCCTGCTTTAGAAAGTCAGAAAAGCTGCAAAGCGAGCTGCAGAGGGAGGAGACTTGGAAGGGCCCCCCTCGAAACAGAAACCAGGGTCCCCTGCAAAGAGGGTGCCCCAGACTGCAGAGAAAGCGACACTAGAAAAGGGGACCCCCAAATCCCTGCCAAAGATCCATCCCAAGAAGCAGGTGAAAGAGGGGGGCAGAACTCCAGAGACCGCCCCGAAGGGCAAGGGAACCCCGAAAAGCCATCCCCAGACCCACACAGCTGGCTGGGAGGACAGAGAGGGAGGGGAAAGGCCGTTCATCAAGAGCTCGTCCCTCTTCAGAAACAACCCAGAGATCCCCGAGATCCACAGGTGAGGAAACCTGGTTCGGGATATTCTTCAGCACACTGAGAAAGAATACCAGAGTCGGGGAATAATCAGAAGTGCACGTTCTTCTTACTAAATCACGCTTCAGTTTTTACCTGGAGAGGAGGGATGACACTTTCTTTGTTATTGAGGCTCTAACGATGTAGGACACTTCGATTGTAACCCTTACATTTTCTACAGTGTGTACACGCTGTGTATGGAGGATGTAGGGGCTGGCGATCCACATCGTCTCAATGCTGATTGCTCTAGTTTTATATTTCCAGTCACAGCAGGGTCGCTGACTGTTTGTTTGCTTGCTGTCGTTCCTCCCCAGGCCTGCGGTGGCCCCGCTGAAGGAGAAGGTGTTCACAAGCGACTCGTTCAGTGAACTGGACCTGCACCCCCACCTGGTCAGTGCTTGAATGGAAACCCCATTTCTTCTTATTGACCCGATGTAGTAACTGCGGTTACAGTTACCTCCCTTTTTTACTGCAGTTTAGCATGTTAAAAGCATAGCAGAGACAGTGGCTGGTAAATGTATCGTAAGGCCTTTGTGATTTAACTTGGTATCTTTTTAAAAGAATAACCCTCTTATTTCTTTCTCTGGTTTGCCGTTTTCCTCTCAGCTCTCCACTCTGAACAATGTGTTGAAGGTGTCCAGTATGACCAGGTATGTTTTTATTAACTCAATCCTCTGCAGGGATGGAAACATTGCAAAAGCAGTTTGATCCATTCCTGCTTTTACTCTTGAGTTTAATAGAACACACCTGAGCTTGTTACCTATACACACTGTGGCTGATCAAGCTCATAGTAAAACCTGGAATGGGTGAAACTGCTATGCAATAGGAGTCTTATTTCCATCCCTGCACTGTTGGCTTCAAAGAATTCACTTTTTCAATATTTTCTTCACCTGTTTATCGGATGCCGTGGCTCCCTTGTGCGGAGGTTGTTTCTGACTCCAAAAGGGAGTGATTGCGCTCTTCAGTGTTCTTGTCTCCTGCGTCTCTTCATGTGTTTTTCTTTTTAGTGTCCAGAAGCAGACAATCCCAGCACTGCTTGATGGGCGGGACGCTGTGGTTCGCTCCCAGACCGGCTCAGGTAGACAGTGAATTTTAGATTTTTACAGATTATTATTGGTTATTATTACTTCTGTACTATCAACAAAAGCAGAAAATATTTCCTATACCATGTTCTTTAACCCTGCAGGGGTCTGTTTGGGAGAGACGTCACATTCATGGTCTATGAAGCAGAATTGTTAAATATTGAGACGGGGTGACATGGGAGATTCCACACACAACTAGATTGCTGTTTCATTGCTTAGAAACTGAGGTCTCGATGAGCTTTGCAGTTTCTTAGGCACAGATAATTACAAATGACAAACATTTTAAGCGTAAAGGTGTTGCTGATGTGACACGGTGGATGAGATGTTTGGGTGGTTGGGATTTACGAGAGTCTGATGCAGTATAGTTAGTGCTATCACAGTGCTTTGGCTGAATGTGCGCTTGTATCTTCAGGTAAGACCCTCGCTTATGGAATCCCATTGGTGCAATCCTTACAGGCTGTGCAGCCCAAGATCCAGGTAAGGACTTTTTTTTTCTCTCCATTATTTTTGTATGAACCGTTAGTCATTTCATCAGGAAAAACAAACAGTACGTTCTAGTGTTTCTTCTAGTTTCTCAGGGAACGTCTTCGTGGCTCTAAAGTGCGGGTTAAATCGCCAGCCAGTTGCTTAATTAAATTGGTAGTGAGTATCAGTGCTGCGTTTGTAACTGGAGAGTCCTTGGAGCTGATTGCTGAACCTGAGGCATGAAAACAATGCTTTTAAAATCTTTCAATTATTCATTTACCACTGGCATTGTACGTTTTTATAACTGGTTACAGCGCATCACTAAATAAAACTAAATACCCTGTAGGGTCAGATTACTGCTCCTGCTCGTGCTGTGACACGGGCATAACAGAATGCTAATGGATCTTTAGTCCCTTTCCAATGGTACTATATCACAGTGCAGTTCCTTCACTGGACAGGGATGGTAAAACTCAGTTCTGTTGCATGTCAAACCTGGGCAGATAATGTTAAACCAAGCGCTCAAACACGGCACACAAGTCCGGCACTGTGTCTAAAAGGCAAACGGCGTCCAGTCATTAAAAAAATACATCCGATGGGAGGATTTGATGGACTTTGTTGTTCTCGTTGCAGCGCAGCGATGGGCCGTTGGCTGTCATTGTGGTCCCCACCAGAGAGGTACATTCATAACCTTATAAATGCATTGTTTAAATCTCCTTCAGGCACCTGCACACTGTATATTGTACAATGCAACGTGTGTGCTGTAGACACCCAGTCTGTATCTGCGGTGCTGTATTAAAGAGCACCTGTCTATAGTATACCTGTGTATACTGTAGTGCTTGTCTATGGTCCCTTGAGTGGTCATTGTAAGCAGGTCTACAGGTTCTTTAAACTCAGGACCCCTTAAGCTCATACTTGGCCTTTCCGTAAGAGTATAAGATTTGTTACATCGAAAAACTAATATCAGACTACTGGCAAGCCCAATACTTTTTGATGATCAAAATTCTGTGTCTTGTTATAGACCCAATCGGCAACAGCTTTCTGGGCTTGACTTTTCAGTATAACAAACCGTTGCCCAGCTGTAGAAAAACCTACTCAAACTGCTTAGTCTTATTCCTGCTGTTTCTAGTCCATCCTGGCACACGTTGATTTTATCCCTGAGCGTTGCAATCAGTCGTCTTCAACGCAACGGTGTCTCTCTCTCAAAGAAGAAGTAGTTTGTTGAAAGTTTGTGATCTAGTTCAATCAAGAGCATGGCTGGATCTTTCCCAGGCACTATCAGTCCTCCGAGGGGTAGTGATCTTGCAGGCAGACTGTTAACTCGGGTCTCTCTTCTGTCTCTCCCCACAGCTGGCCCTGCAGAGCTTCAACATCATCCAGAAACTGTTGAAGGTGAGGCTGTAGATGGGGCGGGCTGAGGCTTATAGGGACCAGCGCCATGGCTGAGTATCTATTGGAGTATAGCGATCTGGGGGGGGAGGACTCCACTCAACACAGTCCCTGTCCTGCACATGTCCATTCAGTTTAAAGGATGAGAGAACTGGATATATTTCATAGGGTCTGTTTCAGAAGTTTGATTTTCATTGTGTCTGCCTGCCTCTCGTTTCACAGCCATTCACCTGGATTGTACCTGGAGTCCTGATGGGTGGGGAGAAACGCAAGTCAGAGAAGGCCAGGTAAGAGACGGGAAGCTCTGTCACAAAGCGGGTCATTTCAGGTGTTTAAGGTGAGCGGTCACTTCCACTTCAGAAGCTTGCTGCATGGTCGTTGCTCGCTGCAGGAAGTAACCTGCACTTGGATGTTGCCCACAGGTTGCGAAAGGGGATCAACATCCTGATTACAACCCCGGGCCGCCTGGTCGACCACATCAACAACACCAAGAGCATCAGCTTCAGCTGCGTCGGGTGGCTCATCCTGGATGAGGCTGACAGGTCAGCAGACGGGAGCAGTGTCTCCTCTTCTTTTCACGCTCGTGGTTTCCTTTACTCTTGTGTGACGGGTACATTCTGTGTGTGTGTGTGTGTTTGAACAGGATCCTGGACCTGGGGTTTGAAAAGGACGTCGCAGTGATACTGAACGCTCTCAATGCTGCGCGGGAGCAGAGACAGAACGTGCTGCTGTCTGCCACGATGACAGAAGGTAAGACACTGGATCCCCACTTCATGAAGTCTCTTCAAATCCGATTTTATTAATCTAAACAGCAGCGGAATGTAATACAGCCGGTCCCGAAACAGGGATGGAAACAAGACACCTAGCATAGCAGCTTCATCTGTTCCAGGTTTTACTACGAGCTCGATAGGTAACAAGCTCAGGCTTATTAAAATCACAGTAAAACCTGGAGCGGATCAAACCGCTATGCGATGGGCCCGCATACAGCCCTGATTCAGTACAGCAGTGGTTTGCAACCCAGGTCCAAAGACTAGAGCAATGACTGCAGCTACTGTGAGCGTTGGAAAGCAATGCATGTTTAAAACAAATATTCAGTGCCTGGTTGAAAAAAAAAACTTGGACCGCTTCGGGTATTTCAGGCCACTGCATCGTAACTACCATGTGAATACTCGAATGGGGAGACTGGAGGGAGCGCTTCACTGATGCTCTCTGTGTTTTGAGAGCAGGTGTGAGCAAACTGGCAGGTATCTGTATGAAGGAGCCAGTCAGCATCCAGGTGGCTGAAGCACCCGCGGAGCCGCGGGGGGGTGGAGGGGCCTCACTCGGGGCCCCCTCCGGAGGTCTCTCGGAGAGTTTCGCCGTCCCGGAGAAGCTGCGGCAGCACGCGGTGGTCGTCCCCAGCAAACTGCGCCTCGTCACGCTGGCAGCTTTCCTCCTGGGGAAGTGCAAGGTGAGCGGAAGCTCTGGGGTGGGGGGCTGGTTTGGCATTTCCTGTGCTGAGCAACATAGTAACATGGATGTAGCCACTGGCATTTGTCCACTGGGCTAAATTAGCATTAATCTTTAAATTAACAATAATCTTTTTTTCAGTGTTTTAGAAAGAATCCTGTTTATTTAATTCTCCGTTGTTCTCCCCCCCCCCCACCCCTCCATACAGCATGAGAAGGGCCAGAAAGTTATTGTGTTTCTCTCCAGCTGTGAGTCTGTGGAATTCCTCTTTGCCATCTTCAAGGAGGTTCTGTGTAACAATGCAGAGAACCAGAAGAGCGGGGCAGTGTCCCCCCAGCGCCCTCTGCTGGACTTCATGAGACTGCATGGCAACATGGAGCAGGAGGTGGGGACCACTCGCTTTTCCTCCAGTATACTGCCTTCCAGTCCTCGGTACTAACCCCTAAACCACACTGCTGTCTAATCTTTAATCTAACAAAGATACAAAAATGATGTGGTTGTTCCAAGACCCCCCCTACAAACTTTTCTGAACCCCGGCAGGTTTGAAGACCCTGCTCTAACCACTAGGCCACACAGCCTCCCAGTCCCTAACGTCCAGGTGGTATATTATGTCTAGAATCTGCCTGCCGGTTCTGTCCTCTAATCCACACGGCCTCCGAGTTCATAGTTCTAACCTCGAGGCTTCAGTGCCTGCCGGTCCCTCCCAGTCTCCCCTCTGCTCTGTGTGTGCTGGGCGGCCTCCCTGTGTTTTAGCTGCTGCCCTGCTCGGAGCCGAGGCTGGCTGAGCCCTTCTTCACCCAGCTGTCAGTGGGCAGTGCCAGGGGACAGCAGGGCTGCTTGGGACCGGCGCTGCAATCACACCTTTTTTGTTCTCGCATTAAGAGCACTAATGGAACTAAACTGGGCTTCCCATATGGCACTTCTGGGAACTGGGGCAGGGAGGCTGGCACGCTAATCTGCTGTTTTTTTTATATTTAGATATTAAAGAATAGACAACAGGACCAGCCCTTAGTAGATACAGAATGTAACAGTAAATGTGGAGATGTGCATACAGTATGCTGAATAAATACTTGAATATGTTTCCTCTTTGTCATCTCATGTGAAGTTTTTGCAGTACGATTCTGCATGTATGCTGTGTGTAATAATTCTGTTTGTGCATGCAGTTTGCTGTCTGTCAGTATTGTAAAATGAACTCTTCTCTGTGCAGGAGAGGACGGAGGTGTTTCAGAAGTTTTCCCAGGTGAAGTCTGGCATCCTTCTCTGCACGGTAAGTCGACAAACGAAACAGTTCGAGGGCACTGAAAACAAACTTGCCAAGACCAGCGAGGAGGCCAGCACAGTGTTTTAACGCACGGTGAAGCACTCTGTGCAACAGAGTGGAAGAGCACAGTACCATGGCACGGGTCCTTTGACTGGCTCCCAAGTACGTTTTTATGGACGTTTAGATTGAGATCATCCCTTTAACTTGAAACACTCTAACAAGCTCATTCAAAGCAGGCTGATAATGCGGTGCAGCTGAGAGATATCGTTATTACAGGTTAAGATTAGATGCGGACGTGGGATGGCTGATATCACATAAAAATCATAGTATATCACATAAAATGATGGTCAAGCCTGATGAATGGGGATAGATATATATATATATATATATATATATATATATATATATATATATATATATATATATATTTCCCTCACACAAGAGCACAGACACTCGGTACATTATGTCAGCACTCGTATTTAAAGGAATTTAATTAATATGCTAGTACTCTGTACTTGCGACTCCACATTCCAGTGCCACAGGACATAAACCTGTTTCACTCTTTCAAGTAGCAATACAAAATAAAAAAAAAAAACCTTCCGTCACCTCTTTCGAAACCAAAACAAAACAACAACCCTGCTGTTATGCAGGTCACTGTCTGTTCCTCATCTCTCTCCCTCTAAATGAAACCAAACACCCCCGTTTCATTTATTGGTGACAGCTGCCGCAAAACAAACTCAAGGAGCGAGAGAAATGATCTGTCAGTGGAAAGTCCTTTAGCCCGCGCTGCTAATCTGTCACACGCGGTTTGTTGTTTACCGTTCTCCTGCTCGCTCGCTGCCCAAGGTGGCATTTGCCGCGGAACGGTGACAGATGCTGACCTGCAAAAGTGTGAATCTTGCCGCTTTCCCCTGCTGCCAACCTGTAAATTACAGCTATCGGGAGTAATTAGACCTGATAAAATCCTTCTAAGCTCCGTCTTCCTCCCCCCGGCTGTGACACGGAACGAGGCTTAAAAGGGAGAGGGTTGATCTCTCATCAGGCGCCGCTCCTTAACCCCGTCCTGTCCAAGGTGCACCCCCAAACAGGCAGCCACGGCTTATGACATTGCAACCGATTAGCGCACAGGGAGCCCTCTTGTTCACTATGATTTTAACTACCTCAAATACTAATACAAAATTATTATTATAACAATATTCTACGGCTTTAATATTACGGTGATGTACTGCGAATAGCAGAATTGAAACGCAGTGTAATGCCCACACTTTATTAGCTCGAGTGTCCCTTTTCACTGTTTAATTCAGTGAGAAGGGAGGAAGAAAATGAAAAACGTAATCCAGCTTACTAAAATGAATTTCAGAATTATACAATTGTCTCCCCCTCAGTAGACGTGTGGGGGGGGGGGGGGGGGGGTGTCTTAACATGGCAGCTCTGTAGCGTTGTACATACAGAGGGATCAGAAATCAGAAATGACAGGTTCAACTGCACAATTAACAAACTAGAAAAGAGCAGAAAACATATTTTTGAATCCTGTTAAGATGTCTACTAGATACAAGAAGAAAAGATGTTACTGTAAATGCGGTTATTATAAATATAGCACAGCCAGAAAGGGTTTTTTCTGTATATACTTTACACTGTCTATGCCAAATAAATCTTTTAAAAAATAAGAGTCGGTTTGCCTTTAAGTAATTCACCTGAAGCGAAAGGTCACTCAGTGAGTGCTTGTCATTCACTGGCCCCCCCGGCGCCTGTTTCCTGACTGCCTGAGCCAATCGCCTTCCACCCTCGTCTCACTGCCACCGATTATGTGGTGCAATCTGTCGCCCAGCCACCGGGGGGCGCCACCCTGCCGGCCGCCTTCCGCACACGGCAGTAATGACTTTTGGCAGCCCGGGATGATATGCGCGGGGAGGGGGGCAGTTAGGAGCTCTCTCTCCCCCCTCGGTTCAGTCGCTTTGCAAGATTCTTTGGTGAATAAATGAGTCGTTTTAATCCGACTGACAGGCTGGCAGTGCCCGGCTCTGCCCTCCATCTGTACTCCCGGCCAGCGCTGTGCCAGACCCCAGGCTACCTAATGTGCCAATCCAAGACACAGCTTATCCTGGCTGCAGCATCGGGGACAGAAGGGTTAGAGCGCCACGATCCAGCAAGCGACAGCAACACAAGCTATTTATATAAGAGGAGAGATTAGCCCATCTTTAAAGCTCACTACTAGATCTGGAGGTAGAAGACACGTACTGTACACTGCGTTTTAAATGATGTATTTTTTAGCGACAGTATGTCTATAAAGGATCTGTCGATATTACTGTTTTTTCTCAGTGCATCATCTGAACAGCTTCTTCAATGCAGAAGCACTGATTGTTACTTTATAACAGCATAAGCAGAGCTGCTCAAAATCTATTGAAATGACCCTGCTCTGTTCATCTGTAACTTTGCCCTTTCCCATTTCTAAGTGAGATTCAGAAATCAATACTGTATATAACATATAGATTACATACCTGAGGTGTAATTCTTTATTGTGTATTGTATTGATAGGATGTGGCAGCGCGTGGGCTGGACCTGCCCCAGGTCACCTGGATTGTTCAGGTATGTTTGTTTGAACGCCTCTCTTGAGTTTGTAGATTAGCTTCTTTTGTAAAGCAAATGATCCCAGACTTTTACTGAATTTGTACTGTACAGGGATGGAAATAAGACTCCTATTGCATAGCAGTTTCACCAATTCCAGGTTTTACAACAAGCTTGATTAACCACAGTGTCTCCGTAACAAGCTCAGGTGTGTCTTTACAAACTCATAGTACAACCAGCAGTGGGTCAATCTGCTATGCAATGGGAGTCTCATTTCCATCCCTGCTGTATATATAAAAGGTAAAATACAAATGCAGTGCTGTTCATCATGCTTGTCTTTTGGGAAAAAAAACAAACTTCATGATAATCTGTATCAGTATCTGATTGTATCATAGTTCGTATTTCCAATCGCTGTGTCTCCTACGAGTTAACAGAGGCTGTGCAGTCTCGGGGGAATCCCAGTGCTGTGTTAAACCCACACAGAGACACGCCGCCCCCCCCCCCCCAACCCCCGTAACATGTTGGCCGTTGTTTTGCAGTACACAGCCCCGGCCTCGCCCGCAGAGTATGTGCATCGCGTGGGGCGGACCGCGCGGATCGGCACACAGGGGAGCAGCCTGCTGTTCCTGACCCCCACAGAGACAGACTACCTGGGGGTGCTGGGCTCTCACAACATCAGGTCAGATGCAACAGCCCTGTACTACTGCTTGCATGCTATTATTCCAAGGTCACTAGCAGCTGGCTGGCGGACGTTTTGGCGAGTGGACCAAAACCGAATAAACAAATAAAATGAGATGCGCATCTCAATGGGTTTGAGTGATTAGTTTGCTGGACTGATTTCTTAGAGATAATTGCATTGATTTGCACCGAAGTGGCATCAGATTGCTACCTGAACAGCCAGCAGAAATGGACAGCTCTAGTCTGTGAGTCCTTGTTGCTCTTTGCCCTGCCCTATTCGAAGGGCGAGAGTCCCACGCCGGCACAGAGGCACGCTGCAAAGCTAAAGCAGGCTGAACTGCTAGTCCTCTGTGCTCGTTTTTGGAAGGTGAATCTCTGTTTTGCCTCTTGTCCAAGGTGCACGGTGAGCCAGTGTGCACATCAACGAGGGCTGACAAATTACCCAGAATATTCGGATAGGCAGCCATCACCGAGCAGCAGCAAGTGCCGTCACTGTAAATTGCCGTCTGCCTTTATGAAGGGGAAATCATAGAGACAGCGCTGACAGCTTAATTTAGCACCAGGGCCGGGAGGCGTTGTGTGACTGTGCTTTGTATAATTGATAACGCAGTGATCCTCACCGTTCAAGGGAGCAGGAGCCCCTTTCACCTTCAGGCATGTGCCGCTGGACTGGGCTGCTCACCTCCGAACCCCCTCCCCTCTCTTAACCTCTCATAGTTTCGTTCTTTGGTTGGCATGATGGACGCGGGTACCTTTTTTTATTGCACTGGGAGGGCAGCCAGATTTTCTGGGCTGTGTTTTTCTTTCCGGTACACCTGTCTCTGTTTGTCAGCCAACCTGTAATTCAAACCTGTTCAGCCGTGAATCGTTCTCAGTCCAGAACCTAGAAGTTTTTGTTCGATGGAGGCTTTGGCAAAACTATAAATTGATATAGTCAACGGAGTGAACGAGGACAAGAGTGTGTGTACAAATGTCATGCATGATACATTAAAAAGAAAGAAATAAGGATGGTGGGGTTATTACAACAGAGAAGTTTCGTCTCCGTACTCTCCCTTTGCCAACAGATACGTTTATTGTTCTGTAGATAATACCAAGATATATATTTAATTTAATTAAAAAAGTGAACCAGAATTATTAATTCAACAAATATACAAAACAACAGATATACACTTGAGCGATAGATTAGCGGTTATCCCCCTGAAAAAAATTCAAAGAACACATATTGACAGATCCTTATAAAATCAGTTTCATTTTTAAAACAGTTACAGTGTGTCCAAAGGAAGCTCGTTCCACTTAGAGGGACCAGAGCATGAGAAGGCTCCTGAGCCAGCTTTAGTTCTGCTTCTTGCGACAGAAAGAAATCTCTGCTCAACACTTCTTAGGTAGATTAAATACGAGACACAATGCTGTTCAGGTACTTCTGGGAAAGGTTATGATAGCAGTGCGCACCATGCACAATTGCATTTAGAAACGACACAGAGGAATTTAGAACAGGATGAGTAAGTGAGTGATGGCAGACAGTTCCTCAGAGCCGCGCGGGGAGTGTGTTTCCCCCCTGCGGAGTGCCAGCTCCCTCCAGTGTTAGAGAGAGAGAGGCGGGAGCTTCAATGTGTTTCATTTCTTTAGAAGATCCTAACAAAGAAATGGGACGCATGTCATGTGAAGGGCACAACAGCTTGTTGTTGAAGCTGGTTTCTTGCCCTGTTAGCTAGTCATTATTTCCAGTGTTTATTTTGTTGTTGTTGTAACTCAGCATCAAGCTGTATTCCTTCACCCTACCTGAGAGGTTGCATGAGTTCAGTTGATCTGAAAAATCAAAGCTGCAATCAACAGATTGTTTGAGCAGCGTGTTCATTGTTTCACGCGGCACTAATGTGTGAAAAATTCGAATGTCTGTCTTCCAGCATGTCGGAGATGAAGATGGAAGATATTTTAGCAAGCCTCATGTTGGAAGACGGGGTTAAAGGACGGGGGCAATGGGGTAACAAGGTAGGTGTTCATTTACACAAGCCAGATACTTGCAGGAGTTCATTACTGATCTTGCAGTGAACTAGTAAACCTTTCCTTTTAGCAACAAAGGCATTTATGTACAGGATAATTAACATTAAACAGTGAAAATGCAACGTATTCATCAATCATTCTAATTTATGGCTGGGGGGGGGGGGTGTCATTCAAAGGAAACAAGTTCTTATTAAAAATCCCCCCCCATTATTAATAAGACTATTCCCAGAGGATATCGAATTGATACAATTGAGTCCTGAAGGTCTGCATTCTATTCAATGCCTCCCTGCTTCAGCACTAAATCCACTGAAACACAGAGAGCACCGCTCAACAAAAAAACAAACACGTGAAACCCTAGCAAGTGCCGTCCAGTCCTAATCCCGCTTTAATTTCCTTTTGGAACCCGCGCCTGTAATTCCAGGCTCTCTCTCTATATTGGATTTGGGGTGGCCGTGTATCCGCCAGGCTGTAGGGTCTGCGCAGAGCTCAGTGATGAGGGCTACACAATAACCAGCCAAGAGATCAGGGCCTGACTGTGTTTGTTTTACACTCAACTGGGATTTCTGCCTGTTTAGGAATATATAGCTACAGATATAGATTTAGATATACAAGGCTGTGTATATCTGGACCGAGTCGACCCTGATTCAATCATCCATCCACAGGCATGATGCCTCCTGCTTATTCATTTCAAACAGTTTCTTTATTATTATGGTTGAAGGATTGTTCAATCCAGCAGGGGAAAGGGCAGTCATTTTCATTCATATAAAGAAAAACAAAAAAACAATATATATACATTGAAACTGTATTGATATTGAAATACTGACGATGCAGAGAAATGTTTTATGAATATATTGAGTATATGCATGTATTTAATATGTGTTTGCGTTTACCACATAAATAAAAATATTCATAATGAAGAAAAAAATATTAAAAAAATATATATATATTTAATCTCATGAATACTTTTATGTGTTATATGTCAGTTTATATAGTGTATGTGTCAGTGTGTGATATTAAAAAAAGAATAAAAATGAAATGATGTATATATAATCACACATAGGCACGCATATATCATTTTTTAAATATATATGTGTTTTTCTCGGACAGCCCCACGCAGTTGTATTAGCACACAGGCCATGTACTGTGTAGAGAATTCTACCTCCTCTGTCCTGTTTTAAGTCGCTGGCAGGTGAACGGTGTGTCTAGATGAAAATGCAATAGCGACACTAATCCAAACGCATACACACACTGCTGAGTGTTATATTTTAGTCTCTACAGTGCTTTTCAGAATGTCGGTCTGACCAGCAAATCCGTTAATTTAACGCTATTAGAAAGCCCCAAACAGTTACAAGCAGAAAGTTACTGTGAATGCGTGTTTCTGATTTGAGAAGTTGCCGAATGTTCTGCCAAGGGTTTACTCTGCAGACTTCAAACAGGCTGTCACAGAGATATGTATCAGGTGTTTACAGTTACCTCCAACAGGTAGAGATTTCAGCCCATTGTAATGGGTGACCAGTTACAGGCTTCGTTAAGTGTGTCGGAGGAGGCAGAAAAGGCAAACTGTAATCACGCTGGCTTGAGATGGCCTCGTCTCTGAGGCACAGATCTCTCCCTTTTCTTTTTAGATTTTCAGTAATATTGAAGGGATTAACCCAGCCGGCCCCTAGGTGGTTGCTGTTTCATTTTACTCTTATTAAAATCTTAAGAACCTGCTTTATTATTCCTGTTTGAAACTGCCTCAATTATTTAGTCGTCTTTGTGTGTGTGTTTTTTTTCCTCATCTCTTTGTAGAAATCCCATGGGGCTGTGCAACAAGAAGTGCGAGAGCGGGCCACAGTGTTACAGACGGAGTTTGAGAATTTCGTCCATTCCTGCGAGGAGAACGTCCAGGCAGCCAAGAAAGGTCCGTCTCCATTTCCAGGGATGGAAATAAGCCTCCTATTGCAAAGCAGTTTCACCCATTCCAGGTTTTACTATGAGCTTGATAAGCCGCAGTGTATAGGTAACAAGCTCAGTTGTGTCTGATTTACACTCCTACTGAAACCAGGAATGGATCAAAGTGCTATGCAGTGAGAGTCTTACTCCCATCCCTGTATAGGATATGCAAGAACAGAAATGGATATCAGCTTTTCTGGTAGCCCTGGAAATGGGTTGCTGTCTGTTTAAGAGTCATGTTTTCCGTGCTGCAGATCTCGCTGATCAGAAATGAAAGCGCTTTTTTTTTTTTCCCCCAGCAAACAGAGACTTAACCGAATCCCTCGCTGCTACACCAGGGCCGTCCTTGAAAATGACTCTTTTTTTATTACAGTTCATAAACGCTCGGTCCCACAGCGCTCCCGGGAAATTTCACATAAACTTTGAACAAACAGACATTAGCCTCCTAGTTTTAACAATCCATCTCCGCACACGAAAATAACTCAGTCAATCACGGCTCCCGAAAACTGCCATGGCTTCTGCAAAAACGAAGTAAATAGCAAGGCGGCAATACATCTATCAAACATTATTGAACTGAAAGGGTAGGACTTTCATATAAAACAACAAGCCGTTTTTTATTTTGAAGGGGATATAAACTTTATCAGCCAACAAGGTGGTTTAGTGGTTTGCAAAGATTATTTTAATTGGGAGGCAGCAGGATTCAATCTAAGTCTGAGTATCTTGGGTTGTGATGGGAGGTAGGGTAGGCTGCATTATACCACACTAGCTCAGTAGTGCGCAATCAAAACGTAATAAAACCATGCACTCCCCTTTGACTCCTTACACAACTGGCTTTTCAAAATGTGATCATTTGGAAATGTTTTTGGTGGTATGAACAGGGTGCTAGACTTAAAACAGTAGCACACACATGTGGATCTTCCAGTACATTACAGTACAGGACCGTCTGCTTCCTTAATTGTTGAATTGAGCAGATCAGAGCGCTGTTGCAACCTGAGCGTTTCAAAAGATTTGTTTAAGAGAACATTGGTGTTCAGTAAACAAGGTCCTGGAATAGACTGCCTGCCACAAATAAGTATCACTGATTTAGACTAATACTCCATTCACAGTCCCTGAAAATCCTCACGTATTGAAAACTGTATGATAAGCTGCAGTGTTGGAGATGGAAAGTGGTAATATTGTTCTGTGCTTGTGTGTTCTTGAAGACAGAAACTAATAAACAAACAAGGGCTTTAAATGTAGTTTTTTTTTGTTTGTTCGGTCTCCAGCCCTGCAGTCGTTCGTGAGAGGCTACGCCACGTACCCAGCCAGCCTGAAGCACATCTTCCACATCAAGACCCTCCACCTGGGCCACGCGGCCAAGAGCTTTGGGCTGAGAGACGCCCCACAGAACCTGAGCGCCAGCCTGGGCAAGGCCAGGCACAGCAAAGCCAAGGAGCAGAAGAAGAGGTGAGAGGCTGGAGTGGGGAAGGGTAGGGTGGGAGATCGATCGCTAGGGCAGGCACACCTGATCACAGTCATACCAAACTTAGTTATAGCAGAAGTATTTTCTAACTTTACTTTGATTTTAATTATTCTTTAACCAGGAATAACCCAATTGAGATCGAGGCCTGGCAAGATGACCAGGAACAGTAATTGAATATAATTAAAAAGAACATTGCTCTAAAAAACCCCAATATCATCACACATTCAATCTGGGAGCATTAACACTTTGATCATTCTCGGAACCTGCTCATTAAAATTGAATTGCAGTCATTGTTCTAGCTGATACATTTGGGTTATTTATCGGATGCATCCTGTATGCTCCAGTCCAGACTGTTCCATGCTGTAACTAAATGCCAACGCAGGACCTTCTCCAAGGCACTTGATAATTAAGTGTAAGACTAGATCGTAAACTGTACTTGGGTATATTAACCTGTAACATCGAGCCTAGGTAACCTTGTACACATTACCTTATAGAGGCTTTGCAATTTTACTTTACATGTTTAAGCAGGTGCAAGCCAGTGCCGAGGAGGGTCTAGCAAACTTTCCTTTCAAGACCCTGCCATAAAGAAACTGCACAGACAAAAAAGTCTTTATTTAAATTAAACTACAGGTAAAGCACTGGAGGCAACAACACTGAAATACACTGGAGAGACATGAACTGTAGATGGCTCTCACAACGTCTTTTTTTTTTTTTTTTTTTTTTGATCGCTTGAAAGCAGCGTTCATCTTCTTTGTAACACAGATTAATTACTAGCAACACGTTTCCCAATCGGGTAGGTGTGGAGCTGGCTTTGGGGAGAAGCCTCGTCTCGCTGGGGCTTAGACTGCAGTAGCCCTGTAGCAGACAGGCAGTTCAGTCCGAGGGGGCCCTGGTGTGGGGCTGGCTGGTCTGAGGTGCAGCTGCCAGTGATTCAGGGACCAGCTCTGTAACACGAGAGACTCTGAGATAAAGATGCGCCTGACAGCTGCAGAGCTAGCGGAGAATCCTCTTCATTTCCACACCTTTGTTCCACCCTGAATGTCCACCTTCCCCGTATAGAAACGGCTCCCTGATTAGCATGCAGAGCTCCTATATCCAGGGCTGCTCAGGTTAGCTCTGGGTCTTGACAGGCTGTAATTGCAGCGAGCCTGTGTTGTGTCTCTCTTGAATCTGCTGTATAATGTATACGAACAGGCCCTGCTTATCGATCTTCCATCTATCGTGGTAACCATCAACCTATCCACTCCCCCTCTCTCTCTCTCTCTCTCTCTCTGTTTCTGTACTACTTTCACTCTGTTTGTACAGTATATATCTGCCACCACCACATTCTTTTACCTCTGAGTCCTTCTTCCTGTCTTATAATCGATGGATCTATCCTTTCTACTGTTGTTCTATACATCTGTTCGCCTCTCTGTAGATATATGTGTATCTTTATTATTTGTCCATAAAACATAATCTACATTTGTCTGTAACCTGGGAATCTGTGTGTGTATCAAGTCATCCCTGTCTGTCTGCATAGAGACTGAATGCATGACCTGCAACATTTGTTGGATCTCTGAGTCCTGGTCAGCATTTGTGTAAGAGAACTCCGAAATAGACCGTTACGCTGTGCTACTGATTATAGCAAAGGGACAGTTTTATTGAGGTGTTGTTTCTGTGCGTTTAGAATCATTCAGAAGTGATTTCCGATGACATGCCCACCAGGATAATGCACCCCTTCATTGAGAGGGGAGTCCCAGGGAGGAGAGCAGCTCATACTGATGCACATTACAGCAAAATGATCACGTTTCAATCCTGCTGTTATACTGCATTCCTACTGAGAAGCCAATGAGACTGCGAGTTGCATGGCATGGGTGTGCCTGTTTGTTTTAGCGTGGCCGGACCTGCACAGCGCGTCTTTATGCCTTCGCTGGGCTGGTGCTCTGGGGTCCTGGCCCCTCGAGTGGTTTAAGCTGGAGGGTCTGGGTACTGACTTGGCAGACGGGAGTGCTTGCATTCATATCGGATCAAAGAACTCAAGCAGGGGGAGGGAGGAGGGGATACAGCCCTTAAGTTCAGTGATCAGAATGCTTATGTGCCAAATTTTGGCAGGCGGTTAGCTGCCTTCTTTTTGGCAGAGCTAAAAGACTAGAAATTAGAAACTGGAGTTTAAAATCCACTTCAGTAGCGAGTAAAGTATATTGGGTGGTTTGGTGGCTTTTGTTGCCACATGTTTGATGCTCGTGGTGTGCAGCCCACGTCAGAACTCTGCCACACAGTTTGGCACATGTATGCCCACAATGAGGGCGGGGGTTGAGATGACATGCACACAGGTTAAGGCATTTGGGCAGTGCAGGAAGGTGAAGTCTACATACTAGAAAAGATCAGTTAGAGGATGGGAACAGTCGAACGTCACAGTGCTTTGTAAGACGCTGTCTTTTCAAAAGTTTAATTAAGTTAGTAATAGTAATGTCCTGCGTCCGTAACAGTTCGCCTCATTAGTACTGCAGTGCTAACTCAAGACTGGAAAAAAATGTAGATGTTGTGTTTTTTTTTTCTTTCTGGCAGGTGAAGGGTTAACCCCGACTAGCACACACCTGCAGGAAATGCTGTGGTGTGCTGTTTGTATTTCACACCATTAATGAGTCTGAGAAGCCAGCCCTGTCCACACATACCACTCTGTGGTCAGTAACGTTCACCTATGCTCCAGGGGGTCAGCGTGCAAGCCGTGGCCTGGCTGTGATTACGAGTCCCGCTGTCTGTTTGGTAAGAGGTGATCAGTGAGTCTCCCCAGAGGCATCCTGGATTGGCAGAGAGCAGGGGCAGACCTCCCTCTGAATCAACACATATTGGATATTAGATACTCGTTATTAACCCTGGCAGCTTGTGCTGCTCCCCAAGGAACCATTATTACAACTCTTTAGTTTTCTCTAGTTTTGTGACTTTTATGTTCTGCATGTAGCTTCGGAAAACATACTGGATCTTGAGAATCCAGTGTTGATTTATATAATTTTGATCAGTTCAGTATAGATTCGGTCAATACCGAGTCAGTGTTGGAGATCTTGGAGCCGGTCAGTATAACACAGGGATCTCTGTATAATCTCTGTTTTTTATTATTTAAATTATACAATGGAATGGTAGTATTACAAAACACATAATGTTTCTACATTACTGAGTAAGGAGTTTTAGTTTTCCGATTTCGTTTGAACAGCATTGGTTCAGGATTTAAGTGGCAACTTCTGTTCGGACAGAAAGATCGGCTAGCGTAACTACTCTTGTGTGAAATTCTATACATCACCTGTGTGAGACTCAGAGAGAGAACGAGAGGGAGTGAGAGAGTTAAAGAAGCCCAGCTCCTCTGCCCTCTCCCTGTATCAGTTGCTTTGGAGCCCCGGTCAGGTTGAGGTCAGCCAGCGATCCTGCTGCCTGGCTGCAGGTGAAGGTCGCGTCTTCGGAGGCAGGAGGTTAATGAGCGGTCAGCTCTGGAGGCTGGCAGCACAGCGGGCAGCGTCAGACTCTCAGGACCAATTAGCGGTCACTTAACCCCTGCAGCATCTCGACACAGCTCTCTGCAGCCCGCAGTAGCTTTAATTGGCTTTTTCTAGAGTTATTTTCCTCCAGTAATTGGCATCGAGTCAACATGATAAAGAAGTTCAAATGAACCCATCACACGGGACAAAGAGCCAGTCCCACTGGGCTTGTTGCCAGCTGGATGAAGAGGTGGCGTCGGGGAAACCAGTGGTTTGACTGGGAGTCTAGTAATTGCAAAAGGGCTTCTTTACTCCAGTTACCTATAGCCAGGGTCCCCCTTGCAAATGAGATGTGTATCTCCTTTGGGGTTGATATGATTTCCACGCATACCCATTTAGAATCGGGACAAGTCATGTATCAAGTGAGGTCTTCTCCTAGGGCTCAGAATGTGTGATAAACAAGCCCCCACACACACACACACTCAGCCACTACGTCCAGCAGTGACACCTTGCTCCTGGCAGGTGAGACTTCATTACAGGTGTTTGTGGCTCCAGCTTTCTCCTGCCCTAGCCCAGCCCCCCAACAGACAGCTCTTAATGAGGTGATTACAGGAGAGGCTGAGCCTCTCCTCATGGACACCTGAATCACTTTTGAGTCCAAAGAATATACCAGCAAGAAGCGGCACGGAAAGCCCTAGACATGAGCTTACATACATAGGCATCAATATACTGTATTCATATAATCTTGTAAATACTCACTGAGGCATTACAGGCAGACAGTAAAGCGCTGCACATGATCATTGTTGTGTTTTTATACCTTTTCCATAGATTTCCGTGCTTATTGGGAGCAGAGGTTACCTGTAAATATGAGAAAGAGTAGAAACTCACAGCTATATAATACTAGGCGGGATGGTTTTGTGATGTGGACTGCTTTCCACTGTGGACTTTGTTCAGACTGTTAAAACTCATTTTGCTTGTGACCTGCACCAGAATTAAAGCCAGGCTGAATTTACCTTAAACCTTATAATGCATACCGCCTCCCGACTCCCACCACCAGCTTTTAATGCAAGAATACATTCTTATGAAGTAAAGAAGAACACGCTAGTTTAGAGTTAAAGAAGTGTAGAGAAATGTGATGCTCATGTATACTAAGGGGACCAGCGACAGGAGTGAGAGGGTTTGATAGCTGAGAGTGGAGAATCATTGGGAGTTACGTGGTGTTGAATTACGTGCACAGTAAAGCATGTATAGAAGACACACACATCAAGTGGAAATGACTGAGTGTAAAGAATACTTTTTATAGTCACCTTTTTTGTAATTTGCACATGCTTATACCTACCTCTACCAGCAGGAGTCAGTGTGGAAGGAAAGCGCATTTACGGGAGAGATACAAATGCATAGTGACAAATCTGAGCCTTTAAATGCAAAGGGCATCCCCCTTTCAGACCAGGTTGCTTATCCCCTCTGTGGCTTTTGTCTTTGGAATGAAGGCTTTGGCACGGGCCCCCAGGGGGATTGGGGCTCCGATCCCCTGTCCCTCTCCTCCCTGCCCTTGCTCCGAGGCGGACACGAACGCCAGGAGTTATTGATCAAATAATCACTCCCGATCTAAGGGCAGCCTGTTTTACATTGTCCCCCTGCTGTGGGACATGGCTTTGTTACTGCTGGCTGGGGGATTGTTTCAAAAGCACCTTTCATCTCTTTCTTCCAGTCGTGTTTGCTTGGGGGGCGGGATTAAGCTGCAGTCGGATGGTTGAAATCTGCAGTTCATCTATGGTGTATGACCTAGTCTTAATGTTCCTGCTGTTTTTATTTAAATTTTATTTTTTTATGGAAAAATCCTTACGCAGATTAGATATATCTAATGATGCGAACGCAAAATCTTGTTTCCAACAATGCCTTATCCCTGTAGAAGGAATGGCAGGATAAATGTAATGGGGTGCAAGTTTATTTGTTAATTTACATATCACGTGCCTTAGTTGGAATTTAATACTGTTTCCAAAAAGTGTTACAGTGCTCCCCAACACAATGTACTGTGATTTATTAAGCCACCAGCACAGCTAGTATTCATTGGAGAAAGCAGCAGAACTACTGCACTTAAACACCTTCTGTTTCCCAGGCCTGTCAAGAAGATGAGCAACAAGGAGAGAATGGCTGAGATCCTTCGCTCCGAATATTCCAGCGGGATCGAGTCCGCAGCTCCCAACAAGCAGAAGCAGAAGACGGGCTTGAAGATGCACAGAAAGCCAGGCCAACGCAAAGTCAGGAAACAGCAGGCATAACCAAACTGCTCCCTGCTGGCCTTAGCGGAACACCCCCGCTCTGTGAGAGCGTGGATCAGGTCTCTGGAAGAGCTGGAGAGAGACGCCGCCGTCATTGCCCCCCCCAAGAGCCTGTCTCCATGGCCTCCGTTCCGAAGGTGGTGTCCTGCAGGACGACTTTCAGCTTCTCTTTGAGACAGCCTTTGCTTGTAGCTTCAGTGACTGGGAAGAGACATCCGGCAATGATTGTCTGAGATGGGGCTTGAGCCTGCACTGTAATGCACTGTAATGTGGTCCTTGAGTGTAAGAAAAGAAACGATGAGCTGCCACTGGTACACGACACAGCTGCGGTACTGTATTTTGATCCAGTGGCTAAGAGAATTACAACTTGTACTAGCAAACATGCATACTGTCTAAATTAAAAGTTTTTTTTGTTACGATTTGTGACAGCTTGTCTGTGCAATTATATATATATATATATGTATTGTATTGTATTTTTATTTTTTTTTATCATTTTCCAGAGTTCTGGTAGATAATTACCGATATGTTGTGCAATTTGGACCCCAAACCAGGCTGAGAATATGGCACCAGTAGCATTGCCAGATTTTGAATGCACTCCCCCCAGTCTACTCCAGCACTGCCTTAGATATGACAGGAAAAGCTTCTGTGATGTTCGGTGCCACCCTCCTGGCTGGCATCGGACTGGTGGCTCATGCCAGCAGCCTGCCACTCGACTCCAGGGCTGGGACAGTGATTAATTGCCTCAGGATTGTTGATGTAACGTCGTCTAAGTGAAACTTTGTAACACAAAACACAGGTGGAATTTTGTTACAAGTTGTAAATGCTTGCAGGTGTAATTCATAACTTCCGAGATAGCATGGGCTGGCCTATGTTGGCTAGTTAGAGGGAAGCTTGCCTGCATACATTTTTGGGTAATGCAAAAAACTAGAACTGATCCCCAAATCTGTTTCCTTGTGTATAAGTGTAATGGAGGACAGAAGGGTCTGATCAGACAGCAAGAAATGATTTTCTCGTTTAAAACAGAGCATGACTGTGCGACAGAGCAGCTTTGACGGGCTTGTGTCTTTTATGGGGCATTTGAATTGAAATTAGCATTAGGAAACGTGATGAACTCTAAGGTCAGCCGTGAGCATTGGAGGGTGTCGGTTTAGGGTTTGGAAGAGCGTACCAAGTTATTTACAGATTGTTGTTCCAGCAACCTTTGTATATTAAGAGTGTATTATGTGCCATATTGTAATTCTGCATTGTTTAATATTCTCTCTTACAAACGACACAGTGTTGTGTGGGGCTACAGAGGTATGCCCTGACTTGCTGTTCATTTGTTTTAATAAGATTCTGTAAATAAGTGGAAGTACCCAGAATAAGGGAAGTGACATGGATCATACTTTAAATACACTACATTCATTTTATGAGCTGTACTGTGCTTTTTTTTTAAATCTGAAAACCAATACAAAAATATACTTCTGGAAATATATTGAGTCTTTAAACCGAATTTCAGACAGATTCAGGTTTCTGTGTGTTCCATGAAGAACCATGAACACATAACCACCGGTGCTATTTAGAACATGGAATCCCTCACATTCTGAATATAGTTCCTGTACTGTCTTATCCGTTTCACACAACTTTCTTTTTTTAACAAAAATAAGTGAAAACATGTATCCGAGGTGTGCAAGATCAAAGACAAACCGCACTGGATCGTTCTTCTCAACAGGCTGTGAAAGAACAGCCCCCCTCAAACCCTGAATCGCACCCGGAGGCGCACACACACACACACCGCACAATGCAAATTGGTCTTTGATTGACTCCTAATTTGATTTGAAGTCTGTTTTGTTTGGCTTTATTCTGAGTCAATGAGATTAATTTGAGTCGCTGATCCTCTGGGTTTAAGTCTCTCCGTGTTGTGGTTTTTTGTTTGCCGGGAGCTCAGCTAGACTCTATCCGCACTTCATTAACCCTGAGCCGGGGACAATCTGCAGTAAGAGCCGGGGGGGTTACCAGTATCTTTTCAAATGCAAAAATCTCCGCGCTTTCCGACAAGAATGGGGAGTTTTTGACTTAATTAGGTGCTGTGCACTTCGCAAGAATAACCCTTTTCATTCATATCAAGGGGTATCAGTCCCTTTTACAGGAACACAGAACTATCCGCCTTTTAATTGTTCGAGCATGTGTAGAAGTAATTTAGCGTGCAGCGCGTCTTTTCAAGATGTCCCAGAATAATGTGTTTTATTAAAATGAACCTTCCATGTAAAAACAGCATTTAAAGATTCCTCACACCGTTGAACGTTCGGTGTTTTTTTTATTTTATTTTTTTATTATTTTTAATTTGATATATATATATATATATATAAGATTTCATATTTTACTTTGTAAAAAATGCAGATAAATCTGCATATATGTGTGTGTGTGTGTGTGTGTGTGTGTGTGTGTGTGTTTTATTGTTGATTTGAGTCGTTTTAAATCTAGTATATGCGCCTCTGCGCTTTGAAACGCTTTCCCGTTCATGTGTTCTCGACAGAAGGCTGTCTTTCTGTAAAGCGTGCTGTTCCAGTGCTGCAGCAGGGAGGAGACCGGGCTGACCACGAGGGTAATGCGCATTTATAGAGTTCCAATTATAACCTATTAAACTCTTTTGTCTAAACGTTAGAAAATCTGTTCAGCCTCGAACTCCCCACACACCAGGTAGAAAGGCTAATGTTTTGGATAGTTTAAAGCAGGCAAGAGTGGGGGGCAGGAGGAGGATGGGGTCCACGGTACTACGCTGACCAGCTGTCCGCTCTCCTGATCCATCCGACAGTGAGCTTCGCCCGGCCACCAGCTGTTAGCGGTGCCTGGCAGCCACCAGAAAAGCCACACTCTTTAGGAAAGGGTGGAAACAATCCATTTCAAATGGGCTCATTTAAACCACGTAAACAATTACACACTTTGACAGTCATTAATATTTCATCGACTTCTATTTATGAAAGAAAGAAATGTTGACACAAGCCGTTTGGTGCTTGTATTGTTCCCCTCCCGAGTCGGTATCATTAGTTAAACCGTAATATATCAGATAAACTCTACCAGCGTGCTGCCCTGGAGCGGGGAGATCTTGCGCTATCTGATTGCACGTTATACATTGAAGCATTTGTGTCGCTCATTTAGTGGTGGTGTTTTCTTATCACACATAATACTTTCACTCTGGAATGAATGAACATGATAAACCGCGTATAGGATCCACGAATCCTATATTATTAGAGCGCTCTGCATTTTGTGAACTATATAGACATGCTTGTGAAGGGTTTTAAAAGAGAAAGCTATATTCGGGGAGCGCCGGGAAATATATCAGGCTAGTTATGCGCGTTTAAAGACCTAAATAAATCGTTGTTTTATGCATGTATTTAGTTTAATGTGAACATTTTAAACTTGCATGCAGTTGCTGTCACACATAGAGTGATTTGGATTCTGTTTTGTAACTTGATCCAAGAAATCGCAAGTTTAATATTTCACTCACTACACTGAAAATGTGTTGAAGCCTGTATCACTGACTTCCAGGAATTCCGCTTGCGTTTGTTTTTCTAACTCGACGAATTTAATAAATAAATCGCAATGTACAGTCTTACTCCCCGTCTCATCGGGATAATTATTAAGCCAACGTTGAAAAATGTCGTTTTCTGTGCCTGCCACGTTTCCAGAGCCTGCCACACCGCAGTGGAAGCCTGCATGGTCTTAAACATCATGTCTGTATATGAGAATGAAATATATCATTTCATATAAATTAATAAGGCTGAAAGGTTAACTGGATGAATGCATTTATAAGAAATGAATAACACATTAAATCTTAATCTGGTAAGCAAATAATGCTATAAATTTCACTGAACTGTAGAGACTACAGTGTTTAAAATTGCATATTTTTTCAGTTCTCATGTGCGTTCTTTTCTAATACCTGAAGACGGACAGAAATAGGGAGTTTTCCTTGCCCGTTATTAATTGATAGGCACTTTGTTTTCTTAAAGTTAAGCCAGGCTGAATTGTTCAGTGTTTTGATTAGATGTTTATAGTCTAGGTCTTCTTCAAATACAGCAACACGTTTTCTATTTTGAACTTCCGTGGTAGTAAACGTGTGTGTTGAGTAAAAAGGAAAGGCGTCTTCTAGTATAATAACGCAAATGCTTCAAAGCTGATTCAAGTCCTGTACCTTTCAACTGTCAGTGCGGCACATTTCTATCGGGATGACAGGTGACTGATGCAGGAATGTCCAAATAAATACACGGTGTCGCCTATTTTAACATATATATATAAAATGTACTGTAGTTTAGATACTTTTTTATGCCATATTATTATTTATTTCTTAGCTGATACCCTTATCCAGAGCGACTTATAATTGTTACAACTGGCGCAATCTAGGTAAAATACCTTGCTTAAGGGTACAGCAGCAGTGTCCCCACCGGGAATTGAACCCACAACCCTCCGGTCAAGAGTCCAGAGCCCTAACCACTACTCCACACTGCTGCCCTGCCATACAAGCATCTGATGCTGTAATCACAATGACCTTTTATTAAACATGACAATTGTTTATTTCATTTTTTTATTTTTTATTAATAATAATAATAATAATAATAATAATAATAATAATAATAATAATATGTGTTTTGTGAACTGATATATGAGAGAGCAGTAAGTTCATGTTTTGACATATCTATTGTTGTTTTTTCTGTTTAGTTTTTTTTAAAAAACATTTTCATTATTTGTGTGTTTTTATAACGATGCACAGTTTGGCTTCTAGCAAGGCTGTTTGTAGGTTGCAGAAATAATAAATATTTTAGGTGTGCTTGAAAAATGCAAATGGGTGCCAGCAGAGCATCTCAACAACAGACTCTGAAGGAAAACAATCCAGCCCTGTAAGAATTTAAATCTACAGTCCTGTTAGAAGCCCCGCTGTATCACATTGTGGGTTTAAATCTACAGTCCTGTAAGAAGCCCCGCTGTATCACATTGTGGATTTAAATCTACAGTCCTGTAAGAAGCCCCGCTGTATCACATTGTGGATTTAAATCTACAGTCCTGTAAGAAGCCCCGCTGTATCACACTGTGGATTTAAATCTACAGTCCTGTAAGAAGCCCCGCTGTATCACATTGTGGATTTAAATCTACAGTCCTGTAAGAAGCCCCGCTGTATCACATTGTGGATTTAAATCTACAGTCCTGTAAGAAGCCCCGCTGTATCACATTGTGTATTTAAATCTACAGTCCTGTAAGAAGCCCCGCTGTATCACATTGTGGATTTAAATCTACAGTCCTGTAAGAAGCCCCGCTGTATCACATTGTGGATTTAAATCTACAGTCCTGTAAGAAGCCCTGCTGTATCACATTGTGGATTTAAATCTACAGTCCTGTAAGAAGCCCCGCTGTATCACACTGTGGATTTAAATCTACAGTCCTGTAAGAAGCCCCGCTGTATCACACTGTGGATTTAAATCTACAGTCCTGTAAGAAGCCCCGCTGTATCACATTGTGGATTTAAATCTACAGTCCTGTAAGAAGCCCCGCTGTATCACACTGTGGATTTAAATCTACAGTCCTGTAAGAAGCCCCGCTGTATCACATTGTTTATTTAAATCTACAGTCCTGTAAAAAGCCCCGCTGTATCACATTGTGGATTTAAATCTACAGTCCTGTAAGAAGCCCTGCTGTATCACACTGTGGATTTAAATCTACAGTCCTGTAAGAAGCCCAGCTGTATCACACTGTGGATTTAAATCTACAGTCCTGTAAGAAGCCCCGCTGTATCACATTGTGGATTTAAATCTACAGTCCTGTAAGAAGCCCCGCTGTATCACATTGTGGATTTAAATCTACAGTCCTGTAAGAAGCCCCGCTGTATCACACTGTGGATTTAAATCTACAGTCCTGTAAGAAGCCCCGCTGTATCACATTGTGGATTTAAATCTCCAGTCCTGTAAGAAGCCCCGCTGTATCACACTGTGGATTTAAATCTACAGTCCTGTAAGAAGCCCCGCTGTATCACACTGTGGATTTAAATCTACAGTCCTGTAAGAAGCCCCGCTGTATCACACTGTGGATTTAAATCTACAGTCCTGTAAGAAGCCCCGCTGTATCACACTGTGGATTTAAATCTACAGTCCTGTAAGAAGCCCCGCTGTATCACACTGTGGATTTAAATCTACAGTCCTGTAAGAAGCCCTGCTGTATCACACTGTGGATTTAAAATCACCAGCTGGAAGGGTCCTATATAGGGTAGTATGCATTTAATTATCTGAGCCTATATTTCTATAGGATTGCTTTCTGACTAGGCTCACTGTTTCAAAACTACAATGACATCACATTTTAGTTCAAAGGAGGTACTTCATAAGCTTTTAAAAAAAGTGAATATAAAACTTACTGAAGTTATTTTGCCATAGGTTCACCATCCCATCTTTATTTGTATAGCTCCTGTGTTTGTATGGTTGTGTTTGTTCAGATGTATTTTGCTTCAATAGACTTTAATAAAGTACTCATTTATAATTTACAGTGTGCTAAGAGACTAGCACAAAATAGGTTGGATGCTAGTACACGTGTTCATTTATCCCACGTTTATTTGCATGTTATACTTAAGATAATTAATAATACCATTTTGCAGATAAGGAAGGCGAGATATAGGATTTAATTATTTATGAACCCTTTTAGAAATTAGGCATTCTGTGGCAGTTCTAAGCACAGCCTTTGAGATTTCTCCGGAACCCTAATTTTGTTCCGATTCTACGATCCATTCTTACATTGAACCGCAGAGGGTTGTGTGTGCATTACTGGACTCAATGGAAAGACGAAGAGATCCGAATTCCCATTCATTTGGAACGTTTGGTTTGTTCCATGACCTCATTGTTTCATTGTTGTTTATTTTCTGTTGCTGGATATTAATGACGCACTGAAACTCCCCCATTAAGTCACAATTCAACAGGTCCAAAAATTCAGTGGCGGCGCTAGGCATAGGCAGACGGGCGTCTAAGCTGGGAAACCTCATGCGTAGCCCTCGCTAAGGACAAGTTTATGAGTTCACACGAATAAGGTTGACTGGTGCACCAATTTAACTGCTGGTTTTTTTAAGTATTTATACCGGTTATCAAATATAATGTCTTCTCATAAAATTATTGGTGTACATTTATAAACAGCAGTGTTTTGTGACAGCAGGGTCTTCACAGGGCACATGCAGAAAATATTGCCGCTTATGGCCCCCAATCAACTCGCATCTATCTGTCTATCCATCCATCTATCTGTCTATCTGTCTCTATCTATCTGTCTATCTGTCTACACCCCTGTTCTCAGTAAAATTGAGTCTGGTTGTTTTTTTTTTTTGTATGTAAGAATTTTATTTGTACATTTAAAAAAAAGTAATTCTCTTGAAGTAAAATTCCCCATTCCGGTAATGTCTAAACCAGTGGTTTTTTTAATGGGGAAAAACTTAAATATACAGAAATACGAGAACCACTTCACAATATGAGCCGTTTCACAAATAAATAGTTTCAGTATACATTTTCACCAAGAAAAGAAATATATTTACATTGTTGTTACACATCACATTAAATTAAAAATTGCGCAATTCACCCGCTCAATGGAGGGAACGTCTCGACAGACGATTCAGGCGCAAAGGGTTAATCGATTGCCTAATTAAAACGGACTATTAGTGGATTGTTTAATTATTAACAATCCCTTCAAGTTCAACCCTTGTGGTTCCCGTTAGGACAGAGGTTTGCTCCTCACAGACGGGGTCAATTGCGTTATCAAATAATCATTGAAAAAAAATTGTACGTCGCCTCTGTAACTGAATATATAAATAATTATGACGATAACTTACAAAAATAATACATATACGAACACCTGTTTTGTTTAATAAAATAAAATGAAAGAAAAATACCAAAGTACAAGTTTTGAAATATATGTTTGCACCAGAGCAGACAAAGAACAGTTCCTAGTAGATCTTATTTGATACTGTAAAGTTATTATAGTGTAGTTATTATAGTGTAGTTATTATAGTGTAGTTATTATAGTGTAGTTATACTTCCTGCATTTTGGGTTCAAATTCCACACCTGTTATGAAGTATACAAAATAGCACTGCGGTGTGAACAGAATAATATATATATATATAATTTTTTTTAAAATTTATTTTTTAATAATGAAGTTTCACCACCACCAAATTATGTTTTTTGTTTGATAACAGGAAAGTTTTAAAAACGATACTATTTATTTATTTAAATTATTTGTATTAAAATGTTTTTTTTTTAAGTACAATAGAAGAAATGCGCTGAAGAATGTTTTATAAACGGACAAAGTAGCCAGATTTGGGATCCACTTTAAAATGGCTACACGTGCAGTAGACACTGTATAATAATAATAATAATAATAATAATAATAATAATAATAATAATGGCTTGCACACATACAATTCCATTTGGAGAACATCTTGCATCGAGAGAGAGAGAGAGAGAGAGAGAGAGAGAGAGAGAGAGAGAGAGAGAGAGACACACACAGGGAAAGGCGGTTCCAGATTCAGAATCGTGCTTTTATGAGAGATTTCCCTCCTGTTTATAACGGCTTGTATCTGCAAGTTCCATGACGGCTTGTATCTGCAAGTTCCATGACTGGCATTTTGAAGTCAACACTGTAGGAAATAGTTTATCCGGGCTAGTGTCAAATTAATAAATAGATTTGTATTAACCAGTAAAAATAAAATACAAAATCATGCCTATGGATGCCCTTTTAAAACAAAAGATCCTTGCATAGATCCGAGGGGAGTGTTTTTAAAGGTTTCGGAATCCTTACAAACTCGGTGTGTTTTTCTCGCGGTGGCTTGCCAATGTGTCAGCTATATCTGTTTTAAGGTGAACTTGTCAATCTTTGTTTCCAGATGGATATCGGATAAATATATGCATTAGATTTATTATGAAGTGTTAGTGCAGTATCCCTTCTATTATACTTTGTTCGTCTACTGTGCATAAACCCTGTTGAAATGTATGGAGGTCTATATGACACGTTATTCAATACAAATTACGTGAAATCTTTCAAAGTGCCAATGTATTTCTGTTTTGTTTTTTTTTAAATATACAGGCCAAGTTTCTGCCTCTGTTTTAAAAAAAATAAATTAAAAAATAATAATAATTGAAAACAAAATACTTGTGGTTTGAGCTGAAACAAATAAAATAAAATAAAATACGTCACATTTATTTGTTTTTCCCCTCAAAAACAATGTGCGGGGGTATCAGTTCAAAATATTATTTTTTTAAAGTTCTGTGTGGTTTAAAGGTTTTGTAATGCCACCACCGTTTCTGTTCTTTTTGTTAAAAAAACAAAAACAAAAAAAAACGGTTTAAATGCTTCTCTTTTTTCCCCCCATAAATAAAGTTCTGAGCTGCCGTGTGTTGAACGTGTCTTTCAGGGCGGTTCACCGTGGCTGCGCGGCCCGGGAGAGGACTCCAGCAAGCGAGGGGAGAGACTGGGGAGGGTCGCTTCCTCCTTGCAGGCCGTGAAGTAGGATTCTTGGGACGAGGGGCCGCTGCAGAGCCGGGGGAGGAGCGGACGGGCCCCGGTACAGGTACAGGGCTGCCCCGGGGTCCAGGTTTGACACGAGGCTCTGCGGATAGAAATAGGGCGAGGGAAACATCCTTTGCAAGGCCGAGTACCCAGCTTCTGCTAAAAGTTCGAGTCCCACTGCTGTCTGTCTCTTCCATTTTGTCCTTTGAGGTGGAAAAAAAAGAAGAGATGAAAAGTAAATTAATACATAGACTTTATGTATATATTAAACAAACTGAACAAAAAATAATTATACTCTATAGTGTAGTAAAATAAATATAATCTATAGTGTAGTTACAATTCACAAAGGCACGTTTTTTTAATTTTATTTTTAGTTCGTTTTAGTTTTGCGGCTGAAATGCTGGTTTAAACTTTTTATTTTTTTTTCCTGCGTGAGTAATTGAGCAGCTGCTTTTTTTTGTATTGGTAGAATACGTCACTGACTGTTTCAGACATCGATTAGACTGCATATTTTTCTTTATTTTCTGCTTTTCAGAATTATTTTAACCGGGAAATGTGTCCGTTTCCTTGACGCTATGTCCTGTACTGGTTGACCCAGATAAAATGTAAACTGAAGCATATTATTATGCAGGCTTTTCAATAAACAAACCTGCAATTTAATTTCACTACTTTTCCACTCATTGACATATCTGAGACTCTGAGCAACCAGTTTGTGTAATAATAATAATAATAATAATAATAATAATAATAATAATAATAATAATAATAATAATAATAATAATAATAATAATAACCTTGACTGTAATTGGGCCAGTGGCGTGAAGGCAAAAGCGTGGTTTAATATCAGTGGCATGTACTGTGTTTACCAGCTTCATTTTGTAATGGGTCCAAACACGCATTTAAGTTTCAGTTCAGTGCCCTTTAGAGTTTTCAAAGTCACGCTGCCGCTCTGAGCTCTCTTGGAGTGGACGATATTCTATATATAACATATCTATTTATGCGGTTATATTTCTATAATAAAAGCGACTGTAATATATTGAGACTAATCGGTGTGAAATTCAAACTTTAGAGCTGAATCGAGGAGTTGTGCCGACAGGTTTTGTTCCTTGGTTTATTTAATAAACCTATGGCCACTTCTTCATTAATAGCAAGCGATTATGCTCGTGTCAGATTGTCGCGGACAGTTGAAAGCCATTCGCACAGGTAAATAATTCATAATTATAATAACTGTGTAATTACAGTACGAGGGGCTGAATAATGCATGCGCCGCAAGCAGTAATCTGCATGTATTATTCATTCTTAAATGGGTTATCCTTTTATATGTGTTTCATGCCGTTTTGCAACATTAGTGTTTAATCAGATAACCATGTTGATAAAATTGCAGTTTCAAATTGGTATAGAGTTGCTTTCACAATCCCACGCTTTCCTCGTCGCTTGCACTACACTTGCGTGTATTTGGCTGAAATCGTTGTATTTGAATATACATGTTTTTCTTTGCAGTCCCGCTTGCAGTCCCGTGCGTTGTATTACTCGCCTGCACGCCTGAACCGCACCTTGCTTTGTATCCTAAAGCAAGGACAGGGGTGTTAAAATCGGAGACACTTCAAACACGGAGAGCATCTACCTCGCTGCAATCCCTGGCGTGAGCTGCTTTGTAAAATGCGTCGGAATACACGGCATGTTCTTTTGAAATCGTGTTCGGTCGAGATCATTGTCTCGCCTCGCTTTTATGCTGGTATCATATATGCATTCAGTTGATCATGTCTGGCTGTATCCACCTGCCAGCTGTTCTCAGTTTACGCCCATTCGTTGCCCCCCTACCGGGTGCATTTAACTGCTGGTTAGCTTTAAAAACGACTGAGGTCGTGTAATTGTGCATCTTGAAAAGACTCCGCTCGGAGGCTGTCTGTCGCGACACTAAGCTTTTGTGAGGTGTCGCTGCTGGACCCCTTTATTTGGCCTCCTTTGCTTAAGTCATCCGACTAGATAGAAGGCTGCAGCTGTCAAGAGGGTCAGAGATAACTTTATTAAGACTGATCTGCAGAGACGCACGTTTATGACACGAAATCAGAGAGCGGCATGGCTCTGTGCGAAGAATGGTGTTATTATTTACTCAGAAAAAAGGGCGAGACGCTGCACTGTACTGGCACTCCGCCCTGGAACTCTGTTATCAAAGTTCTCTGCAGGAAGAACACGCTCCAAGTGTGACGCATTATGGAATGCGGAATATATGGTTCTCTGATTGCGTTTTGCATTTAACCCTTTATTGATACCCCCGAGTTGTTCACTCAAAACAATCCAATAATCTTCGTTCTCCAAAAGAATGCACGCTGTAAGAAGGTCGTTTTTAAACTTGCATACCAACCTATGACCCTGCCCCTAATGACGCAGTCTGAGTCGCACGCACTCCGCTCTTCCTCTTACCTGCGGTTCTGGTACCACGTTTTGACCTGCGTGTCGGTGAGGTTCAGAGACGCCGCCAGCTCCATGCGGTCCTGCACGCTCAGGTACTTCTGCCTCTCGAAGCTGCGCTCCAGCTGCGCCAGCTGGTGGTCTGTGAACGCGGTCCGGGCTTTGCGAGGCTTCTTGAGCCGGACCGAGGGGCTGTCCCGACTGCTGCATCTCTCCTGGTCGCCTTCCTCTTTCACTGAAAACGCATGAAGTTTAATTGTTAGGAACGAGCAAGAAGAAATACATAACAAAAAAAAAATACATTTAGAAATTATAACAAACTAAGCCGGGAAGCAAATAAATGTGTCTATATTGATACAGAAACGCGTTCCAGAGAAGTATTTAGAAAAATAAATCCGCTCTCGTAAGGCAGACAAAACCATTTAAATGCCATTGCCAAATTCCATTTAAATAAATAAATAAATAAATAAATAAATAAATAAATAAAAATAATAATAATAATAATAATAATAATAATAATAATAATAATAATAATAATAATAATAATAATAATAAACCCGTTAAGAATGAAACATCAATCTGATTCAAGCGTGTTAATACACATTGTAAGTAGAGGCGGTAATGTTTCATGTAGTTATCTCTAACTTTACTGGGCGTATGCAAGTATATTCTCAGACAATTACAATATCTGTGTTTGGTTCCTCAAAGATGTAGTTTGGTTGTATAAAAGAATGGCTTTATTTTACACACGGTTTCGCTTATAAAGATACAGGATTGTAGGCTAATATATACATATTGAGTTGAATGACTTTTTATCATAATCCTGTGTATCATTGATTCAATAAAAAGTTATACAAAGTAAAGTTAAAACACGGGTGATGCAGATATTGTAGTGATGATTACTGTACTTTAGTGATGTATTATTATTATTATTATTATTATTATTATTATTATTATTATTATTATTATTATTATTATTGTTAATAGTGAAATACAAAACCAATCTTAAGGAATTTAATATCAATGAATGTTCTAATGAGTTCATTCATTTTGACGCTGGTTTAAGTTTGTACCCGAATCCTCGCAGTAATATAGGGACAGAAAAGCCTGTAATAAACTATCAGATTCCACTCATTTCTTTGTTTTTGTATTTCCGAGGTCATTTCTTTTCGACTGTTTGAAGAACAGCGACACGGGGGAGCGAGCGAGTTGAATTCGAGTTGATGTGTCTGTCCACGAGCACAATAATCCGGTTAATTGAGCCACGAGGGATCCTAACCCGTCATGCAAGAGTCGAGCATCTTCACAGAGACACGGATAAACCCGCAAACAGGACCGCAGCAGCACTCCGCGTTACAAATGTGATTAGAACGGGACGCATTGCACCGAATCCCTCAAATATTATAGAGGAGGAATCTACAAATCACAGCTTACACTGTGCAGCACAGAGGAAGCGCTGCGCTTAATGAGAACGTATTTAACACGCACACACACTAGGCTATTATTATTATTATTATTATTATTATTATTATTATTATTATTATTATTATTGTGTAGCATTAATTCCAGATATTTGTAGAACATTTTCTTGTGAATTTAAAATCACTAATCTGACTAAACATTTTAGTTAAATATTAAAGCAACCAAAATATTGAAACCTTAAGCAGTATAAAATCATGTAGTTGTAAAATATATATATTTTGTACCAAAGGAAACCTGCAACTTTATAATAGATATAACCAAATACAGACGTTCTCATACAAATTAGTGTCATTATTGCTTTTGTTATTTAATAATAATAATAATAATAATAATAATAATAATAATAATAATAATAATAATAATAATAATACTTTGACTTTGCGACAGACGGGACGTCGCTTCAGACTCTGTTGTTCCATCACGCTGTCGAGTCAATGAGACATGCGGAGAATGGAAAGATTTGTTTGGGCGTGTTTGTTTTTCTGTACAGTCTATCGCCGCTGTTGTTTTCAGTGCGGTTGTCAATGAAGAGGACGGGTTTCCCTGTCCGGATTTTGGGAAGATTTTGTGAAGGGGTATCTCCTGGGCTTCATTGTCAACTTTTTTTTTTTTTTTTTTTTTTTTTTTGCAAACATGAACGGCTTCAGAGAAAGCTTTTTTTGACAATACAAATGAAACCATTTAAAAAATTGATCAAGGGATTATTTTTTTTAATTATTAAATGATTTTATTTTTCTTTCAGTCCTGCTCCTGAGAAGATTTTTAATAGCTATTGCACTTACAAGCTAATGCTAAACATTATATTAATGTACTTTGATTCATCCCAGTCAGCACTGCCATAGATCTGCATGCTTTACTGTCTCTATCATAGACGATTATGAATGCTGAATATTGAAGGATTGGCTCGATAGAATATAACCCACTGAGCTCAAACACTTGATGACGGCTTGTATATATATATATATATATATATATATATATATATATATATATATATATATATATATATATATATATATATATATATAGTTTTGTTATTGATATGTTTGTTTTTATATTAGTTAGTATTTAAACCCAAAATGTGTTAAATTATCATGTACTAATATTTACCCATTGAGATAATAGCACATTATCGTTTTTCGTTACAAGTAATGAAAGAGAAAATAAGTCATTTTTGAAACATCATGTTGCTTTTCATATAGTATTTGAACATAACGCGTAGGCTCCTGTTGGCATTTCACCTTTGTGAATTTCTACAAAACCAGATTAATATCGTCTCTTTTTTAATATCGTCTTTTTTTATTAATCTGTAAAGCGAGGTCTTGTAAAATATTTAAGCACAGGTTTATGTTTAATTTAGATTTGCAAGATTTAATCCCCCGATCCGTTATTAATTTGAAAGAAATGATGTCTCAAATCCTGTGCTCCGTAAGGTTTAAACACGAGCATTTATTAACACTTAAAACAGGAATAGAAACGTAAGAGCCAGTAACGCAGTGCGCCGGCTGTCCTGTTTTAAAACAGTCCTGTAGCCTCGCATTGTTTTACTTTCTTAACGTTGATATTCAAATGACCAGTCGAGCTTTAATCTGCGGTGCATTTTACTAACACGGAGCATTTCTAACCACGCGTTTTATATACAAAATGATTATATTTAATCAAATAAAAAGATCACATACGGTTGTCAGTACAAAACAGAACAAGCCAAATTGAAAAACTTCTGAACAGTTGAACCAAACTCGCAATCGCACTAAAACACAAGAAGCATTATATGCGTTTTCTTAAAACAGGGATACTATTAGGCGTTACAATTACCGTTAGATGTCACATAAAATTATCAGTTACTTGCGCTCTGCAGTCCCGCTTACCTCTATACTCTGTATCGGAGGAGGAGTTGCTGTGAATTTTGTCCGCTTTGTCAATAAAGTCGTCTGAGATTCTAGACGCCAGGCTCCCTGGATCTTGCGTCGGTTGGCAGTGACTGGAATACGGGGCACAGGCTGCCAGCGGCTTGCAGTCCGCTAAAATATCTCTGATGAGAAACGAAGATGTGACGGTCCTGGGCTGTGAGCCGCCCGAGACCTGCCCCCCGCGTTGGAGATGGGAGTCCAGCCCGAGTGGGTGAGCTTGTCTTTGCACGGCCGCTTCTACGCACTCCCGCCTCGGGGAAGGAGGAGACGAGCAGCCGCTACCCAGGTCGGAGCCCGGGCTGAGCTCCAGCGGGGATCTGCATTCTCCCATCAAACTGTCCCCTTTGGATAAAACTGGACTTCCTGGTCTGTGGGACAGTAAAGAGTCGATCCCAAAACTGGAACCGTTGGCGGAGGCCTCCATTTCCAAAAACTGCTGGACTTTCTTTAGACTAGCATTTGGAGTCTCTGCTGGCAGACAGTTTCAAGGCAGGCTCTACGCGTGATATAAACCAGATAAACAGATAAGTCAAGCCACTCCAGATCTGAAAGCACTCGAATATTTTCTTCTCCAAGGAAAAATAAACAAAAAAAACTTTTTTTTTTTTAAACTTTGGAATTGAAAAACAATAATAATAAAACAAACACAAAAAAGTCCAGACGTCCCTTGTAGACGTAACCTTACAAAACAAATCAATGCTGCTTTTCAGCTACGTTGTCCGTGTATCATTTAAAAATCGATAAAGTTTTGAAACATTTTCCAGCTACACACTTTCATTGATTTTCCAGAAATACAAAAAAAAAATCCCCAAGCAGAACCTTGAAGAAAAAAAAGTGATGCCGTTTATTTTCAGATGATATTAAAGTAATAAATATGATTGTTAATTTTGACAAACAGAATCCCGAGCTGACAGTGAAGGAGAGAATTCAGAACCTCGGACAGCGACCGGCGCGGTCAAAGTCAATGGGAATTCATTGACGACCTGAGAGTGTCGATGAAGCAGCTAACATTGTTGAAACATTAATCAGATCAGAGATAGCTGGCTATAGTGACCTTATTGAGAAGAGAGAGCAATAGAGAGAGAGAGAGCGATAGAGAGAGAGTGAGAGAGCGATAGAGAGAGAGAGAGACAGACACACAGAGAAAGGCGGTTCCAGATTCAGAATCGTGGACAGTCGAGATCTTAAAGGAGACAGACGTGAATAGCCCAGAGGTAAAACGGGTTAAACACAAACATCAGCCAACTAATGCCTACCGGTGACACTTTCCCTAAAAAATGAACCTGTGTCACACACACAAGCTAGGTTTTAAAGGTGTCCCGTCCACGTGTGTCACCAGCGGCGGCCTGCCATTGGCTGGATCGTCTTTTTTGGGTGATGACTCGACTGCGATGAGGAGGCAACTCGAACCCCCCCCCCCTTCTCCTCCCTTCCCCCTCCCTCACTTTGATTAAAACAGACACTGAATTAATTAGGAGCCCCAGATCCTTGTTACTGGCAATTTCCACACTGTTTGCTTTCATTACATCATTGATGAGGCTTATAATGGGGTTATTATCTGGAGAGGCTAGCGCTTTCCCTACCCCTCCGCTTCCGGCAGGATTTATTTTAAATCTTAACTTGGCTGGAGTTCTTCGTCTTTACTTCTTCTATCATTCTGACCCTCCCCGCTCATTAATTGTACTTAGCATAGCCTCTATTGCGGTTTCTTATAGCTTACCATACCCCATGTATGTATGTTTTCATGTGGATTTATTTTCGTATTTATTCATTGTAAACGATTGTTTCTTTCTATATATTAAGTACATTTTGCATGTGTGTTTAGATTATTATTTAGACTCGTTTTATTATTTTGTATTTCTTAGCAGACCCCCTTATCCAGGGCGACTTGCAATTATTACAAGATATCACATTATTTTTACATACAATTACATTATTTTTTAGACATTGTTTTTACATACAATTACCCATTTATATAGTTGGGTTTTTACTGGAGCAATGTAAGTAAAGTACCTTGCTCAAGGGTACAACAGCAGTGCCCCCCACCTGGGATTGAACCCACAACCCTCCGATCAAGAGTCCAGAGCCCTAACCACTACTCCACACTGCTGCCCTGAGTTATTTAAGTGAAATATCTCAAATTCGTTAGCTTTTGGCTGTGGGAATTCTGGAGTAGTTATTATTATTATTATTATTATTATTATTATTATTATTATTATTATTATTATTATTATTATTATTATGTATGCAACTGAACCATTTCTGAATTAATTTATGTACTATGCAAGTTACCCATGAACCTTAATCGCATTTAAACCAGTGGCCTATATTATACGTTAATCACGGTGGTGTAGTGTTAAGTTACATTTATCCTGTTTAAAATCTACCGCTTCAAAAGATAACGAACGTACAGTCTTTCCCAATATAAAACTTTATTGTGCGTTTAGAGAGTATAGGCTAATATTTCCCCCCTCGGGCACTTTCAAACCCTTTCCCCTTGTTCGGCTATACCTTTCCCGACAGTCCCTCACAGTCAGACCCCCTTCCTTCCTTCCTTCCCTCCCGCCCGGCAGAGCAGATTGGAGGCGCTCGCCTCGCAGACACCGGCAGGTTAGTGAAGCGTTGTCCGTTCCCACGGGGGCCCAACCCGACTGCAAGCTGTCACCCCAGAGCGGGGACACACGCAGGGCCGGTCCACAAATAGCCAACTGGACTTTTAAAATACTTTTACATTTAATTGTGACTTGTTGTTGTTATATTATGGTGCGGATTTCTTTCCCCCATTGTGTCAGTGCAACATGTTAATCTGATCAATAAGTACAAGATTGTTAAACGGAACGGGCCGATAGATCGATCGATCAATACAGATAGACTGAAAGCGCATTAGTGGGAGCCCGGGTGAGGGAATACAGTGATTTGACTCCATTAGTTTTATTCATATGCCACCAGGCAGGCCCGTAATCGACTCAATTGTTTTTACAATAAATATTAATAGATATACGAGTATATAGATAAATGTTGGCTCATCGTGAGGCATGACGGACTGTTACGCTACATACAGATAATCAACCAATCTCTCACACAATCATTCACATAAAAGTCCATACAAGTCAATATTATAGAGTTATCATTCATTATTATGAGTAGCGTCCCCATTGAAGCATGCTTATGTAAAGTTAAGCGGGAATTTAATTATTCAAAGGATAATAATATCCTAAAAAAAAAAAAAAAAACTTATTGGACGTTCTGAATGGAACGTCATATACCAAAGAGTGTTGCATTTGAATATTTTTTTTTTGCGTATCACATTAGACAATGCATTTAATACTGCAATGAGAGAGAGAGAGAGAGAGAGAGTGTGATCTGTTAACATATAGCGATCCATTAAAAAAAACGACGCGATACAGTTTAATAGGAAGGAATTGACGTTTCTGTATTCAAGTCCCTGTCACTTCAATGCAGTTTGCTTAGCAGGTGCGTTACACCTGCTAATGAAGTGACATACAGTAACTACCTCTGTGTTACTCCCTCGCTTTTACAAGTGTCCAGTTTTTGATATGTTCCCAGTACATGTTGTAATTCCTGTGCTTTTCAATGTAGAATATACAGTGAAGGGTTTTGAGCAGTCTGCATTATAATAACACACAGGAGGACACCCATGCAGTCTGGGTGCTCAGGTAGGCTTCATGGGTACAGAATGCCCTGCCTGCCTTCCCTGTTAAAGGATGGTGCCTTTTAGAGTGTCTGTGTGCTCTGCATGAATAAAGAGGTCTCCAAAAACAAAGTTTGCATTCAAAGTCAGATGGCTTTCCTTTTCAGGGTCACTGCAGCAATATTTGCCAAGAGTTGGTACTGTTTGCTTAGTGAAAGATGCATTATCCCACAACCATTTCTATTTCACACAAGATACTGCTTGGTATTCACTACATACTTCCATAGGTTTAGCATTGCGCATGCTGTACTTTAAAAGAAAGCTGACCACGTTGACACTCCTGTTTGTTTAATTCCCCCAAAGGATGGTTGCCATAGTGGTTATAAATAACATCAAGTTATACCTCCATAGAGCTAATGTTGTACCATTAAGAAACTGCAGTTTAACACTTGGCCACCAAGTGTCACTGTGTGCTATTCAAACGTTCCATTAGAAGTGGATGTAAAAAAATAAATATAAAAGTAGAATATATATATGTCGAGACCCCAGAGGTAGAGGAATAAAATACTACTTTTTTATTTTTTTATTTTGGACCACTTCTAATATACAGGACATGTGATAATGCACAGATGCTTTAGCCAGCCAGCTCGTTCAGCTGGTGGTATACATGCCCTGCCCCTGGAGCCCGCACCTGGCCACTGAGTCAGAGAAGTGGCTGCTGAAGGCTTTCTTCCGCGCCTCAGGATTCCGGAAGGTTTCCAAGTGAGGACCCACCTATCAAAAAAAAAAAAAAAAAAACATCACAAAGGCTCCCATTGATCTACGGCACTTTTTATTCAAATCCACCTGTTGCATGACAGCTACAACTAAAGCATGTCTCCCTCACTAGCATAAACACCTCAACCTCATTTCATCCAGCTAGGCTGCTCGGACCCTCGGAGCGCCCTCTGGTTATCACCAAAGTGAAATCTGCATTAACTGGTCATTTGGCTGCTTACCCCAGGTGCCTCTCTTATTCACTTCTGCATTGGGAAGAAAAAAAACTATATTTTTATATATTTTGAATCCTGTTTTTCATTGTGTTGGGACTGATCAGTCCTCCTAGTCAGAGATGCGCCAGACCAACAGACTTGCGTTAATGAAAGCCTGACATTATCTTGAAAGTCTGTTTAGCATTTTCGTAGGTAGAATTTAGCAGATTATTATTTTCCATATTCCACAATCAAAGTTATTGCACAATATTTCATTCTAAGGGTACAGTATGGTTCACTATTCATTTATACATCTATATCTGTGTGTATGATACCGCTGATCTCTATATGAATCTATATGATGCGCTAACGCGTGGCTCTGGTGTGCTAATATGTGTCAGATTAATTGATTGATGGATGGGTAAACAGCTCTGTGCCTGCTCAAGGTTTGACTTCCAGCACTGAAGTCAAGCTTGATGTGGGGCTTTAGAACGAAGTTTGTCACATTCAGAAAATTGGTGTTTGTGACAAAATAAATATATAAATATGTATAACAGTTCAAACCCACACAAAACTCTGTCACTCAGTCATTCCTTTTTGTTTTGTTTTCTTTCATTTTTTTTTAACTATTTAACATGTTGCAATCTGCTTGCAAGACGCTTCAAAGAGACGGAAATTGCTCCGATCAACTCACTCTCCCCCGCCCTGTGAAAAACCACAAAGAAATGTTTATTTGTTTCCCTTTTTTAAAGTTTTGTTAAAAAAAAAAAAACAAACAAAAAAACGTGTCGCCTTCGGAACAATTTTGGCATCTCGACATCTTTTAGAAATCCGAAAAAAGAAAGAAAGAAAAAGAAAAAAAAAAACGACAAACAACAAACAAACAAACGGAATGGGCTCGCTCGCGAAAAAGAAGTCAAGGGTGTATATGTCTAACCCATCAGAAATGCTACTTGACAGAAAATAATGAGAATTGCTAAATCTTTTATAAGGTTAACATTCGCCTTTCACAGTCAGCTGTCATACAAGAAAGAATTTAGCACATGCTTGCCGGGAAAATAAACCTTGATCGGCTCATTAAACCTGACAGGCCCGGACGGCAGTCCTTGGCAGCCAAACGCGGCCCGATTTGTGTCGGTAATTTGCAGCGAGGATAAAAAAAAAAGAGAAAAAAAGAGGGAATAAAAAAGCGCGAGGGGAAGACAGAGGGAGGCCTTGGGGGAGGGAGGTAGGATCGTTAGCGCACCAGGAGCCTGATACCCTCCTAATTGGAAGCGTTGGGCATTGTCAGCCGAGGATTTTTGCCGGCTTGCTGACAGGTAGAGCTGTCAGGATGATAGCCCGCTTGTCACTGCAAAAGACCAATAAAAACAAACCATTTTTGATTTAATTGGAGGCTTGTGCTGGCCGGGGACTGGGGGGGGCTGGGGTATCCACCCCCTCCAACAATACACACACACCCCCTCCCCAGGTTTTGACAGGAGTTCGTATTTGTGATTCAGGTGTCTGATCTGCATAGGGAGCCAGGATGGCACCTCTGCCTGGGGTCTCTTTCATTTAAGAGTCCTTGTCAATTATAACAGGTGGCTTAAAAACAAAAAGAAAGGTTTCACTCATTTATATTGCGCACGTATATAAATATAGACAGTTCCAAAGTTTCAAAAACTTACTGCTCCCTACCTCCCAGTCCCTGAGCTCTAACCAGTAGGCCATACTGCCTCCCAGTCCTTTAGCTCCAACAACTAGTCCACACTCACTCCCAGTTCCCCAGCCAGAGCCATTGAGACTCCTCCCAGTCTATTAGGTCGAGCCAAGCTTTCTCCCATTTCTTTTTGACCTGCTTTTCCGTCCTCGTGTCTAAGCCGAGGGCCACACTACCCTACCAGTCTCCCCTTCTCTAATCTCCAGGCAAGCCTCCCGCTCCTTGGCTCCAGCCACACTGTCCGGCTCCTCTGAGCCCCATTAGCAGAGACATGGCTCCTCCACTCCCAGCAGGGCTCCTGGTCTCTGAGCCCTCCTGAGCTCCGAGTCCTGCTGTTAAACATCAAGCTCCCAGCAATCACTCCACAGCCTCTTCATCTCTCTCAGCCTTGCGCATTTCAAACCGCTGTTTTATTATTTTTGACAGAGTTCAGCTGCAGACATCTGCTAGCAGGGAATGTGAGGGGGTAGGATGGGGGCTGCAGGTGGAGGTGGATCAGCCCAAACCATCCATCAATCTGGGGCACAGCAATTTCAGGGGCAAGGAGAGTTCTGCGGCTCCCGAATACAAAGCAGGGACCTCATTCCTGAACAGCAACCCCCCCCCCTCCCAAACACAGACCCCCATACCCCCTTCTCCAGTGTCTCTTCAGTGCTGCCACATCCTCAGAGGGAAGTATTGATTGTTCACTCGGAAGGAAACTTTTAATTTGCCCTCCGCGAGCTGGTTTGTCCTGGTCTTTAAACAACACTGTTTTCCCGTTTTTTTTAATGTACAAATATGTCACAGTAATGAGAACCCACTGCAGTGACACTGTTTGACTATACAAAATAAAAAAATAAATACATGAATAAAAAAAAAATATATATAGATAGATAGATAGACGGATAGGCAGATAGACAGGCTAATCTACACAAAGCGGGCTAGAGGCAATAGCCACATAGAGACAGGGATATAAACAGCAGGCATGAGAGAGTGAGAAAGAGTACGGGGAGCAATGAGGGTTGTAGTTTAACCAGAGGGGATCCAGGTGTGGGGGTGAACTCCGGAGCAGGCAGGAGAGGGGTGGTCCGTGTTCGACTCACTCCAGCTGTTGGCGAATGAGCCGCTCAAGCTGTCGGACACCGTGAGGCCGCGCTCTCGCCACGGGGCTCCGCGGGATGGGAGGGGAGCGTCTGACACCGATAAATGAGTGTAGAGGAGTCTGACTTAGGAAGGACGCGGGAAAGGGGTCTCTGAGTCAGATTTCCCAGCAAGAACAAACAGGGGCTGGTTTCACAAACCAGTTCCAGGTAGCAGTCTGTTAAATCCACTTCACTTCCATAACAATGAAAAAAAAGTGAAAGAAAAGAACGCATTTATCCTTTAATCATACAGACATGCTGAGTGGATTTGTACTAAACTTTATCGTTCTGTCTTAAAATAGAATTTTTTTGAAACAGGTAAAAATCACATAGCTTGCTAGCCAGCAACCTGCTCAGTGAAACTGGCCCCCAGGTTTCTAACATCTTTCCAGAGACACAAAAGCAGATAAGAGTGGCCGAGAAGGGAGGGCAAGAAGATGAATGTGAACAGACGCTAATTGGTAAATTATTATTATTATTATTATTATTATTATTATTATTATTATTATTATTATTATTATTATTATTATTTTTTTTTATTATTTACTTTTCAAAAAAAGTCTGAAGAATGCTTAGCTACTTTACACACTGGCTTTGGGACAACATGTTTGTCAGTGAAGGACAGTGTAGATGAAGGGTACAGTAAAAGAGATTCTGCGTGCCGGACGGAAGGCGTACCCAACACACACACACACTGTACACAGCAACGCTTGTGTAAATACTCTGTGTAGTGTGGGATAATGCTGCTGCCTTCTGGTTTACACTGTCATAACTTACGAGTTATGTTTTGTTCAATACGGTCAGGAGCTGTTAGATTTAACGTCAGCACAAATCTATTTAAAACCCAAACTGAAAAGACAACTGAGGTGCTATAGATTGTACACACTGCACGGTGTTTCAAGCAGCCACACATATAGATGGAGGGGCAGGCGGGCAGGCAGGGAGCAGGCAGGCAGGGAACAGGCAGGCGGGCTGGCAGGGAGCAGGCAGGCGGGCAGGCAGGCGGGTACAGGACCTTACCTTCTGGAATCGTGGGAGCTGCCAGAGAGGGCGGGGCTCCACGCTGGGCTGGCTCTGCCGGAGCAGCGACGTGCGCGTCTCGTAAATCTTCCCCAGCTTAGTCTGTCAGGGAGAGAGACCCGGTGACACTGAGATGGGAGACTGGGGCTCGGAGCACTGCCTCAGCTAACCCCTGCTGTGTGTGCGTGCGTGCGTGTGTGTGCGTGTATAACTTGGGTGTGGACAAGGATAGTAATATCAGTGACAAACGCTATTTACTGTATGCAGGCTTTTTTTTTGTTCAACTCAAAAACTGTTTTCTTTTTTTCTCTGTTCATGAATGAGGGGATCCATGCGTGCAATTGTGCAGGGGCAATATCTGTGTGTAAAATTACAGCCGTGTCTGAATACAATATTCAGAGCATTGTCCACTTGCCTGGCTTGAGAGTGTAGTAAAGGAGTAAGTAGAGATTAGGATAGGGGGGGGCTAGATTCTCAAAGCTATTTCCTACAAATCATCATCAGCTCCACAACAACCTGAGCCTGTTAACAGAACCATCATTTCAACCTCTGAGTTGTTTATTTCTGGTTTGATACTTTTATTTATTTTCTCTTTCTAAACATGCTTATTTGGAGTAAAGAGTTGTGAGAATCCAGCCCGGGGTGTGATTGGGACCCAGCCCATGTCTTCGTGTCTTGGGTGTGTGTTTCCATGCCTGTGTCTGGGCAGCAGTGTGCCTGCAGTGTGTGGAGATGATTGCGGTCTCCTCACCTTCTTCTGTTGCTTGGCCTGACTGGCCTTCTGTGCAGAGTGGCATTCCTCCAGCCAGCGCTGCTGGTACCTGTGCTCCAGCAGGTCGAAGATCGGGGTGGAGGGGCTGGGGGGGGGGGGGGGGGGGGGGGGGGGGGGGGCGAGAGAGAGAGGGAGAGAGGGGGGGGTCAGCTGAGAGACACGGAGAACTGCTGCAAAGAGACTGCGCAAGGAATCTAGCCATAGTGCCAGGGCCTTCTTTGAGAAGCGGGAAGTCACGCTGATTTGGAGATCCCAGTTACCCTAATCAAGTGAGCTAACTCAATGCAAAAGAGAGAAACTCTTTGAGGAGTGGCACCTGGTCTACCACTGCGTTCGGGAGCACAGCGTCACAAAGATATGAAGAAATGCTAAAAGAAACTAGACTTTAGATTTAATAGTTTCTTTTAGTATATTTTCGGAATGTAAAATGAACACTGCACGGCTCTCCTAGACTCTAGTCCGTGCGGCAGCACTTAACATACAAGCCAGTGAGCTTTGAGATCAGAATGAAGTAATACGCAGGGCTGGAACGTCTCAATTATCACTCGTGCCGTCACTGGCAGTCCAGGAATCCAGCCGAGCCGCCCCTGCGGTGACTTTTATTGCTTAATTAGAGGACGCCACATGCCACAGAGCACCTCCACCCCACGCCAGCACAATCTTAATGAGGTTGGACAGGCGCTTAGAAAGATGCCCTGCTCAGGCACACGATGAGGCAGACTGTCCCGCACGCCGAGCCCAGGACAGACCAGCCCTTCTGCCCCTGCAATCTGGAGAGCTGGGACTGTGAGCAGAGCCAGGGTTAGAGCGCGTTACTCTCGGAGGCCCAAAACGCTTCAAATATCCGCTTCGCACTGCCTGCGTTTCCTGGCAAATATCAAGTGTAACAAAAGCACTCTTTACTTTTCATTGTTGTTTTGCTTCCCCGATCAACTTTATTACCTACTGCAGCTGTGTGCCTGTTTAGCCCCCAGCAAGAAGGCTTGAGTCTAAATTATCAATAGATCAATGTAAACAAACTGGACAGCAAACAGCACTGAAGTGTAAACCACGGAAACGTGCATTCAACAGCCATACCCAGGAATCATATTTTAACTACAAAATGATAGTGGGGGAAACTGTAGCTTTAAACACACAGATTCTTTTTTTTATTTTTTTTAGATTCTGGTTCCATTAACTGTGTTTCAGGTGCTATTACTCAGAATCCTTCCTCTGTCACAAACTTCTCTTCACCAGAGGCAGGGCAAAGAATGCCCAGCACAGATCGGAGAGCAGTGATTGGCTGGTGGGATAAAAGAGGGAGGGGGGAGGGGGCGGGGTTTGAGTAAGACCCCAGCACATGCTCATTAGAGTTGACCTTGGCACCAGCAACCAGCGTTTGATGGATAAGGTACAGGGCCAAACAAGCCCCTAGAGAGACATGATCTTATCTTTTATTGTACGCTCACCTCCTTCTACTGGCTCCCCTCCCCACTCTCCCACACTCCACAGCTCTGCAGGCATCAGGAACAGAATAAATCTGTGCCTGACACTGAAACAGAGCAGGAGACAGAGCGCGAGAGAGGAGGACACAGCCGAGCGAGAGAGCGAGCGCAATTGCATATCGTACACAGGGATGTTGTTAGCTAAATAATTCACAAGGAGGCTGTGTGGTCGAGTGGTTAAAGAAAAGGGCTTGTAACCAGGAGGTCCCCGGTTCAAATCCCACCTCAGCCACTAACTCACTCTGTGACCCTCAGCAAGTCACTTCAAATCCTTGTGCCCTGTCTTTCGGGTGAGATGTAATTGTAAGTGACTCTGCAGCTGATGCATAGTTCACATAAAGGATAAAGGTGTCTGCTAAATAAACAAATAATAAAAAAATACGTTCTGTATCATTAACTGGAACGAAACAGTTTGTATCATTAAAAAAGGCATGATTTGCGACTGATATGTCTTTTTATTTGGTGTGCATTTGTATAAGACTATGTTAAAGAAGAAATATTTGTCGACGTTGGTGTTTTGTAACTGAACTGTATCCTGTTAAGACCGCCCACGCAGTATTTGATAGGCTGCACAAAACGTGACAATAAGCGGGTTTGTGAGATGATATTAAGAGAGGTCATATCTCAAAGAACTCATGGTGCATGGCGAGTGGTTTTTGAAAAATCGTGATAATAAGGGGGAGTGATATTAAGCGCAGAGTGATCAGGCTTTACCAGCAGGGATCATCTTTACTTCACTAGAATTATACAAACACCTGCAAACACCTGCAGTGTGTGGGGCAGGCTGATTCAGGTGCTGTACGCGCATTCTGTAATCTATTAAAGCTGCATCTCCCTGTCGCAAGTCAGTTTCAGTCAAGACAGACTAGACAGCAGATTTAGCCCAGTGGTCTCATAATTGGCAATCGGTTGTCAGGTGCGTCCCTCATCGAAGACGGCACACCTTATTGATGGGTTGCAAGGAAACAGCCTTGAAAGTAAAGACTGTGGGCAGACCATTCTGAACAACATTAATGAAAAAACACTATCAGCCATAATATGGACAGGCATAATTACAACTAGAGGTTATATCAAGTTATTGGCTTTTTTTTTTTGGTGCTTGTTAAGTAATTATCGCTGGCATCCTAATTGCCTGATATGATTATACATTTAACCTCCACTTACTGGAATGTAAAAGCTGATTTTGTGTGATTGGAGTTTCCATGCCTGGAGTGGCGCTGGGGATTAAAAGCTCTGAGAAGACAGTTTGCTGAATCTCCCTGTCAGGTTCCTAAAAGCCCCTCTTAATGGAATGGAGCATCTTAGCCCGACATTAGCATCTTCCTCATATTAGCACGGACGCCCTGGCCAGCGGAAGCAGCTATTAAACAGCACTTTAAAATACGCGTCGCAATTCAAACGCAGTGAGTGTTGACGATCATTTTTTTATGGTGCGGTGCTGTTTGATTAACAATTTAATGATCGCATGTATTATTTATCTTTTTTTAGCACATCTAACAGTCTCGACGCAGTTTTACAATCAGGGGGGTGGTTTGTAAAATGACTGCATGTAGGAAAAGTCAGTTGCTCCAGCCACTTCACACTATAATGTCTTTTGATGCATAAAATACAAGCAAAGAACCAAAAGATCAGTGGAAATGAGAGATTGCAGTTTAAGACCTCGGTTGGCCCTCCTTTCAGCTGAAGGAGTTCCGTGTGGTGTTCCTCACCGCGTGTGGACCCCGAAGGTTATGTCGGGGGGGCTGTGGTCCAGTCGGGCCTCCACCTTGGGGGGGCGGAGCTTGAGGTTGTGCGTGGCGCGGAACTGGTAGTGCTCGTGTGCCGTCACCAGACCGGACTTCACCGCCTCCCGGTTCAGCGCCATGAAGTCCTGGCCAGCCTTCCTGGGTTTGGAGTCGGAGTGCGTGACGGGCACCAGGGTCGACCAGTGACTCATTACTACAAACAAACCAGAAAAAACAACAACAGATTGCACAAGACCATCTTCACAGCATTTACAATCAAATCTGCTTTTAACCAGTGCCATCCAGGAAGCGTTGCAGCAAGGCTCAAGTAAAAATATTCTTCATACAAGCGTTCAAAGGGTTCGCACACAGCATGGCAAGGGAAATAATGTGAAATGAATTAGATCAGACTGCCATGCAAGGCAGTGGAGCAGCGATCGCAATAGCGATGCATATTCGCTGAGACATCGCCCAGGCCTCTGGTGGTACACAGGTGGCTCTGTACAGAAAGCCAAAGGATGGTTTCTGAACGAGAGATGGCTTAGTTATTCAAGTTGAGGACTGGGAAATAAAGTGGCTATACTATGCAGTTACCATAGTTTAACATTGTCTGCCAATTTGTTTGACCATTGCACTCTGGGATTTAAAATGTTTACCTGTGCTTTATTACACTGTTAGGCTTTTGCTATGGCAAACTTCAATAAGGTAGTGATTAAGTGTGGCTCAGTGATTAGAGCTGAGGACTGGGAGACAGTACCTTCTGGGACACCCCCATCCGTGGTGACGTTGGGCTTCCCGAACACAAATTCTTTCCCAGGTAGAGTGAAGGCTCTCGATCGCGACCTTCCTAAATCCGCCTGGTGGGAGAATTTAAAACACAGGGATGTGAGGAGGAGAAATGGAAGCAGGGCCGCTAACATTATAGTTCTATATAGCGCCCTTCATCACAAGGATCCCCAAGCTCTTGACACACAAAGAACAATACAAACATTAAAAACAGTCTAATAAAACACAATAAAACAGAAATTAAAAACAAAATAAATAAATTAAAAAAAAAGTTTTTTGTGGTCGTGGATAAACATCTAGCAGATCACTCATTAGTTACCCAATATCATTTCATCATCTCATTAAAAAAAAAAAAGCATGTTATTTGTTTAAAACATTTTCCTTTACAAGAACAAATCTCAAATGAGAATGACTTATGTTACAATGGCACAGGTGAAGACTGTGTGTGTCTATTAAAACACAGCCACCTGAGGATAGCGATTATCTAACACCAGAGACGTCAGGGAAGGAAAAGGTCACAGCACAGGAACGAAGCTAAATTCAAAGTTATTGTGGTCCTGGTTTAATTCCTGCAGGAGCGCTAATCTTCTGAGGATCCTTGGACAGAGGCAACAACTTGAAGAATGTCCAGGGAGATAAAAGAAGATGAAGATTGCTGGTGAAAGTCTGATCTGGCTCTTTGCCTTCGAGTTTCAATAGCGTACAAACAGAGAGACAGAGAGAAAAGCCCTGCTCTGCATCCAAAGAGAAGCTTATGTAAGCCAAAAGCCTCTTTATAGTCTCGTTTACAGATTATCTGTTCTTTTATTGTGTGTTAATTAACAAGCCATGACCCTCTATAGAAAGCCAGGCCTGGAGCTGGGAATGGGCCTGCAACTTTATTTGAAGAACAGCCCAGGAATGATCAACAGCTCATTGGAAGCCTATTCTGTGTGACTAGGAAGGGAGTGGGGTGGGGTGGGGGGGGGGGGGGTGGTCAGTAAATAATTCACAGACCCTCACAAAGCACCAGCAAAGGAGGGGACATAATCATCTCTTTAAAATGAACTCTCTTTTTTTTTTTCGTTTTTTCGCGTCGTGTACATTTCAGCTTTTCGTCATTTTGGGTTTAGCTGACTCTATTCCCTCCCCTCAAATAGGTTGCCATGGTGAGGCCACTCTGTCAATTCATGGCTCAATCGGTTGCTAGGAGGTTCCTTATCCCAACTACATGGTGTCCCAACTTACATTTCCATTCCGCATCTCTATTCAAACCAGCCTGCGAGTCTAAACTTGATTTTCCCAATCACTGTGTACCTGAACTATAATATAAAACCCATTATATTTAAGTCTTTTACCCTTAATTACCCCTATCCTTTATTACCCTTATTTATTAAAAGGACATCTTGTCTGAATTGCAAAGGAGAGAAGAAGGACATTTACTGCCACCACAGGCTGATTGATGTAACTGCAGTCCCTGTGATTAGAATTGGGGCTCGCAGTTGCTCGACGTGTCTCAAATGTCTCTGATGAGAAGCTTGACAGCCTTTAGTGATCTTTATTAAAGTTTGACGCACAGTAGCCTTTCCCATCGTTTCAATCCCCGACGCATCCTCTTGCTTCTGTCTTCTTCTTCCTCCCTTCTTCCCTCCCTCTGGGGTTCTCAGCTCTGTTACTCTCCGTAGTTTTCCGGATGAAGCGATTGATGCTCCCGCCCCTGCTCTGATGTCAGCTGGACGGGGGCTCTCTCATTTGCATTTACACACTCTCGCTGTGCAGTTTATGAGTTGGGAAGATTGATCTCGCAGCTCGGCTTGATGTTTGATTACACGTCAGTCCCGAGACACGCTGAGAGCAGACGGGACGGCCCACCGGAGGACCGAAGGGGGGGGGGGGGGGGGGGGGGCATAAAGAGGGCATACCAGGGAGAAAGGAGGGGGAGGGGGTTGATTAACGCTTAGCGTCCCATCTCAGGATCCCAAGATTTGCTCAGAAATACACCAGTGCTTTGAAAGGTTACAAATTGCATCGTAACACGAATCCAACTCCCTCTTAACCAAAAGCAATTCCCCTCTACTTAACACCTCGAGAACCATAAATTGGATCAAAACTGCATTTGGCTGTGACTGTTTAGCGTCACAAATTCAAATCAAGCATTCTTCCATTAGCAGTGACATCTGACACTTGTTTTTTTTTTTTTTCGTATTTCTTTTCCCTGCTCAGATTTCAGTCACACGCTGTTCATCCCCACGACAGTCGAGGTGAAACTGCAGTAGGAGACTTGTTAATGCTCAGGTGGCTTCATGTGATTGCTTAGATTATTATGCAAAATAGTGTATGCTTGACAAAGTGCTGATAATTAAACAGAAATGTCACATCTTAGTGCACGCTTATGGGATCAAACACATGCTTAACCATATGGCAGGTAATGGCAAGCATAAGTATAGGGAAGGACTCCTTTACATGGGTGAGGACCGAGAGGCAGTATGGCCTAGGGGTAGTGATGCTGATGTGGTTAGATCTGAGGGGCTGGCAGGCACTGTAGTCTAGTGGTATGGGCTGGGAACCCGGGGGGTCTGGAGTAGACTGGTTCCACTCACAGAATGGGGGTGAGGGGTGAGGGTTCATATCGCTTTTTGTGTCGGCCAGCTTTGGAACTGGATTTTCAAAAAGTTGCCTTTTTCAACGGACGTCTCCTGTAAACATCAAGGTTCTCCCCCAAGAAATGAAGTGTAATCCTCTCTTTAGGATAAATGAAGGAGGACAAGCGGAGGTGGGGGGCTGGCTCCTTCCGCATGCAGCTTAAAAAGCGCTTGCTGTGCGATCCTTTTACACAAACTCTGGGATAAACACTCTGCTGAAGAATAATTAGGAGACAACTGGAAGTAATGCCCCCCAATCTGTCTGATTAATTATCACCCGGCCCTGCAGCACAGCGCCATCTGCTGCCTGAGCAAGAGAGGGCACTTTGATTGGCACCTCGGATTTGCACTGCTTAGGGATAATCCTGGATAACACCAACCAGCGACAACACAGCACGGTGTGTGCGTGAGACAGAGAGAGCGGGGACTGTGCAGTTTAGGGGCGATCTCAATGTACTCCCAGCTACCAGGGCTCCAGCGGCATTGTGTGCAGACAGCATGCTGTGCTATTGGTGTTCAGGCTGGGGAACTTGGATAAACTACATCTTGTCTGCTTTGCATGTTAAAGACCCCTTTTGTTTGTAGAAGAAAAAAGGAATCCCTCTCACTCCTCCCACCAGCACGCATGTATTTGAATGGGAACTTTCTTCCTTTCACTGAAAAGATGTTCAGTGGCACTCTGCTCTGGAGCGGTGCAATACTTCAGTCCCAAAAGAGCAGCAGAAAGGTAAACGCTGATGGATCCGTCAGCACTTTCTGTTTGCTGGTTGGGAAAAAAAAAAGACATGCTTTAAAAACAAGCGCTCGATTTCAACTGGAAGACAAAGTAAGTGTATGAATTTTGAGAACAAGTCATTTGCAGTTCAACTCTATTTTTTAGTGAACTCTTTAGTGATATAAATGGAATAAGTGCATACACTCAGTTTCCTTTCTCTCATCTTAACTGCTGCCTACTCTTCCTCTCTCTATTAAATCTCATTATCTTCGTCCTGTGTACTTCTAATCCTCTCTTCCTCCCACCCTCCCTCCTTCCATCCCTCCCTTCCTTTCTCTCTCTCTCCCATTCTCTCTCTCTCCCTTTTTTTTAATTTAGTAGTCGCCAATTATTTAATTATTTTCTCCCAATTTAGAATGTCCAATTATTTTTAGGCTCAGCTCACCGCTACCACCCCCGCACTGACTCGGGAGGGCGAAGACAAACACATGCTGTCCTCCGAAGCATGTGCCATCAGCCGCCCGCTTCTTTACATACTGCGGACTCACCATGCAGCCACCCAGAGCTACAGCGTCGGAAGACAACGCAGCTCTGGGCAGTTTACAGGGGTCGCTGGTGTGCGGTGAGCCGAGGACACCCTGGTTGACCTAAGCCCCCCAGGCCAATTGTTTGCCGCCCCCTGGGCGTTCCTGTCCACGGTCGTCAATGGAATAGCCTGGACTCGAACCAGCGACGTCCAGGCTATAGGGCGCATCCTGCACTCCACGCAGAGCGCCTTTACCGGATGCGCCACTCGGGAGCCCCCCTCCCTTCCTTTCTCTCTCCCTCCCTGCCTCCCCAACCTGGCTGTTTATTGAGATGCTAACTCTCTTTCTGAAAGTCTAATCCTGCAGCATCGGGGATAATTTATGAAGCATTTACATTAAGAAGAGCGGCTAATTGGGAGCATGTGTCTCCATAAGCCTGAGCGACACCAGCTAACTGCAGATGAGGCTGCAGGAAATGAAGGCGTTGGCGTGACACTTCATATTTTGCACCCGTTTCTATCCAGGCTGCTTTGGTTTGAGAGACAGAGGCTGTACTCTCAGCCTCATTAACTGAATCTGTCCCAACAGTGCAGAGACGCCAGGTCCAGTCACGACTGCAATGCTACGTCCTTGGAACCTACACCACATATTAGGTTACAATCAAAAAACTGTTTGATTGTAGACCCTGTCTGAAATTCCTTTGCATCAGATCATTTGTATGGCGATGACATCCCATTAAAATGTCATTATTCTTATCTAACAGTACTGTATATGGGGCCGTGTGTAAAGATGCAAGCTGATTTTCACTCACTCAAGGCCTTACTAAGCGTCCACCGGCTCTGACCTATTGTGAAGAGGTTATCAGCTTTTCTATATACAAATACATACGTGCACAATCTGGAACATACTGACTGTGGAAAGCCTGAACTGACCCTGACTAAAGCAGAGGCAGGCTGTTCAGAGACAGAGCCCTTTGAGGGGCTCTCACAGCTCCACACTCCGACAGAGGCGGCAAATCTGCTGTCTTGGTCTCCCTGTTTAGGAGCCAGGAGGGAATAAAGCCATGAACAGGAGGATTTATTTAGCATGCCTCATCAAAAGGGAATCGGGGTGGGGGGGTAAGGTCAGGCCCTATTGTGGCCCAGACAACAAGAAGCTGCAGCATCAGGCCATCAGGGCTGCGTTTAGCTAGACAAATGCTGGCCAACATGTTTTGCGCCACACGTTATCTCTCCAGCCAGCATGTTAGCCAGCAAGAAAAAAAAACAAAGTTGGGGGGAACTGAACGCAGTCCAGACAGCCACTCCCAGGTGAATCGGACAAGAGCCACTGCTGAATTTAGGCAGGCAGACTGTTCTAACTGTCCCCACACTGCGTTTGAACACGACGCAACCTACTCCCAAAACCGCTATTCTGCCCCACAGACCAATGCAACCTCTGAGCCCACAAACTCCCATTCTTACTACTGAATCAGGTAAGCCGCTCAAGCCCCTGTGTGCCAGCCGGCAGCCTAGCTCTCTGAACTGCTGGATAACCCAAACCGGCAAGCTTTTCACACTGCAGCTGATCTTTAAGTGTCCTTTTGTTGGGAAAACGGCATTCAAAGCCTCACAGAACCACCACGCAAGGGTAAACGCTCTTCTCTTTGTTCCTTACCCATGAATCATTTGGAGCACAGCCTGCAGTAAATCCCAGCCCTTGCTATAACCAGTACGCTACCAGCTCTCCTTCCCAGCTTGCTTGCTCTCCCTCCGCCTCTGTCTCTCTCACTTCAGCCTGTGAGCAGTAAGCTGTGTGTTTTTTTTTTTCTTCCAGAAGCACAGCAGAGCTCTCAGGAGGGCTAACCCAGAGCGCGAGAACACGGGTACGAAAAACAAACATCATCAGTAACCTGTCCACAGAGCCCCAGCGGCGAGCCCGACACCTCCCCCCTCTCGCTGCCAGGGCTGCCTGCTTGAATCCATCTCCGCCTGCTCAAAGCACCATCATCGCCGTGGACGCATTACCATGATTTATGGCTCCCACGGCTGCCAAAAAACCAATAGATCAGCCTGGATAGAGAGTGCGAGTGTGTGGGGGGGGGGGAACGAGGATTGGAGGGGACCCAGAGAAAAACCCACAGATGATAAACTAGTCTGAAGCGTGGAAGAAAACACAGTTTCGGTGCTCTCTGTTAATTGCTCAAACGCAGCCCTAGTATGTTTTTATTCTGTCCAGGCAGATGTAAAGATACATCTGTACAGTTTAAGTGCATTAGGAAGGCTTTGCTGTTTGCCAGCGGTAGCAGTTAAAAGGCAAAGGGGGTCGTCCTATGGTGGAGTCTACAAGGGCGTTGGATGTCTGATTGAGACGATACTTAAGGTTTGTAATGTTTCCTATATAAGACATTGGAAGTTAGTTGAAAGAAAAAACTGTAGAAGCAAATACTTATTAAGGTGGAATGGTAGAGGGCGAGGGACTGGCCACAGCAACTGAAAACTGGATGATGGCGAGGACTGCAGATCTTAAGAGTTGAAAATGTCCCACAAGACAATGACTAAGAGTTCCTAATAAACCCTGTACAAGTCAGTCTAACTACACCTTCTTTTTCTACCAAATTGCATTCACTTTAACCACACTTTACCTGGGATCAGAGCAATAGACACCAACGCTGTCAAAATGATCTATTACCACTTTTTCTTTCGTAAGGACTCACAGCGGCACCTGTGGTAGAATACATTGTGCTACTGATGCAGAGAATTTCAATGTTTAACATTTAATGGAAAGTCAAATCTACTTTTAGGCTCCTGCACTGTTTATGAATACAGAATCGAACAGTAATGAATGTGATGAAATCGGGGCCCCTTTTATTCTTTACACGGATCAAGAGCTATTTATTTATTTCCCTTTCTGTATACCAGGCCTGCATTTGTACATGTGTATGTTTGTGTTTACATGCATATGTGTATATCTATGTATATGCATGTATATATGTACATGTATGTATATGTTCATGTGTGCATATATGTTTGTGTAAGTATGTATATATGTATTTTTGTGTTAATGTGTGTACATATGGTAGTACAAAAGTTAAATGGAAAGTCAAACCTCTCTTTTTTTTTAATTCTGCTGCTCTGTTCAGAAATACAGAACCCTAATCTCCAGCACTGTCAATACAGCGCAGTTCAGAAGCACAGAAATCATCGCGATTATTCTTTAAAAAAAAACAAAAAAACGAACAAAGAACTAAAAGAACCAAAAGAAAAGGATAAAGAGCCCAGATGACATTCGATTGAATCAGCGCGGGGCAAATCTGCTGAGCAAAACGGAAAACAAAAAAAAAGGAACAAAACCTGCTACCCAACAGAGCGATTGCAGTCCCCTCTGGATTATCATAGCTATTTAAATACAGTAATCTCATTTACAGCATTAGCCAAAGGGCCGTGAAAAATAACAGGGAAGATAGAGGGGGGGTGGGGGGGGGGGGTAATGAGGGAATCCAAAATGAAGTCTGGCAACGAGAGGGAGAGAGAGAGAGAGAGAGAGAAAGAGAGAGAGAGAGAGAGAGAGAGAGAGAGAGAGAGAGAGAGGAGAGCGCTGCTGCCTCATTCTTTGCCTCTTCCAGTCCAATGGAAAAGTTGATGAAGTTTAAATGAAGCAGAATTAGGAGATCAAGACACAGAATGCTGGCAGGATCTATAAGTCCCTGTGTGCCTCCCCGGACAGCCTAAAGCATGTGCAATTCTACAGGGGCCAGTTGCACTGAATGGAATTAAGAGAAGGAGGGCGTGGGGGAGCAGCCTAAATGTGATAATCTCCTATCACGTCTAACATCAATTCTGACAAGGCTTCGGTTAATGAGCTCAGCCGATCAAGCGTGCTGGGTGCTGTTTTGTTTTGTTTTTCTATTTCTTGTTCTTCTTCCTAGATTTAATCCCCTCTCACACTGCAGCTCACATTGCAAACCCATTAAACAGGCTCCCCTGCTCTCGTCTATCTAAATGCTAACTACGTGGGGCCGGGGGGGGACCGGATTGTACTTTTCATTGTGGGGGCTAATCTGATAATGATTTTGTCTCTGCAGAAACACAGGTGGAACGAGGAGAAAACAAAATCACACTTCTGATCTGTGGGTCCTCAGGAGGCGGAGGGATAATCACATTTGGGTACATGTGTTGTTAGACTATTGAAGAGAAGAATATAAATGCTTTTTCACTTTCTTTCTTTCTTTCTTTCTTTCTTAATTATTTGCCATGGCTTTTGTCTCTGGCATTATTATTATTATTATTATTATTATTATTATTATTATTATTAACAAGGTCGTTTTAAATTCTGTTTGCCATTTGGGGCTCTGTTTTGAGGTAATTACAAAGGCACAGTTATCGCAACGAATTGAAATGAGCACAAACCAACACTTAGCAGTGTTGTTCAGGGTAGTTTTGTACTTGTTTTATACTTGCAAAAAAGACCCTTTGTCATTCTCGTAGTCAAACAGTTTCACCCGTGGCTGCTGCAGTGGGAGAAGGTTAGGAGTGTCTGAGTATCTTCTACAAGCTCTGATACAGCTTTTTATTTTTACGTCTGATTTTCTCCCCAATTTAGAATTATTTTTCCCCCCTCTCACCGCAGCAATTCCCCACACAGCTGCTCAGGAGAACCGAAGGCTCAGCGGGCGTCCTGCGATCCCACGAGCGAGCCAGCTTCCTCTTCCACACCCAGGAACTCGAGAGCTGATGTAGGGTCCGAGATGAGGAGCACCAGACCCAATGTGACTCTCCCTCTGTGTATCTTGCACAGCAATGGCTTGTTCGGTACATTTGTTACATACAGTAGGTCTGTACGCTGCAGTCTTATGTGTTCTCTATGTAGGGCCCCAGAGAGAACAGCTGTGCTGCCATAGACTTTATAAATGAAATACATTGTAGAAGAAAAAACATTACAAAGCCACTGTTTCTCACTCTGTGCTTTAGTCCAACAGCCCGGCTTGCTGTGATCATTCTTCATTACACTGAGTTTGTAATTTACCATCGCTATTTTGAGTTGGTTTACTTAGCGATTTACAGCCCCTGGTTTTATCTCTCATAATCTTTTTACCTCACAGTTCAGAATTGCTTTCTCTTTTTCTAAGCAGACAGTATTTTAAAAGACAAACTATGATGGTTTGGCTAATGAGTTTGATAAGATATCAAAAATACAAACACACACATTTTCGCACCATACGCTAGTTGTATTTTTACAATTATAACGGTGTTTTATTGTGGGGGGGTTGCAGTCACACTGAATAGCGTTTCTGGATTCATTTTAGAATGACAATGGATTATTATGCACGAAGCATTACATTTGCAAATGAAGTCTGGATTCAAAATTAAGTTTGGATTCTTTTTGCATTCATTTTCCTGTAACCGTTTCACATTATAAAGGCATTCATTAAACAGTCACTGTATATTGATGACAGTTTTCTGCAAAAATGATTGGTTTAAAAACAAGAGCAATGCACTTTTATTTACAGTCACTTTTCATTTAATAAAGCCATCAATTGAAAAGACGTGCAAGTGGTGAGGAGAAAGCCATCCTGAGAAATGACATGATGCTGATTTCTAGAGCATTGCTCCACTTGCTCGGTGCAGTATTTGCAGGCTGTGGACCTCATGCTGAAAGGCACTGGGCATCAGAGAAATGTCAGGACCCAGAGCAGGCACACCTAGCTCCCAGAGCATCTGCCCAAGACCAGCCCCTGGTTGGTGGAAAGTGATTGCGTCTCCTGATCAAAGGTGTGCCTTGACGTGACTCAGTCAGGAACAGGTGCTCCTAACAGCCATCACGAGGACCCCTGCCAGCTCACTAACAGAGAAACCTGCTTAGATGTGATATACGTCTCTAATAGAGGGAACTACTAGACCAAGGCTGTTAGCAGCTCATTCGGGTGTTTTTAGCTCATTGGTGGAGCACTCAGCTATGAGCTAGAACATACAGCACTCAGTTCTAGGTCACATAAACAAATCCTGCTTTGAAAAAAAAAAAAAAAATCACTCGATCATTCACGACCATGACACGCTTGAGTGACTATGACTGAAGCATATGCGCTTAATCACCTAATTAATGAGACAGTTGATTGGACTCTGGATATGGAGTGATTTCAGCTGTTGAATTGCAAGCTTGAATAAAAGCAATAAAGAAAATCACAGAAAAAAAACAATATGCCACGTCTGTCAAGAGAGCAGCGCCTTCGTGCGATCGGCATGTTGGAGGCTGGACTAGGGCAGCGTGCTGTGGCTCGCCGTCTTGGGTGCTCACAGCCAGCAATTTCAAACCTGGCGAGACGGTATAACCAGACACACTCTGTCAATGACAGCCCACGAACCGAGAGACCAAGAGTCACAACACCTGCCCGAGATCGACAGATCATTTTGCAGCATCTTCGTGATGTCAATTGTTAATCAGCACAATAAAAAGTCACTGCACCTGATCTAAAACAGAGTGTGTCATTTTTCAATCACATCTAGTGAATTTTATCCAAATATAAGTGATATGTTTCTTGTGATGCTCAGTATCAGAACTATTAGCGAAGACGATAGCTGCTGTATGTAACTGGACTCAAAACGTTGACCAGTTCAGTTCACTTCTCATTGGACTGTGAAGGACAAAAACGAGTGCTGTGGATTGACACTAAACTCAGGCTGGATCTCTACACCTCTCCATCAGCCTCCATTCTATCATAAATGACCTCTGTCCTGGCCTGGCTTTCAAGCCTGTTATAAATGATTAAGGACAAAAAAGCCCCCAGCATTACAAAGCATTTCCCAGCTCTCTGATTTACTAATTTCTCCCATTTGTCTCTCTTATATTCAGTTCCCCATTCACCTATATCAAACGTGCTTTAAGGGTCAGAGGAAAAACCGCAGTACGACTCAGCACAGTAGTTCGTTTGAATTAGGAAGAACCCATACTGCCATCTAGTGGGAATGAGGCAGAGGTACCATTACATCAGAGCATTCACTGTGGTATCAGGATAGGTCTTTTGGTTTGAGGAGAGTTAGACTGCCCTCTAGTGTTGGAAACTATAGTCACAATACAAATGTGTCAAAAAAAAGGGAAGAACGTATAACTACAAGCATGCTGTCATATTAAAATGTGAAGTCATTTTGTAAAACTATACTGCTCTTTCTGGACATTGCGTTAGATAGATCATAACGTTGCTTTGTTTTCCAACTCGCTCGTGTTACAACACCCCTTACTGTTACGCGGAGAGGATAAGAAATCAATCAATCAATACATTAAAAAGGGTCAAATCTCCTAAACAGAGAAAGAATGAAAGGCTTTTTTTTCACGCTTGGAAAGGTAATATTATCCCTAACAGGCAGATGCCAGCCAAAGCTGTGCATGCGTCCCCGCTTGGTGCTTTGTCAATGTGCTGTGACTAATCCGGAAGGGGTCCCCACATCCCAGCTCCTTACCCTAATTAAAAGAGGATTAGCCAGCATGGAATCCCTGATCACTCCGACTTGCACAGCCTCCATTCCGTCTCCCAGTCTAATCGGGCCGCAAGGAATCGCAGGGAAGAGCTTCTCTTGGACTTTGGCCTGGAAAGAAAGTGTAAGCCGGCATGTGTGCTCACTGAACAGCAGCTAATGGCTTAACAGGCTATACAGTGTGTACTGGAGCCATGCACAGAGGGACAGAGAGCATGGAGGGGTTATACAGCTAGCTATAAGGGATTAGAAACGTCAGCTAGCCACTTTGCTATGCTGCTATGGGGAAACAAAATATGATGGCATCCAGTGTCGTGCACACACGAAATTAATATCCCCTTCGGTCTGTGTAAACTCTATGGCGTTCGTGAAGTTGCCCTGCCATAACTTTGAAAAAATCTATAAAATAGATACATTGATTGGAAACTTTAACATGCACGCAGGGACTGAAGAGGGTGTATTAGCATCATATCAACACATTCAATTTCAATACGATATGCTCCCGAGCAGCATGCAGTAATTGTTTATTTTGAACGCTCTAGCGCTGGGGGTGGAAACGTCTCGGTTCTTGGTCCATGTCCCAGACTGGATCCGATTTAGCATTGCTGCATGGAGATCGAGAGGCTGGGAGTGAGCAGCTGAGAAGTTGAGAGGAATCGACAAAAGACACCCGCAGACCAAGCCTGTACATACGATGCGATTTTACACCTACTTCATGTCAGTGTGTTTGTATTGTACTGTAGCAATGTAAATAAGAGGATCATTGTGGAAAAACTCGAGCTGGATAGAGCGGCGGTATTTAGATCATCCACCGTATAGATCAATAAAATAGACTCCTGGATATACTATTACAGCAATTTGACTTTAAACACAAAACCAATTCTAAGATCACATTAGCATATAGGTTTTGATTATGGTCCTTACTCAAATTATCCACATGAATTGCTGGTTTAGCTGTTCAGAAATAAAAGTGCCTACCTGCGTTTGATGAACACAACCCTGGGAGTCCCCAGACACTCTGGCGACCCTGGGGCTATACTCGAACTGCAGGGCGAAACCAAAACACGAAAACAAAAATAAAAACGACCTAATATCGATTTTTAAAACTTAAAATAATAATAATCATTATAAATTGATGTTTTAATAACGGACGTGTTCATCTGTGGTGTTTGTTTCCTTTCTTTAAACACAAATGATATATATTGTCTTCTCGGGTTCATATGGTATGCTCCGTTGCTATGGCGATTAAAGACGCTAAACTTTGCTTACGTTTTAGTTATTGTATTGTTTTGTATGACTAAAAGTGAATGTCAATTTTTATTTCAACAGTATCGTTAATTTTCTATTGCACGTTTATGAACATTTTAAAAAAGAAATTACTATTTAAACTTTGCTAAATGTTCATACATTTAAGTTTAACTTTTTTTAAATGGATATTTAAATATTATTTGTTTGTTTTAGGTGTGGTATAGCGACAGTGTTTAGCTGCTGTAAGGCTAAATCCTACACACATGACATGAACAATAAATAAATAAATAAATAAATAAATAAATAAATACAGCAAAACACACACAGTATCGTGAAATTTATTCTGAAAAAAAGTAATAATAATAATGCATATCTTATTATAATTCTTAGTTTAATTTGTGTTGGAAAAAAAAAAGTACCCAACGCGTCTCGTTTCCATGGTAATAAACAAAAGGCTGATTGACCTTTCACTTGAAGGTTTTACTTCCGATAGTCGAGCACTTCCTGTGTGGAGTAACATGTTATGAAAGCGTGGCGCGTAGGGAAGAGAGCGGCTGTGAATGAGACTGGACACAATATTAAAGGTAATAGTCGGTTAAGTGACTTAAATAAAAAAAAAAAAATCCATGAGCATGCCTCAGTGAACCATTAAGAAGTTAAAATAATAATTAAAAAATTGGCAACTTTTCATCTAAGCCTTTTTTTCCAGCGTGTGTTTCTGTTGGAGACGCGTATTCAAAATGAAAAGTTCATCTATAAATACGTATATAAATAGTAATATCAGTGCTAAAGCCCGCTAGTTCATGTGAAAAAGAAAACATTCTAATTGTGTTGCGTGGGGAAATGACACCATTACCTGTGTGTGTGTGTGACTTGCTTAATGTTCATTCTCCACACTGTGGGCTGAGGCTACCAGAAATAACTGAATATAGACCCCTAACAGCTTATAAATTAAAACAGCTGTGGCGAAACCAAACCCGAGGCCTTGGTGAAACAAAGGCATCATGTTTTAAACACCACTGTAGAAGTGTCTCAGTTGCGAAGGGATGCAGCCCACAACAGTGTAGGTTCAAGTTCAGCATTACTTCTAAGATTAATTACAAGAGCAAACTCCAGAATGGCCTGGTCTGTCATCTAAGGATTCCTAAATGATTTCATTGCGCATTTATCTTGCATAACGTCCATTGTGTTACAAAAAAAATGGTTGATTTAGCTCACAAGGTGGTGCATACTCAATTCTAATTATTTCTGTCTGATGTTATTGAAAATGATGGCAGGCATTAGCGAGGCCCGGATTGTTTTGAATGATAGACAGCAACTTCTTTACATATCTTGTTAAATATAATTGTAGCTGTATTAAAAGTATATTATTGTTTTTCTTTTGTGCACCTGTTAAGACTGGACGAGGCTGCAGGCATGACCAGAGGTTCAGAAGGAGAAGCAACTCCACGCAAGCGTAAGGGGACTGTCCCGGCACGGTCTTTATCGCCTCTGCTTTTTGTGGACAGTACTGGGGAGGACACAGAGTCCTCTGCAGCAGCGCAGGAGCACAAGAAAAAGAAGAAAGTGAAGGAAAAGCGAGCAGAGCATGAACAGCTGAAAGAAGCGGGAGAGAGAGACGGTGGGCACAAGAAAAAGAAAGTCAAACACTCAGGTGGAGATGAAAATCTGGAAGCAGAAACGACTGAAGAGGTGGAAATGCCCATGAAGAAGAAGAAAAAGCACAAGAGAGATGAAATGAAGCAGGAAGGTGAGAGCAACGGTGACGTCAACCCTTCTGGTCAACCGAAGGACGAGGAAAGCTGTTTGGAAGCCGTTGGGTCTGAAAGAAAGAAGGTGAAGGTTGAGATAAAGGCCAGCTACCCCGTTACGCCTTGGACTGCAGAGGAAAAGAAGAAAAAGAAGAGGAAGCAGAGGGAAGCAGGGCTGGAAGAGACTGGGCAGGGGGCATGTGATCAGAGCAGCGGAGATTTATCTGCGAAAAAGAAGAAAAAGCAGAAAGCGACAAACAGCATCCAGGTGCTGCTGTCGGACATAGACGAACCAGTCGAGGCGAGTTCCTCCAAAGACCCTGGACGCCAAGTGGACCCGACACGAAGCAGCTCCAAAATGAAAAAGAGGAGGTCGGACGTTGACGAGCCAGCAGAGCGGAGTGGAGTCGACCCGGGCCAGTCTCCAGGGGGCTCCGGAAAGGAAAAGAAGCGGAAGATGGTGAACGAGAGCCAGCTGCTTGAAACTACCGAGATTGAGAACCAGAGCCAGGAGCCGCAGCTGGACGTCGAAAACCCAGAAGCAGCTTCGTGGTTATTAAGTTCCACCGAGATCCCGTGCGGATACCAAGAGAAGAAGAAGAAGAAGAAAAAAAAGAGAGGAATAAAGATGAAAGACATTGCGCTCAGGACTGCTGATGACGATAACACCGATGGGTGGGAGACTGGGTAAGAGGGGGTTCTGGGCAGCCCACTCGTCATTGATTAAGCAATAGAACGCTGAATAGAAGTTACTGTCTGGTAGTTGCCAGTGTCGGGAAGACATTGTCGACTACCCAGATACTGCCTGATAGTCAGGGTTTAATGTTATTAGAAACTGGTGCATACAGTGCCCTTAATGGTTACCTTTTCGAAGTTTTGCTTTCCTTCTGTTTCTTTAGATGTAAGTTCTGCGGTCATTTACCAAGTGGTAGTGCCCAGCAATAGAGCTTCCTGATTGGTGAGAGGCAGTTCTGAGGTTTCTAATGCCATTTTATTACACATCATTCAGAGAAGCCTAGCTGTTGCATCTTGACCAGTTCATGTTCTGATACCTATCGCCTCCTCGTTTTTAGTAAGGCTAAATCGTCCCCAGTAGGTGAAGAACAGCTAGCAAGCATGATGGAGCAGCTGAAAGAGTTTGTTCCGAACGTGGAGAAGCTGTCGGCAGCGGTCATTGTCGAAATGGCCAAATACGACCTGAACAGGTTCCGGGAGTTTAAAAAAAAAGGTAAGGAAATCGTCAGCGATTCTCCATTGCTTCCCCAGAAGAGATTGCTGAGTTTAAAAATTAAAAAAAAAAAAAAAGATTTAAAAAGCGCTCTACAACATTGAAATACAGCTTTTGTTTAAAAAATAAATCTTACAAAATAAGTAATCCAATACAAACGATACAATTAATGAAACGTAAAATGTTCCCTCGTTGTTTATTACTAGTGATATGTAACGGATACAGAAATTAAGGCCATTGTGATTTCCTTGGCACAATATTGTCACCCCCCCACCCCAGCATATCTCTGCTTCCTAACCTCTTGCTAACCTTTCCATTCCCTAGGCATGGCTATAAGGTTCGGGAGGTTTACTGCAGAAGAAAACGATAGGTTGAGGAAAAATGTGGAGGACTTCCTTTCGCTGGCCGGAATCGACTGCCCCCAAAAGCTGTTTTATACATCACGCTACCCTGAAGAAATAAGCACGATCAAGCAGCTCAAAGTGCAGTATAGATTCTTGACACGAATCTGTAAGTACTATAACCCGCAAAACTAAAACGATGGACTGCAAAAACCAGAAAGCATGAAAAAAAAAAAAAAAAAAAATTCAATCAAGGCTACTTTTTTGCAAGGTGTAGACAGAATTTGATCTCATCTGCAGGACAGAATCTTCCTGCAGCACGATGACCCCCTTATACTGGAACTTGTGTTAAACTCAACAGGGAGAGTGCCCTGTATTGCAGCACTTCCCAACCCTGGTCCTGGGGACCCCCTGTGTCTGCTGGTTTTCATTCCAGCTGTGCTTTCAATTACTTAACTAGACCCTTAATTGAACTGATCATTTGCTTAATTAGACCTTTTTACTTGTTTTCAGCTCTTAAACCGTTGCAGAGTTCAAGTTACTTATAAAATGTTACAGCTAGCTTGAAATCTGCAACGGTTTAAGAGCTGAAAACAATTAAAAAGGTTCAGTGAAGGGTCTAGTTCAGTAATTGAGCGCTCAGTTGGAATTAAAACCAGCAGACACAGGGGGTCCCCAGGACCAGGGTTGGGAGGCGCAGCTCTATTGGATGGACCACCAACACTTCCTGCTGGTCGCCTTGTCCAGCTACTGACCAGACTTGACCTTGCTTGGCCTGTAGCGAGAGCTCCTTTTTGACATGTGTTTGTGTTTTCTTTCTTCTCCCAGGTGAAGGAATCCCAAGGGCGAAGAATCTTATTTACAAGCGAGGAAGAAAGATGTTTGACGAATTGAATTATAAAGGCAGGTTTGTACGCAAAGAGATTCCTGCAATAGGTTTTGTTCTTATTTTAAGATTTGTGTCGTACCAATTAACCTGAAGTTGCTTGTCCTTGCAAGAAAATTGTATATATTCACATACTGCTGACATGTTGTATTTTTCTACTGTGATGCATTATGAGAATCAACAATTTCCTCAAAGCCTCCACTAGTGTTTTCTACTATTCTAACAACCTTGACTTGCATAAAGAAGGAAAAACATTGAGTGAAATAGCTCGCATCACTTGATTTTCAAGGTGCATAATCATCAAGTACAGAGAAACATCATCTGTAATTGACAAACCCAGGGCTGGAAGACCCAAAAAGCTGTCTAACAAGGATGAGCAATACTTGAAGATAATATCCTTAAGGAATAGAATAGATAGATAGATAGATAGATATACACACACACCCAGCAGGTTTCCCCCTGTCATATAGATTGATATGTTTGCAGCTTAGGCCTGATGCAGGGATCTGCAGCGTTTTCTAACCCTTCACTTGAACCCGTGTGCTGCCTTTGCTCTGCCAGGTACACAGAGGAAGAGGAGGCATCCTTGAAGAGATTCCACACTCTGTATGGGAACAACTGGATCAAGATTGCAGATTTGGTGGGCCGGAGCGAGCAATCTGTAGCTCTGAAGTTCTTGACGTTTGACCGTAAGTAAGCAAAATAAAATGGGACTGTAACTTTTTTAAATCACTTATAATAGCATAAAATCTAGCCTTACAGATTTTGGTCAGTAGTTAGCATTACTGGAAAAAAAAGATGGAAATAAGACTCCCATTGCATAGCAGTTTTACTGGTGTTGTATTAGGACACACCTGAGCTTGTTACCCACACGCTGTGGATAAGTTTGTCATAAAACCAGGAACGGGTATAACTGCTGTGCAATGGGAGTCTTGTTTTGCATCCCTCTATAGGGACTAGAAGAACACCAGCATCCTGAAATCACACGTTGCGAGCTGGGGCGCAGAGAGTGAGAAGCGACGCGATTTATGGGTACGAATGTTGTGCAGCAGGTCTGTGTTTTGTAAGCTTTCCCTGCTTGCTTTATGCAGGCAAGAATAAAGGACGCTGGAGCTACAAGGAGAGAAGGATCCTGTTGAAGGTGATGGAAGACGAGCTGCGCAAGACTCTGGACCCAGCCGAGATGACCAACCTGGAGCAGGAAGCGAGCCCTGAGCGGAATGTCAGGCTCCTGACCATCATCAGGGAGAAGCTCTATCAGAACATCCACTGGGTGGACGTGGCGGCCAAAGTGAAAACCCGCAACTGGGTGCAGTGCAGACAACAGTGGTGGGTGTGATGTTGCGTCATGGTTCATATTTCAGAGATGAGGCATTCTCTGCCCACAGGGGAAGCGATAGTGGGGTGAATTGTCTGTCCAAACGATGACGACATGTTTATTAATAAACAACAACCACCAAATTTGGGATTAAAAAGTAAACAGTAGGAACAGGCAAACTCTGCACTCGCTTTTGAAGTTGTGATCGCTGTCCTCTGATGGAGAGCCTACCTGTATGTAGTGCTACGTATGGTGAGGACACTTGGTGAGGACATTCTTTTTTTATTTTTAGCCTTCATGGATGACAGTAAGAGCAGCTCAATGGTTGCAGCATGAAAGTATCAGAATCTGAATTGTCTGTGTGTCACGCTTACAGTTTTGCAATGCACGTCTGTGATTTGTTTTTATTGGTGAGTTGCATTCGTTCCTTGACTGAAAAGTGTTTGCTCCCGACTCCAGAACCTCTTTTTCTTTCTTGTCCCTACTGATTTGCGCAGGATGCATTTGCTAACACACAGGATGAGCCAAGGGGAGGCCATGTCTAAGAGTAACAAATGTGTCCAGGCAAAAATCAACTTGATAAATAGGTAAGTTTTCTTCTGACCGTTGTGTGAATTATGATTTAATTAATTAATTAATTAATTTATTTATTTATTTATTTTTCTATGTGTATTTTAAATGAATATACTCATTTTGCAGAGAGAGAGAGACATAACTAATGGGTAAACAGACTTCAGCTTATGCTCTATGAATTACTACACATCTTTTTTGTAGGTTGCACTCAATGAATGTGGAGGATCAGTATGACATAGACTGGGAGGACCTCACAGATATATTTGGGTAATGTACTATTCATTCATTTGCTAGGCAGTGGGTGTCTTTTTTTTTTTTTTTTGTCCGCCAACCCTGTTTGTGTCGCATGTTTTAAAAACAGAACTTGCTTCGTCCTCATTCTAGGGATGTGCCCCCTTACTGTGTTCAGCGCATGTTCACCAGGTTGAAGGTCAGCCATGTCCCCATGTGGAAGAGCAAGTCCTTCGGAGGTCAGTATCTGGCGGGGGAGGTGGGGGGGGTGCTAGTGGGTCCATACGGGCAGGTTTGTTTGCTTTCCAGAATTAGTTTTTTTCCCCCACAGTTTTTTGCTGCACTTTGAAACGATTCATGACAGATTGATTTTGAATAAATGTTCAGCTTCAGTTCGGGATTTGTGCTTTTTCTGTACTGTGTTTTAATTCTTTAATGAATAGGATAAAGCAAAGGCAGAATACTGCATACATGAGACAGACAGGTACGTGTAATTCTACTTGTGTTCACAATCTCATCTCAGTGACTTACTCCCACAGTTTATCGTTCATTTTGATTATCCTTTCGCTATAACAAACCCCTCGATATAGAGAACAAAAGGCTTGGACCCCAACAGGTTCGTTATAGCGAGGGTGTTCTGTACTTTCACCTTAATGGAGTGCTGACCAGATGATTTCAAATCACATTTCTTACCTCCGAGTTACCTTTATTCCCATCATAACTAATGCTAATGAGAACCCATGCAACGAAAGACAGTATGCGCAGTTGACATCGGCCACACCACCACAGTTCCCCTGTAGCTTCTGTGCAACAGCTGTGCACAGTTCACGTGGTGCTAGAGAGCGCTTTGAATAATTGCACCAGACACCAGAGCCTGTTTGTACCACTTCTTAATAGCCACGTACGGCTCCTGTGATTTCGCTTGCAATTTCCAGCTAATATTTACACTCGCACACAATTTACCAGCACTGCAGTTATGTACAGTGGAGCGGTTTTAAATGAACAGTACTTGTTTTTTTTTTCTCTGAGTGATTTTACAGTAACTCTGGTGGTCTTGGGAAGTGTTTTGTTTTGTTTGTTTGGGTGTGTTTTTTTTTTTTTTTTTTTTCCAATACTGTGAGATGCTTGACCACTTCAGAGCGTTCTCAAAGATATGCGAGCTGAGCGGGAAATGAAGCCTGTGACCTACTTCTGCCAAGACACCCACGCAAACCACAAGGCTCTTTATATTAGTACTTGTTGGTGGATCAAAAGTATTGAGAAACCCCACGGGGAGTATACTAGGGGCGCGCCGAAGCTCGCTCCCCGCACTCGGAATTGTCTTTAAGAAGCATTTATCGGCAGGTATCAAATAAATCAATGCATTCCCTATTTCAAAAACAAGACAAGCTGTCCTCCCCCACCTTTACAATGAAGTGCCAGTCAAGGGCAGTTAAAGTTCCGCCTTGAGCATTTTAAAAGCCGATTTGGAAGAATGTTTTTTTCTCATCCGGGGCACTGACATTTTTACTGCTGTGCTTGCGTCCCGAGGCCATAAACTGACAATTGATGTTTTTGTTTTTTTTATCTGAAAGTTGAGCGTTAATGAATTGGTTTATTGAATACCTGCCGTTTCTTTCTTTTTGGTTTTTTTAAATAATTCATAAAGACCTGGCTGTATTTTGTAAAGTGTTATAACTGTGTGCAATTATTGAAGGCTGACACTGCGCATAATGCCACCAACAAATCCTTCTTCATCTCATCTCTCTCTCTGTTACTTGGTGCTTTTTAAAAGCCGCTGCAAGGCTCATGATGTCACAGATAAATACAGAGCGAAAACTTGTTTGGATTTTTTTTCCTTTTTCTTTCCTTTAGATATCATTGACTTCCTGCATGAAAATACCGTGCCGGCTTTAAAAGAAAAGATCAGTAAATCAAGAGGGAACAACAAGGAAGGTGTTAGAGACTCGTACGAGTGCCACAAAACTTTCAATTTCTCTGACATTTTTTACGAGAGCGATACAGACTTGGAGACTGAAGAATCGGACCAGGACACATAAGAAAAGGAGAAAAAGAAAAAGCCTTGGGGGAAGGTTTTTCCAAGTCGACAGTCCTGGGGCTGTCCTCCAAAGCCTATAGTAACAGTATAGTCCTACTGTGAGGGACTGCGACAGCTGTACATAACTACCTAGTGTAAAAAAGTACACCCTCTTCAGTGACTGTCTAGGCATCTGTTTTATAATGCATAATGTCATGACCGAAGGGCATATGTTTTTTTGAGCATTTTTGTTAAGAAATAATATGTATGAAAGCCCTGTTAAAAATAAATAAAGTGTGCCTTTTCTGTCCTTCATTGGACATGAGGGACATGCTCGATCTGTGACTGCGTTTTAAATGTTCACCTGTCCCGATATATCCCCCCTGGTTGTATGATGTGTAGAAGGACCTGGTAAACGTTTATTGCCCAGAAGATTTCTACCTGCCCTGTTGGAAGCTAGTGAATTATTTGTAAGAAACGTCCCAAGTTGTTTTTTTTTTTTACTACAAGGATTTGTGTGTTGTCCTTTTCTTCAAGTCTTTGTTTAGGGGCTGGGACAGGATTTTAATTAAGGAGATGCTCTCTATGAAGTGGCTGAAAGGTTATAGATACAGGTCATTTCAAATGCGTTGTGTTAAAACACCTGCAGTTACTGTTAATACTAGCCTGGTGTGCTTTTGAATTATTTACCAGGTTTATTTGGAACGTTTTGCAGTGATGACCTGAGTTAAATGTTTCACTGAGTTATGCAAAGTTTCCTTGGACTAAACAATGCGGTGTGGAGCTGAACTAATCGAGTCGCGAAGCAGCCACACAGTGTGCAAGTCTATGCAAAATGGGTTTATGAACGTGCCTTATTGAATATATTGTGTTAATACGCTATATTCATAAATAATCTTCTCTTAAGAGAAGTCTCAATTCAAAAGTGCGTTTGCTTATAACCCTATGAATACCGGTTTAATCCATGTTGTGTGGCAAAACCAGGAGAACTGTGTCTGTCAAGAAAACTTTTTGATATCAATAAAACATGTCTGGGGGTTGAAATGTTACATGCGCTTGCCATTGAGAACACACACACAGTGCAGTCCCGTTAGCTGCAGAGTGTCCCTCTGCTAAAGTCGGAGTGTGAGGGGGGCGTGGTGTAGCCACGCTGTTTACATACCACCCAGGGAGAGGAGGGGAGAGGAGAGGAGAGGAGAGAGCTGTTCACTTCGTCACTCACCAGACCAGACCAGACCAGACCAACTCGGCGTAGTTTCTTTATTTTTGTTTGAGGGCATTTTTCTCGACAGTAGTTTTGTTGCACCATGGACGTGAGAGAAAGCCGGCAGCTACAAAAGCGAGAACATCAGATAGGTATTTTTGTATACTTGTATTATATAATATATATTGTTATTATTGAAAAGTGGTACGTGCTTGTAGACTGTCGTACTGTATTAAGGGTTATTTATGTGTTTATGTGTTGTTAATCTGTATACAGTGTGTAACAAAACCACGACGCGCAGAATTTAAAAAAAAGTCCCCTTCAACTTGTTTTTTTTGTGTGGTTTGAGTTGAAATGCATTCGGTTCAGCGACCGCTGTGGTATAGCAGTACGTGTGCCAATACTGACTAGTGAACGTTTTCAACAACAAAACATCGTAGTTGTTGAGTTATTTTTAATATGCAGTTATCTTTATGAATGCACATTTTATTACTCTGGACTGACGCAAAGATACTGGATTTTGTCAGCATGTTTTTTGTTTTTTTCTGAAGAGAAAATTAGGCCGAAGCCAGACTTATCTTTCTAACAGCTAAGCCAACTATGCGTTTTTTATATTTATTTATGAATTACACAACTACAGTCCGGAATCAAAAATCTAGCAACAGCATCCTTAAAATATACTACTGAGAAACAAAAATAAAACAGAACAATTCTTGTGAACACCTAAAACGCTCCTAGCACCAGTCGGTATAATTACGAGAAATAGTTCATTAAACTGTAGTCTCGGGATATTTACATTCATTGTATTTCTAATAAATTAAGATCTCAATAAGTTGTTTTAAACGAAGGGAGTTTTAAGGTCGTGACCTGCTCAAAATGTAACATGTTACCGAAAATGATAGTGTTGAAATCCACAATTAAAGTTCTCTATCTGAAACATTATTATTTATATAATACTAACGTTCCTGCTCACTGTAAATTAAAATAACAATAGATTTCCTTACGTTAATCCTGGATTCTGCATTAAAACACGTTGCTATCCTTTTTTTTAAGTTTACTTTTTTTGAAAAACACTACTGTCAAAGTTACCGAACTCTCTTATTTATTTATTTCAGTCGTGTGGCATGTTGCAGTGTTACTGTAAATGCGCCGCACCTGTTGCAACGTCTTCCCAAATTGAGTGGATTGCATGTGGGTAAATATTTCGTACATAACCTAAACCACGATCAAATGAAGTTTTGCAGTTAATCTGCGTCGTTTTTAGACCCGATACAGAGTTACGCGTTGTACGGTGTCTGTAACAGCACACCAACAGTGTTGTGAAGGCTGGGACGTCAACAACTTGCATTCTCTGTGTGCACCATGTGCAATGCGGGCCAGCGCAGTAGATAACCGCGCAGTAAGTGAAGTGAAAGATGACTATGTACAGAATAGAGTAAATGGTTAAACGTGCCTCACCCTCAGCATTTATTATATTCTGACCCCAAACAAAAAGCTTCTCCAGATAAATAAAAAAGCGAGAATTTACCCAAGTTGGGCGGTCAGACTGCAATGCAGACAGCTGTGGAATCCTGGCCTTGTTTGGTGTAAACATGTACTGTTGTTGTTTTGTTGGTTGGTTGTTTTTTGTTTTTTTTTTGCTACACTGATCTTTAGATAGATTCCCGTAAAAGGATCTCGGCTGATGAGTTCATTCTATATTATTATAGAATGAACTAATTGTGCTTCAAAAAGTCGAATGAAACCTGCTTAATAATGTTGCGTTAACATATTGAATTGCACACCGCTTTGTAGTTTTCCATATACTGTACTTAACGAAAAACTGACAAAAATTGAAAAAAGTGACGTTTTGAAATCTGACGTCACTACTGCTGTTATGGCTTCCGGTAGACTTTTGCAAGATCATTTTGTAGTTTCTTTGATCACATGATGTTAAATAAAATATCTAAATTACGTTATATATATTAATTAATTTTGTCTTAATCCTAAAATTCTAGGTGATGCAACACTTGTGACCACAGCTCTAGGCCATGCTTAGGTTTTACTATTGAAGAAGCATTACCTGTATTTCTTTCTAAACCTACACATTTTGTCTGTAGGTATCCTGAAGGTCAATGGTGATGAGTTTGAAACAGGTACAAAAACCTTGTGTGTGTGTGTGTGTGTGTGTGTGTAGCGTCCAGCCTGCTCAGATAACAGCAGTCAATATGAGATGAAACGTAGAGCAATACTACACAGCATCATAGCTTTCCATACTTGCAGTAGTTTCAGTGTATTTGACACCAGGCTTATAAATATAAAAAAATAACAATAACATCATGCAAATGTTTTATAAAAAAAAAAAAATCTGTTTTTAGTAAGGCTTGGGACGATTTTAAAGTGTAACCTGCTAGTTGCGGTCATTGTACCGCAGAAACCAAGTGTAAATCAAAAACATATCGTGAGAAAATCTGAGTCCTGCAAATTTAAGCAGTTTCCTGTTGCCCAGCGAGGCAGCTTCTCTCTCCTCTTGGGAGTCCTCGCCCTGGTGATTGAGATACAGTGGAGACGCCTGTACTTACTAGAATTAGAATCTGGTCAGTTGCCATGGAAGTGATGGTGATGTCATAATACAGTTTTTCAGTGTGGCTTATTGAAGAGGATGGAGGTGATGATGCAAGAAAGCGAATAAACCATTGGCATGTATTGTGGAACTAACATTGTTTTAAGTGTAAACTCATTTTAATATACTTGGGCAAACAGGCTGCTTGTTTTTAACACTCATTTGAGGTCCCCAGGCCCTCAGAGGTTACAGGGTAGCCAATTTGTCCGCTGGCCAGCCTACAGTAACACCTACGAGCGTGGGAAATATTTTCCATGCTCTTCTCGCTTTAAACAAGATAAACACCTTTTTAGAAATCTAGATTCCATTACAGGGAAATAAATGAGACTCCTTTTGCACAGTAGTTTCACCCATTCCAGGCTTTACCGCGAGCTTGGTTGGCCACAGCGTGTAGGTGACAAGCTCAGGTGTGTCTTCTTAAACTCCTAGTAAAACCAGGAATGGATCAAACTGCTATGCAGTGGGAGTCTCGTTGTCATCTCTGCATTGTCTTTTGTTGACGAATTAATGGAGAATTCACACCTGACAAGCATGACAAAATGACATATAAAGTTGGTAGCCCATGTAAACGTTTTCAGATGCGTGTCATTTTCTGTAGGCTGTGATGCTTGAAGAAGAACAGTAACAGCTGTAGATAAACAACTTGAGCCCCTCAAAGTCGGGACTTTCCGTAATCAGAAAACAAAAACAGATCATCAAAGCCTGGGTGAAACGCTTTGAACGTACGCCCACGTGTTGTTTTATTAATGCCACGGTAAATTTGTGCTTTCTGTTGGTTTCCAGCCTCGGACAATAGTATTGGTTTCTGTGGCTGGATCCTGGTGTTGTTCTCCTTGCTCTTGAGCCTGCTTACCTTCCCTCTCTCCATCTGGATGTGTATCAAGGTAAATCACCTCGACCAGGCTTGGAAAGTCCCTTACGGTTTTAAAAAGCACGTGTTTAATGGTGCCCCTGATTATCTCATCTGGGAAAAGCACGGGTGAGTCATACAGTCGGGGGAGCGCAGGGGACTGTCCTAGCTGTACGAAGTAGGCCCGTGCTGGGGATTCCACAAGGAGCACTGGCTGTAGCGCTGCGGCGAGTTAGGGAGGCGAAATCGCCAGGGACCTCTGAGGTTTCTCTGAGCGCAAAGCAGAACCCTGCAGGGCCGGCCTTTGTCCACTAGGGGCCGGTAGCGCGCCGACCATCCGCTGTCAAGCTCCGGGGTGCACAGAGGCAGTTGTCTTGGTCGTGGGATCGGAGGACGCCCACTGACCGCCGATCTCTGGAGCTGATGTGGGGGTTGCTGCTGTGAAGGAGCATGATGGGACGTTCTAAACTGGGGAGGTGAATCAGGGTTCTGATGAAGGGAAAGTGTCCCGCTCCATTGTAACACAGGACACAGTGCATGCTTGCATACTCTCAGCTGCTGCTCTCATTCGCTTTCCTTCTCTGCTGCACAGATCGTGAAGGAGTACGAACGGGCGATTATTTTCAGACTTGGGCGTATCTTGCCAGGCGGTGCCAAGGGGCCAGGTAGGTCGGGTTAACTCTCCTGCTTTTCTGCCACGCGTGGTTTTGTTTTAAAATACTTGGAAAGGGATACAAATATAAACCACATTATGAATAAATGCTGCCACAGGACTTAGCAAAGCAGGGGCTGCATCAACCCTCGGTGCTTTTCAGTGGATTAGGAAGAAAGCCGTTATCATTTGAATAGAACCCTAAATCAACTAGCGTGCTTGCATGTGTTTCTCATTGTTTAACATGACACGGCTGCCGGTTCACGGGTACACTTTATTTCAATAATCTAATGCTTGGGAAGCTGGGCATGCGTGGGAATCCACCTGGTTAAGGAATGATAATAACCAAAAATAATAAAAAAGATCTTATCTAGGGAGAAGGGCACTGTATTGGGACTCTGCTTTTGGCTGTGAAACAGTGGAATTGTCTGTTTCCTGACCAGCACTGCTAGCAGATTGTTTGTGAGGGTGTTTCTCTACAGAGGTCTTCTGTTCTGTGTTCACGCTCATGAGGGTACAGGCCTCCTGGCCTGCAGTGATGCTGGCTGGGGTTAGAAAGTCAGCTGGACACTCTGCAGAGCATTCACCCCAGAGCAATGAAACCTGAGCAACAAGACTACAAAGCTCATTTAATAGAATTATAATAATATACATTACAGTGTATATAAACCACCAGCATGCTACGTCTGTGTATTATAGAGGGATGCGACAATGAATTGATTATTGATCGCCATGGCTTTTATTTTGTGAGCCTCAGTTATTGATTGATTGATTGATTGATTGGTGCCCTATTTGGGTCCTCACTCCTCGCACACATATTTCTAGCATGTTCCACTGTACAGAAAAGTATTTTAATTGCTTTCTTTTAATAGACATTTTGATGGGGTATTTCATACTGCAATCGGGCGTGAATTCTACTTTTGAAAATCCCACGTTCTGTTCAATTTCTGTCTCTGGCAGGTCTGTTCTTAATCCTGCCCTGCACTGACAGTTTCATCAAAGTGGACATGCGCACCATCACCTTCGACATCCCCCCTCAGGAGGTAGGGAGAGCCAGCAGTTTGAGAATACATGGAGGAGTCTGTCTGCGTGTCACACACACTTACAGTGGATCGCGAGGATCGGCATCCGATTGCTCTGAGTCCCAGCACTGGTGTTACTAGCAGACTTGCTCGTGTTATCTCAGTAATTGTGCCGGAATATTTTTTTACATTGGAGGTGGAACAAACTGTGTTTGCATAAAGAAAAAAAAAACTTTACGGTAATACAGAGCTATTTGAGTGTGTAATTTGTTTAAATGTTCACGAATGGCAATGCTGATAAAATAAAGCATTATCCTGGTCCATGCTGGTTAAACTACACTGCCTCCTGTTTGCCGTGGCTCCCCGCGCAGGTTCTGACCAAGGATTCGGTGACTGTGTGCGTGGACGGCGTGGTTTACTACCGCGTGCAGAATGCCACCCTGGCCGTGGCCAACATCACCAACGCAGACGCTGCCACGCGCCTGCTGGCACAGACCACACTGCGCAACGTCCTGGGCACCAAGAACCTGGCAGAGATCCTGTCCGACCGCGAGGAGATCGCTCACAACATGCAGGTACTACAGGGCTGGATACGCGCCATTACATATATTTATATACAGGGGTATGTATCCAAAACCAAAAGTTAGGTATTTTTTCTAGATTGCGCTAGCACTCTGCTGTTTTGAGTGTTTTTTTTGGTTTTTTTTCTAGACCTCTTCAGCGTTTCGCAGTGCTGAAAGAGGTAAAGCTCACCTGTCTGGAGTGAGCACTCTGAATCTCTGTGTATGCACAAGGATTCATCACATTGAAACACTGCTACAGAATCCTAGGCAAAAGCCCAAATTATCTTAATAAATGACCCATTACCTCTAGTCGTGCTTATAATTGTACATCTCAGGCTGTGCTAAGTTTTTCGTTTCCTGAAGTCTGTACGGAATTTGGAAAACATTTTCTTACTCCATGGTCTTGGAATAAACTTCAGGAAGAACTGAAACGTGTCATGATCCCTTTCAAAAAGTTCAAACAAAAGAGACATGTAGGTGAGGCGTGTTTTTGCCGGGGCTCCTAAGTTGTTTCTGGTAATTTGTTGAACTTTTTTATTGGTTGTGCTCATTTGAATTTGGAGGTGGGGGAAGGAGACCTGATGTCTCCTGCGCTGTCTCCTTGCTGACTCACTGCTTCCTGTTTCTGTCCCTCCTGCAGTCCACGCTTGACAGTGCCACAGATGACTGGGGTATCAAGGTGGAGCGAGTGGAGATCAAAGACGTCAAGCTGCCCCTGCAGCTCCAGAGAGCCATGGCAGCTGAGGCAGAGGCGTCCCGAGAGGCCAGGGCGAAGGTAAAGAGTGCCAGCCCCTCTCCCCAGCCCGTCGCACACACACAAGAGAATGAGCTGAGATGAAAACACTCACTGCCATTACAGCATTTGAAACCCACGCTAGCCATGCACCCAGTCCTGGGTTTCAGTGTCCCTCCCTTATATGTAGAAGCATGAACAACTCCTGTTGCCTGCAGAAAAGTGTGATCCGTTCAGAGCAGATTTACCAGATCTCCTGACATGGTCATTTCAATAATATACCTGAAACCCAGGACTGGGTGCTGCTGGCTAGTTTATGCAGCACAAGGCTCTCTGTGAAAACAACCCCACTATTTATACTCTCCGTACTTTGGCATGTAATGGTCTGATTTGTAAATGCGCCTGCAACCACGGTGTCCTTCAAGCTTACCACTGGGGTGTACAGGCACACTGTTCCAGCACAGCTCCATATTAACAGTCCAACGTGTTTTTCAAGCACATGCTGTTGACAGTAATAAGTATAGTGAAACAAGAGGCTGGCCGGATTCTGAAGTGACGTCTGGTTTTGGTAAAGTCTTGTCTGTGTAGGCTCACTTTTCCAGGTGTGAAGCCAAGGACAGGATCTCTGCAGGGAGCTCCACATCTCCAATTCCTCCATGCTGGCTGTATGCTTTCCACTTTGAATGCTTTTAACTAATGCAACTTGCAGCATATAAATGAAATAATGGCATTATAATAATATATATATACTGTATATAAAATCTTTCACATAGTACCTTAAAAACTGGTTTACCCTAATTTAAAAATAAATAAATAAATAAAAACTTAGGGGGTGGAAATGAAGATCATTGGATCGAGCCCTTAGATCTTTAGTGTTTGTGTTTGGCAGGCTGTGTAGTGCTTTGCAGGGTGTTCCAGAGCACTCCACTCTCTCAGTAATGTTGCTGCAGAACAGAAATAGCCTGGGTGAAGGTCAGCACTTCCCATCAGCCTGGAGCCAGCCCCTTTTTATACTCTTCCTGTACTAGAAATAAACCGAGTTACTGTCTTTCAGTGGGACCAGGCTACACACACACACACACACACACACACACACACACACACACACACACACACACACACACACACACACACACACACACACACACACACACACACACACACACACACACACACACACACACACACACACACACACACACACACACACACACACACACCCCTCCTCCACTGGCTGCTTTTTATAAGCCAGCCTGTCCCTTTGAGAGAGAGACAGAGAGAAAACGAGAACTGTTATTCAGTGTTGCACGGCAACAAGGAGTGTTGATTTCAAAATCTGCATCCCCATCCTGATGCATAGATCTGTGTCTGTTTTCATGAAGGCATCAATCTCTGTGTCTGTCCTAATGAACACATCTACTCTGTGTGTGTGTGAGTGAGCGTGCTCCTACCCAGGTGAATGTGAGGGGCGGGGCCTCTCTGTCTGTCTGTCCTATCCGTGTCCTCCTGTCCTGACCCGCTGCCCCTCTCCAGGTGATCGCAGCGGAGGGGGAGATGAATGCATCGCGGGCCCTGAAGGAGGCGTCCATAGTGATCTCAGAGTCCCCCTGCGCCCTGCAGCTGCGCTACCTGCAGACCCTCAACACCATCGCTGCCGAGAAAAACTCCACCATCATCTTCCCCCTGCCCATCGACATGCTGCAAAACTTCATGCGCCAGTGAGCGGGTGGGAGGAGGGCTGGCGAACCACAGCACGCTTCTCCTTGGTTAATCTGCAAGCGGTTTTTGCAGGGATCCTCTCTCTCTCCTTTTTTATTTTTATTTGAAAGTCATTGCTCTCGACAGAAACCGAAGCACAAACTTCAGATCTTAATAAATGCCGCTTCGAGAAACATCGACGAAGTGAAAGGAGTTGATCTGTGATGGCCGTGTCTTACTACGTCACAGTGAGTCTGCAGTGGCAATGCAGCAGTGTAACTTGCAAAAACATTAGAGCGTAGATTTGCACTTTCTCAATGTCAATGCAAACACATGACACATGACACAGCCCCATTGTGCAAATGTATTGAAATCAAAAAAAGTCAAACCACAGCCCCGACACATTGCAGCTTTCATAAAATGTTCAAGTGCAGTCCAGCCGGACCCAATACAGCAGCAACACTGGGCAGAATCATCCCACAGATCATTCATTATAAGCGCTGTAAGATCAGAACAACGTGGATTCATTCCATTAAGCCAAATGAGAAAGAGAGAGCTCTGCCATTATTTTCCTATCTTGTATAAATCGCATCTTCATGCAGTCGTGTGCCTTCTTTCTAACTGGACTATTTTTGTACATGTTATTTTCTCAGATTTATAGTACAGTACTAAATATATAGCTCCATATCAAGTGCAGATGTGATCTATGTTTAAAAATGTGTCAAATGAATCAAGGTAAATGTTACACAGGTTGAAGGCTGGTTCAGTGAATTTTTAAATGGAGTTGGCTGCCTGTTCTCCATGGCATCCACTCTCAAACCCAGATTGTATCCCAGGTCCATAGAGACTTGAATCAAGTCCCTAGAATTTGTGCATGGATCCCCCTTGTAGTGCCCTGAACCCAGCCCCTTTCACCCGGAATGTTATTGCAGCTTGGATTCGGAATGCCAAGTATTTGGAATGTGAGAACTAGTTATTTTAAGCTGGAGTTCCAAATGTATTTATAAATATCCTGAAGGTCATTCTTCAAAAAATATCTGTGTAACTTTTTTTAACCCCATTTGAATATGCAATTGCCTTGCCTTCCTTTTTTTCCCCTTGCTATTTTAATAATGCATAATGTGTTGCGCAATAAAAACTACTCTTCCAGCCGAATGATAAAGAGACCATGTTTGAAGGAGACTAAACCATTTCTAGGAATCTGCCTGTCCCTTCTGTCCATGTCACCCTTACATTTGTACATGTAAATGCAGTTGGTGTAGCGCAGGGTGATTGACTTTAACAGGATCGCCCTAGTATAGGATTCACAGCCGTGTCCAGGATGTCGGGTCCTTCTTTATACAGGGAGTCGACCAAGACCAGCATGCTCTGCTCACGTGTGGTCTGATCTGTATTTAGACTCTGGGTCACATGTCAGAGTTGGAAGGACACTGATCTCTGATGGGGGAAAGTTTTAAAGAGAAGTTCACCAGTGTTCCCCTCGCTCTGATCGATACAATGCCAATTCTAGGTACAGCATTATAAAACTAGGGTTCACAGACCAGAATTAGGATTAGGGGTCTAAGAGTACCGCTAACCTGCTGTCTATGTAACACCACTACTGTACCTTTAAAAACGTGTTTGTTACCAGCAAAATGTTTTGGTTTTTTTTATACTGTTTTTCCTCTGCTGTATAAATAAAACACACACAAGATGTCTCATTCCAGCTTTACAAAGTTTATTTATTATTGGTTTATAAAGCTCATTGAAGTGCCGGTGCAAATAGCTTGCCGATAAACAAAAACAAAAAATATTGCACGACTGCATGGGTATTTGTAATAGAAAAAAAAACCAGCCACCCTGACCTGTTAGACACTGAAGTAAAAAGGGGAGGGGCAACATCCAGCTGTTTTCTCAGTCCCTCCCAAGAACTAATTTTCCAACTAAGGTGACCTCCGGAACTATATGGACTGCCATCTAGTGGGCTAGGGAAAAGTACTGCAGTCTACATTCTTAATTGAAAGGATCTAGAACAAAACACCTACCCTAGGACTCCTGTGACTCTACGTGGCAGTGTTAACACCACACATCCTCTGAACTGAATCCACCTCTTGGTTTATAGGTTTAGAATTAATGACCCACCCCCCACCTATTTGCAAGATCAGGCTTTGTAATAATGATGTTCTAACGCAGTGCAGATTCGTGCAATTTTAAATGGAAAAAAAAAAGCCGTACTTACTAGAATGGTACAAAGCTTGCAATAGCACTGGTAACTTGACTACTACTGACTGTGCTTAACTTTTCAGTAACCAACAGTCAAAAAAAAAAAAAACGGTGGAGAAACCGTGAACTAGAGTCAGTGAACCGGAGCAGAACAGGAGGTGGGTGGGATGGCAGTGTGTGTGTGTCTTGACAGGTCTGGGACTCCCTGGTAATGGGGGGGGGGGCTGCAGACAGAAGCTTGTTGGTAAGGCAGTGGGAGGTGGGAGGTGGGGGTTGGGGGGCGGCAGGTCCTAGCGTGTCCCGGCTCAGACCTCCAGGCTCGCCATGGCCCTCTCCAGGGGGTCGACCGTCCAGTAATCGTAGTCCCAGCCCAAGAACCAGCCAGTGAAGGTAGGCGGCTCGAAGCCCTGCTTGATCAGGACGATGGACGTGCGCGGGTCTCGGTTCGCAGGGTCACTCTTGATGTATTGTGCAGCTAGCAGGAGGGAAGAAACAAAACAAACACACACAGGGTTAGAACGACAACTGATGATGATGATGATGATGATGGAGGCAGTTAAAAATAAAATTAAGTAGAAAAATGCCAAGCACTCAAAACCACTAGCAAATTATGCTTCTGTTTTATTTACAAATTTAAAAAATCTGAAAATTCAAAACTAGAGCTGAAAAAAATAAAAATTCTGTTCAAAGCAAATTAATTCTTGCTACAGGCCTTCTTCAGAAGATCGTACGACTGCAGAGACCGCGTGCGACTGAAGTATGAAACAGCCATAAGAACGTTGCATTATGAATTCAAATCAGAAGTGGTGCGTTAGTTCATCCGTAAATTTGAGGATGGAGCAGCAAAAAAATCCCATTAAGCAATCTACATATACAGACGTATTAACTGTGAGCCCTGCCCTCGTTATCCAGGGTTACCTGAAGCCATGGCCTCGGTCTTCTCCTCCTCCTGGGCTTCGTTTCCAATCCAAACAAACACCTGAAAAGAAAAAGGAGTGTTAATAAAAGCTGTGATAAACCAGACTAAATCACACAGCTCTCAGTCCGTATAGATCTTTTTTTGGGAGTGGGTGGGGTACAGAATCTTGACTGAGTGGCTCACAAATCATTACCCAGTAGGTAAGCACCACTTGAAAGGTTTCAGTGTTTCCAAGCATGCTTCTGGAAAACATTAAACTGCAATGCAGGTGATGGGAGCGTGTCGCTAGCACCTTGGCTGGATCCAGACAAACAATTAACTTCACCCCGAGGTGCCAACTGTGACGGTAACCGTCTGAAAAGCGTATTGTGATTGGGTGCCTCTGTTGAGCGACAGATCTTGCTTTGTAATCAAAAGCAGTGGGGTTGCTTAACGGCAGGTGTGAACTTTGTGTGTGTTGAGATGTTCCAATAAGACTGGATGAAATGGCAGCAAAACCAATTCAAAAGATATGAATCAACAGCCAGAAGTTGGCATCTCTGCTTTACCTGCTCCCAGGTGTCGAGAATCATGACATCATCCTGTGCGAGATCCTCCTGGATCATCTCCCCAGGCACCTCCTCAATCTGGAAAGGACAGAAGAGTTACAACACAAACTGATCATTCGATTCTATTACAGCTGCATAGCCAGATCCACACGTGAACCAGCTTTCATGCACGCGGTGTACCCTTACTGCACCCGGGGGGTTTCAGTGAAACAATCAAATTACTGAAGCCCAAGGCAAGTGTGGAGTCGGGACGTCACTCACAATGAAGCGGCCGGTCTTGTTGGAGCAGGCGAACAGTCTGGGTGGGTGCGAGTCCATCTTGTCCTTCAGCCTGGTGGAGGTGCGGTACAGTTGCTTCCCTCCCAGAGCGGACCAGAAATCATCTGGACAAGACAGGGAACACGCGTCATATCACGCTACAGCATTCTGCAACTGTAACAGAGCGCCGGGCTGGGCTCGAACCCGCGACCCCGCGCACCACAAGCGAGCGTCTTAACCGCAATGCAAAACGAGCTGGGCTGGTCTGCGGTCGTGGTGTTAGAGCTTAAAACCACCTCTCACCAACAGAACGCAATCCACAACGACAGCACATCACACAACACTGCTGAGGAGACAGCAAACCCACGCACACCACTAACATGAGGAATCCTCTACACAGCCAGGGCTGCAGCTGCTATATCCTGCACTGGTAGTTAACTGGATGATTCCATGAGTGGCCAATATGCCCTTCGAAGACAATAATCATTGGAAGATTAGCTACAGCTCTGTTTTGCAACACTTGGAGCTTCGCTAGGCAACCTGGCTCTAATTAGTTCTGTTGGAAAAAAGTCATCATTGAAAAACACAGAACAGGACAAATAAATAATCTTTTACAAGATAAATACCCAACTACACAAAACTGAAAGGTCACAAATCCAGACTGTTCTGTCTGAACGATCTGCTCCAGCTGCCCAATGCCTCCCCTACCTGTCTCTCCCCCCTCCTGCAGCTCGGAGGCAGACGCCCCCAGGATCTGGAGCAGCTTCTTGGCCCCGCTCTTCTCCGTGTCACAGGCGCCCTGTCCCACCCAGATGAAGGAGGCGCTGGGGGTGACCAGCACGAAGGCATCGTTGGAGTTCAGGCTGGAGGCACAGGCATCAACCTAAACAAGACAAAGGACCACGAAGCGATAAACGTTTCAACACGAGAGAGACTTCCAGGTCAACCGTTTGTCATGCTTTTAGTATTTCTAAATTTAGCACTGTTGAGTGTTTTACAGTTACTACAAACCACATGCACTCACCTCCACGGCGCGGGTGAACCCTGCAGAGTTGGCCCTGACCTGGAAGAGGCGGGTCTCTGCGGGGGTGGACTGCCCCCCGTCGCGGGAGGTGCCCCCCTTGTACACCACCATGGGCTGCCCTCCGAAGATGCTCATCAGGTGGGCTGGCTCCTTGCCCTGGATTACCCGCACCTGGGACCAAGGAGAGCAGGATTAGCAAGGACACTGCAGTCTCTTAATCTGATAAGCATGCATTTAATTCCAACACGCCTGTAAGACACACACACATATGCAACATCTGACAATATAATAAACCAGGCATTAGACATCACTGCGGGTGGCAGTGTAATATAATCAGCTTGCACAGGCTTCCAAACAGCTCTCTGATGCCCGACAGTCTTTTTAAAACGGGCAGGTTAGTTTGTGATCCTTCCATACAGCCACACAACCTCTACTCATGTTAGGGTCCTGTTTCCTTGCAGACACTAGGTGGCAGCAGAGGTTCCGGCTGAGAGACAGCGTGTGATTCTTGAACTGCACAGGAAGTCAGCATTCTTACTTATAGTTGCAATGAAGCAGCTCTGTTGAAATCATGCAGGACAGACGGTTAAGTGCAGGGAACGTGTAAAAGAAAAAAAAAAAAAAAGGCTATTGCATGACAAATCAAATAAATAATAAAATCCGATAGAATTTTATTGTTACCAAAACTAGAATTTATTTATTTATTTTTTTTTTTGTGCCACCGCTGCAGTGTGGCGTGGAATACCTGAGTGGTAATACGCGACCCCCGGATCTGAAAGGATAGAAAAAGCATGAAGTGAACAGGGAGAGGAAAGCAAAGCCTGGGGAAAACGAGACAGCAAGGAGCAGACAGGAGCGCTCCTGGAGAGCAGAGGAGCTCAGCTTTCTGGTTTAGCACTGTCTGGCACACCTGCTGGGTGAAGAACCAGTACACCCATTCATACTTCTACTCTGCATAGAGTCTAAAGAGACACGCTTATGTAAAGACCTGCAAAGTGACCACATTGGTTCCGATTGTCTAATCCCCCTTTATGGTTTAATTAAGAGACATTTTTTAATTCACTAAACTAAGAGATCTGTTCATTTCACAAGGGGATTAGGTCCCTTCACAACTAATAGGATCTCTTCCAAGAAAAATGCATTCAAGATTTCAAAAGATTTATAATTAATGGTCCAAGACCCAAAAGTCACTGCAACAGAAAACTAGAGACAGTTTCAGAGTGTAGAGATGCTGTGTTTTTAGATGGCACGCACGCTGTTTGCAGTCAGCACTGTAAAGTGTGTGTCGAAGCCTGGCTTGCTGTGTGATTACCTGCACCGGACCCCCTCCCAGCTCCTCGTCCAGCTGGGCGCTGAGGATGGCTGAAGCTCCAATCTCATCCTGGGAGGAGTCTGATCCTTGCCTGCAGAAGGGTTAAATATATAGATCAGATGTCACAGACACAGACACAATCACAAACGTCTGAATCTCTCTCTCCTCCAGGACCCGCACAAAGATAAGACCAGGAGCACCTCTGTGTTTGAACCCCCAGAGATTTAGTTTGTCCAACATAGTTTCACAAAGCTATTTCATTCATCACATGACATATAATGTCAAAGTTTAATACAGTTGTTTCAAGGAAAAATATAAATAAGGGAAAGACTTGAGTAATGTAAATTATTATTTTTAAGCTTAGAAAAAAAAAAAGTGATATTAAAAAGAAGCCAAGAACTAAGTGAATTGTATTTTACGACTGCGGACTTGCAGAAAGACTTCAAGATGAAAACGTGTGTTTTTCAGTTCGTCTCTGAAAGTCTCGCTGCTGCTCCACTCACCATGTGTAGATGAGGTGCCCCTGTCTGCCTGCGTGACTGTAGCTGTACTGGGTGATGTAGCTGTCTCCTCCGTAGAACTGCCCGTATGTGGAGGGGTCCACAGGCACCTTATCCGAGTTCTCAATCCTCCAGATCTGCCCACAGAGGCACAGAGTTACCAATCGCTTCACCTCACAAATCACTCACCCCAGGGAATAAAGCATTCATTCACGCACATCTTATCTTCACACGGATACTGGTTTGGAAACGCGTGCCGTTCCAGACGTGCGCCAGGGAAGCACGTCAACATGAAACAGTGCAGGCTGTCCAGGGAAGCCTTTCCGATGCTAAATGATTCCAGTTCATCATGAATGCTAACCCTCACCGTATATATTTTCTTTCTAATGGTTCATTGTCTATTTAATAAATCTTTCCACTAGAGCAAGAAGATGGATCTTTACACCCCACAATCATGTGAGGCTTGCTAATGTTTTGTGGGAATGCAAATCTATCATTTGCCTATATAATAACCTCCAGCTGCTATTCTCTCTCCACTTGTGAATGGTCTTCAGCTTCCTGCTCTGATCTTGCCCATTGCATTCCTGCTTGTATTCTCTCATCTACAGTATATATTACATTGTGCCTTTCTCCATCTCCCAGATTCTGAATTATCAATCTGTATATGAAACAAATGAGATAGCGTACAATACAGAAGAATAAAAAGGACAATAAATGGATAAAATACGCAATACCACGATGCCTGAAGGTTTAAAACAGAAAGGAATAGTAGATTGTTACATCATTAACTATGCAGTAAATTTACTATTTTAAACATATGAATGTGTTTGTGATGTAGTTACCATGGCATCAAAAGCCCAGAAGTCCTCCACTGTTTGCTTTCCCTTGACAAAGGAGAGTTAAACATGCTGAAATATTAGCTCCGAGACCCTTGATCATTCAGATATTACACTGCAAAAAACTTAAAAAAGGGGTTGATTTGATGACCCTATACACTGTTGGGGTGAATCCCTATAGTTGATATTTGGATCATTCTGCTAAAAGGATCCAGAGAGCCGGCTCACCTGTTTCTCCCCCTGCCCGCCGTCCACCATCCCGTGCTGCGCTGCCATGGCAGGAGAGTCATGCAGCGAGGAGGCGTCGAAGGGCACCTTCTCGATCTTGGCGATGTGGTTGGACACGTAAGCCACGCCCATGCCCTCCGTCTGGTCCCGGTCGCGCCAGTTCTTGAAGAACTGCTTGAAGAGCGGAGTCTCGCCCATCTCCGGCAGGATCTGGATCTGGAAATCATTCAGGAGTGCACGAATCCAACGCGTCACATCACTTATAAAAATGAGGAGAGCTCATCGATTGACAACCTGCTTGGATTCGTGAATAAAGAGGTTCACAGTGGATATCAAATACCGTGGTGCACCAATGAACGATGACAGCTATCTTAACTACGCATACTTCTGGTTTAGAAACTCGGACGTTTTCATAACTCCTGTTGCCTCAAGAAGGGCTTCTCTCTAAGCTCAGGTGGTACACCAGAGTGCAACCATTAACCTGTCCCCCATGCAACACTCAAGAGGTAAAAAGGTTCCCAGAACGTGGAGGCAGAGACAGTAGACCAATTACAAAATCGAATGAAGAATACATTAGTTAAGAGAAGCAATATTCCATACCCGTTCTTTAAACAAATTCATTTCTACCGTTCTGCACTGGGACTCCGCTTTGACTGCTGACCCAATGTCCGAGCCAAGCATTCGGAGGACACCGCCTGCTGGCTAGCTCAGCTCTCATGGGAGGACCGTCGTCCGCTCAGATATTTCCTCATCTAAACCAGCAGCCCGGACTGGGCTAGCTCACACATGCAATGCTGTGCTTTTCAATTCCCCACCACTTCCAACCCTCACTGAGCAGATTCCTCGATTTGCATTGCTTCTCTACATTCTGAGCCAGCGTGTTCCTTTCATCGACGGGGTCAAGAACCACAATAAACTTAAATCATAGCTTGCAGCTCTCCCAGTTCCCCGTCTCCATTGCTGGTGCAATCTCCTGCCGATGCCTTGCAGACTAACCTGGGTGTGTTTGGGGTATCCCATCTTCTTAATAAACTCCTCTGCTGCTTTCATGGCTGCCTTTCTCTCCTCGGTGTTGGCGTCCTTGCCTTTGAGAAACGCACAAAGGCCCACAGTCAGCTACGGAGCACAGCGCACACATCCCAGAACAAACGATACGACAGACCTGAATTGCAGGAGAATTCCGAGGCCCGAGGCCACTGGCTCACCTTTCCAGACGAAGATCTTGTGGTCAGAGCCGTGGTCCAGGATGAAGCAGTCTCCCGACTCCAGGGAGCTCTGAGAGAAGGGGTTCTCTGCAGCCACCAGAGCGATGGCCATGTCCCCACTTGCGTCCGACACCTGCAGAAGGAAAGGGGACAGTTGAACCAGCAGAAAAGGACTGACACACAGTTTATATACAGCAGGTGAGACATCAGCAGATCCAGGTTTCCTTAAAGCCTGCTGTGATGTTCCAGCAGGTCTCACCTTGTACAGCTTGGCCAGCTTCCTGTTGGATGCATCAGCCTTGACATCATCAGAGCTTCCTTCAGGCAGATCAGGCTTTGCTCCCAGAACCTGAATTTAACAAAACCAAAAAAACATTACAATGTTTAATACAAAAGAGATAAAAAAAAATCAGCTTGATCTTACTGGAAAGGAAGGATCATCAAAACCAGCTGTGCCAGATGAAGGCTTCCCATGAAGCCCCTTCCCGTGGGAGCAGTTACCTCCAGCATCTTCTCCCGCTCCCTGCCCTCGTCGCACACGTAGACCTTGGCCCGGCCGCTGCGTTCATTGTCGCGGATGTCCTTGGCGACCTGGGTGGCCTTTAGCTTCTCGAAGCGGTTGGCCTGGGAGCCACACCACTGGAAGATCTCCTGCGAGGGAGAGAGAGAGGGGGCGCACGCAGACACAGCTCGTTAGCAAACACCTTCGCCAGCAACCAGACCCTGCTTGCAACAGTCAGATAACGAGAGAGAGCACGGAGAGCTTCCTCACATCTCCCAGGTCCAGAATGAAGCAGTCTCCTTGGTTGAAGCTGTCCCAGCTGACCGGAACCTCCGTTGCCCTGACGACACGCCGGCCCTTGACCTGGAGCACGCGCTGGACGATGACCTCGTTGGTTACCACGTGCCTGAAACCGGAAGCCACGCCCCCTTCCTGCAAAGACACACCCCTTTTACTCAACAAAACTGACAGTGCAGGAAACAAATGGGATTATTTGTCACTTTTCAAAAGCTCCAATAAATGATAGCAGTGTCAGAATTAAAAGGGCATAATGTTATAAGACTTCCATGCATGTGACCTCATATGGGAACGGACACAAAAAATCTTCTAGTCTTTATATGGGGACGCATGGAAGAGGCAAATGCAGGACAGCACACTCTCTCTCACCTTGTACTTGAGGCCCGCTTTGAAGTACCCTAGGAAGGTGTGGGACTCATGCCCTTGCACCTCCCTGTACTGGATGGGTTTGCCCTGGAGGTAATCATCCAGCTGGACTGTGAAAATGGCAGCCGCCCCACTCTCGTCCTGGGAGCAGAAATCACCTGGGGAGAGGACAGGGGGTCAGCATCACACTGTGACAGACAGGCAGAATGGACACCCACATCCCCTTCGCTCAGGACTCAATTGTTATTTGTACAATTACACATGCAGTGAAAGAGGAGGATATTCTCAGTTTAGTTCCTGCTGTCTGTGCTAAATGAAACAATGGCAAACGTTTTATGTTGCCTTCAACGAATCGTTGCCATTGAATTGAGTTTCTTTGTTGTAAAACGTTGACAGACAGAGACAGCGCAGTCCTACCGAGCCAGAAGTGCAGGTCGTACTGCAGCTGTCCGGATCTCTGCTTGACGGTGTTCATGATCACGTAGGCATCTCCGGTGAAGAAATCCCCGTAGAGCTTCTGCGGCACCGGGACCAGGTCCATCTTCTCGATCCTCCACACCTGGAGCCCCGCCTGCTGCCCCGCCTTCTCGAACTCGGGGTGGTACACCATCCTGACTGCGGGAGAGAGAGAGAGGGGCCGGGATCACAACGAGAAGGAAGGATCGGACAGGGTCAAGAAAACACTCTGCCCAGCTGGACAGCCGAGAGGGACGATAGGACAAGCGAAAGAGAAATAGGGGATACGGGGAATCAGGGGGTGCACCACCTTCGAGGGTCCTGTACTATTAACAAGGGCACGGGATAGGAATATTTATTGCAGCAAGCTATAGAAACAGAGTTCGATTCTCAATGCCTTTATTGCGAAATTGTCATTTGCATGATTTTAATCTTTAGATATATTCAGGATTGCTGATTTCATTACCGCAGCCTGTACTCCGTGTGCGTGCGTGCATGTGATTTCAATTCCACAGGGTCGGCTCTCCGATTGGACGAGGAGCAGCTGTGTGATTTACGTTGATCAAGGCTGTCTTGGAAGGAGGCAGGGCTGAAAGCAGAGACTGTAATCAGGGGGACTGACTCAGCAGTGCAGCGCACTAACGGAACGACCCAGCCCCCAGCCTGGGACGTGTCACTGCAGCCCAGGCCTGCTGATCTCATTAATGTGCCTTCGTTCCTATCGGATGACTCAAAGCTTGAAAAGGGGCCGAGATTTATTTTCCTGTAAAAACAGACCAGAGGCCTACCAAAGATTGCCCAGAGCTACTGCAGGAAGCTTGGTTTAAAATTACTGGCTGCAAGTAAAAGAGTGTGAGTCAGCGTAGCATAAATACAGTTGAATGAAATGACATGACTGCCTGCCTAGACACACACAATTCAGGCACGAAGCTAAAAATGTTTTTTTTTGTTGGCTGCAGGCGTTCACTTAGATGCAGTTTCGTGTTCTTATAAACAGTGAACAATAACAGCATGCTACAGGGATCAGTTTTAATGAGATTTGTAATACAACTACAGACTGTTGCTCCACATGCTAAACCCCTTTTCAGAGACCCCCACACTAACATGTTTCAGGTCAGTTTAATAAGATTAAAGCTTATTTAATTGCGTTTACTGAATTGCTGCCACACTACGTCATGAATACTAAAGTTGTTTACTAGTTTTGTAACATTTTATACTGAAAGATAAAAAGAAACAAACTTCGTAAATCTGTCCCAATTGCCTGCCGTCTTTTCTTCAACAAAACCCAATCTGGTTTCCTCATCTCAAATCACATCAGCGCCTGTTTACAGTCATCCAGTGGTGATTTAATAAGGAAGACAGCCGAGAGATCGAGATTATATATATGTATGAGTGATTTTCTGTTTCAGTCATCACATCCCAGTGACGCTGAGCACCCCTGTGGCCTCATTAAAGCTCTCAAACATGTCTCATCTCAAAGTACACATCAGAGTGTAACCATTAACCTGTCCCCCCTGCAACACTCCGGCCCTAGTTGATGCAAGAAACACGTCAGTAAGAAAATACAGCAGGAACAGTGGAACTTCTCACATCCACTGGGGGCAGAGCGTTGCAGGGGGGACAGGTTAATGGTTACACTCTGGTGTACCAGCTGTACTTTGAGGGGTGCTCTAAACTTACCAGGATGTGATGTGACGACAAGCAGGAAAAGATAAATCTAAACAAGAAGAATGGCACAGTTAAGACAACTCTGGAAGTTCAAACCCAATACCGAGCACTTTATGAAATGTTTGGAGGGACTGTCCCTCTCGGACACCTAACCACTGGGGGTGGTCACAATAAAACACTCCTGGGCTTAAGAGAAAGGCTGTATTGTCTGTGCAGCTCGAGTCAGCTGACTGCATTTCAGCTGAAGAGCGGTGACTGGCTCAGCGAACATGGGACTGCAGAATCTTCCAAAACAATAAATCACTCGCTCCAGTATCCAAAACACAACCAGGCTTCCCTTTCTGGTTTTATATAACATATGTGAAGATTCTCTATTTTAATCTTCAGTGGCAAACATAAAAAAAGGAAGTCAATATAAATTGCATGCCGTTTCTTGGCAACCACAGATACATGTTGCCATGCCACTTGTCTCGGTGCAAGCTCTGTCTGTGCCAACTTTCCAAGAACCCTTTCCATAGCAATGCTAGTCCTGGATTATACACCCAGTCTCTGCTGGGATGGCATCCGATACAGACACCTCTTAGTGCTACTTAGAATACTGTAATCTGCCAAGTGTTTAACCTGTAGTACTTTGTATTTAATCATATCCTGATGTAACTATCACTATTATCTGCTGTATTATTGAATTGTGGTTTGTCACACTTGAACAAAAATTATTGTATTTCTTGCTCTTATTGTATGACTTATATTGTAACACTTGAATGTATCTGTATTTGCTTGTGATTGTAAGTCGCCCTGGATAAGGGCGTCTGCTAAGAAATAAATAATAATAATAATAATAATAATAATAATAATAATAATAATAATAATAATAATAAATACTTTGAGGGACAACATTCTCTGCTAAAAAAAATATGTAAAATAACTGGGTTCTCCAAAGACAACGTAGGCCCTGACAAAAAGTTTTGGTACATTCTGAATGGCAAATGCTTACATTTACCAGATTTTATTAATAAAAATGTCATTGATAAAATGCTATTTATTAAAAGGTATCTAAAACCAAAGGTACAGATAAGATTGTGCTAGACCAAAAAAAAAATCCACACACACTAAATTAAAAAAAAAAGTTAACCCCGTCCTTCTGGCAAACACTTCCAAGTTATTTTCCCCACCTAGTAATATCATACTCTTCTCAAACTATCCCACATGAACATGAATGCAGGCCATGCATAGCACAGCCTGGCCCCTGCACTGGCCTGGGCTTGGTAATGCCATGTGCGTGCGAGTGTGTGTGGAGAAACGCAGAAGGAACTCAACCATTTGATCTCTCCGCAGCGAGATTTAAATCTGAGCACGCACAGCTGCCCTGGAGTCCAGCCTCAAACCCAATCCGCAGAGACTTTCAGTGCAGCTTCCCCATTTCAGGGAGAAGCTTTGAGAGTCCCAGCACTCTCCTGTCCACTCCTGTCTCTAATCGCACGGTACCACTTAGGGGAAGCTACGGAAATGCACTTCTACAGCTTACTGAGATATGACACCGTGACTCAAGGTTAGTGTTATAAACCTTGCTGTCTAGCCATTGATATGCCATTGTTCTGTAACAAGGTTTAAAGTCTCCTGGACGATGGCTATATCCTGTTCAAACTAACCCTTTCATTCGACACATTCTTTATTGACATTTTGTTCACTGCTGTATATGGGAGGGGGCAATGGAATCCTCATATGAGGCTATCATGCATTTGCATCAAAGTCAAAGTGTTATTTACACAACGCACCAAAGAATCACGCCCGTTTCAGCCAGCGTCGTACCCTGAGCTGACATTCTACCGAGGTCAAACTGAGGCTTCAAGCTATAGCTGGCAGTATTTATACCACTGCTTGGTATTGACTAATTCAACCTCCAAATCTATGTTACACAGCAAACCAACAGACAAAATGAAGGCGTCAGAATTTTTACATGAGCATCAGCACTGACAATGCAAAACAACAGTATTATTGCTACACCAACATGATTGCAACAGGTCTACAGGTATTTGCAAGAAACATATATAATTTAGTTTGAACCAGCAGAGAGAAGCAGTCCTCCTACGCTCCACCGCAACCAGGATTTAACAGGCTGACAATCACAGCAAAGAACATGCAAAGCGGAAGAGATTAAGAGAAGGCATGTCAGCGCTACATCAGCTGCTGGCCCTGAAGCGAGGCTGGAGAAGCCAGGCTCCAGGACTGCTCCAAACCACATACTGCTAGTCAGCCTTGCAGCAAATCACTGTACCCCACCTGACTGTGGTCCAGCCAGTCCCACCTCAGCAACGAAGCAGAGTCATCCACGCAAGACAGTGACCAATACACTGTCCACTCATGCAACACACCCCCGTCTGGCTGCTGGACTGGAGTTTCTTGTAGTTTGTCCTGAGATTTCTGATCGAGCGTGGTGTATGATGTGTTTGTTGTTTTCTCAGGTTTAGATACAAGAGGACTTTTTTCACTCCTCCCTTTTTTGTCATTCAGTATACAGACGTATTGCAGACTCAGTAACTCCTGGTTGTTTTAGTGCAGTGAAGTGTTTTACTGCACAGGTGGATACGCTGCATTGGGAGTCACTGTATGCCTTTTAAATAAGCAGCTCATAAAAGTGGGTGAATATCCTGTTTTCAGTTTCTTTTTTAATGCAGTTATTTTTGTGCTGCTAGACCCTATAAAATATAATATTCATATATTGCCACTAATCGCAATCTGATCTATCTGCAGGAAGTGCATCAGGGAATCACTCTGCTGTACTCAGAGAGAGATTTGTTTATTCCGGTTTGGGTCGGTGTAAGTTTCCATGGCAACTCCATGATAGATTGCAGGAAACAGTTACAATGATGATTCACAATTGTTCCGTGGTTATTCATATTTGCACGGCACTCCTTGTATTTTGGGATGTTTTCAGTCCAACTTTACCATAGTTACCAGTTCTCAAAACGTTGCCCTGCTCTCGTCTGTCCCGTGTAGCGATGGCTAGGTCCCAGAAGAGCACAGCACCTAAAATTGTCACGACTGCAAAACACTTGCCTTTTTTTTTTTGATCTACTCGAGTTTCCTAAAGCAGGGTGGTGAGGTTTACCTTAAACAATCACATGACAAACAGCTCCTGTCTTTGAAAGGGGAACTAGACAAAACCCACCCATGCCCCAATAAATCATACAACATACATTATCTCCACAGGGCGCACTAAACAAAGGGAGTATTTGAATTTAGTTCTGCAATTCCTTGTGAAAGACTCCCATACAATGATGTGCACAAACAATACCTCAGGCATACAGTATAGAATCACAACCAGCTAACTTTGTAGAGAAGCCTGGGAGACGAGAAACATGAATGCAATGCTCAAGTGACACGCCTTTTATAAAAGCAGCTCCACCACACTGCATTGTGCAATTATCAAAAACATTATCAGCACATATTACACATCCGTATATTAATAGTGGTGCAACATTAATTATGTATGCACAGGAACGTGTCTATGGAAACCATTACACAACATGGAGTAGAGTCATGTTTACTTATGGTTTAGGACGGATGATTTTTTGTATTAAATGAAATATTTCACTAAAATATGTGCATATATATGACTTTTAAAAGGAGGTTTATTTAAAAAAAAAAACTTAATTTTACAAAACTAACAGTTCTATATTTAAAGTTCTCTTCAGTGCTCTCACAGTGAATTGCATTTCGTTTTCTAATTAACATGATATTTTTTTCTCCTTTACAAAAATATTAAGTTAAAAGGATGGAGGCAATGCTTTTAAAATACTATTCAAGGTTTAAAATGCATATATTGTTTAATAAGATGACAACCCACGTCAAAGGGCCGTCTATAAATATATATATATAATGCATGTACCTCACAATGCAGACTAGCATATTTTCCTTCAGTCAATACTCAGCTGTAAACTGAAGCACAAATGGGAAAGTGCCTTATAAGGAGCGAACATTACTTTCCTGGCTTGACTGTGTCTCGCATATTTCCCATCTTTCTTTATCGGGCGTTAAAAGACTTCGGATCAGGAACTTGGTACTCGGTCTACACTGTATAAAAAGTTATGCATTTTAAAAAAAGTGCACAGTCAAAGCTGCAGAACACACTAGACGTGCCAGTAAAGGCTCTACACAACAACACACAAACTGCGTGTTAACCTGCATACACCCCGCAGAACACGAAGCAGCTGACTGCATCAACCGCTCGACGCAAATGTATCTATACATCGAGAGAGGTTTAGAAACGAGTAGCCGCGGATACAAAGTTTAATAATAATAATAATAAAATAATAATAATAATAATAATAATAATAATAATAATAATAATAATAATAATAATTGCGTTTATATAAAATACATGTCAGCACTCGAACCCAACATCAATAAACTGTTGATTTAAGCGTTAAAACAGAAGGGAAAACAAACCCGTTTACCTTAAAAAAAGTGCAACTCTTTAACGAAGCAAAGTTTAACACCGCAGTTCCAGTGTGACGGTCACACCCAGTCCCCACACCTAGCAAACAGCGACTGCGAACGAGTGCACGACACTACTGACACGAAGAGCCTGAGAAAGACATCTTAACAAACACACAAAGCGGGCGCTTTAACCTCGTTATTACCGTCAGCTGCGTAGATACGTCCTGCGTTGTGTGTGTGTGTGTGACCTCCTTTGTGCAGGCGATTTATGCTTTTTTTTTTTTAAATCTGACGGGTTACACCCTTTTTTGAGGCAGCAGCTACAGACCACTCAACCAGTCAGGCTTCCCGTACAGGGCACGGAGGAAAATACAGGCTGGCGCCTCCCCCGGCCACGACAGCGGGGTTTAAAATAGATTACGAATCAGCGGGCATAACTGGAACACAGAGCCGAACCGATCGATCAGTCTGCGGGAAGCGCTGAACCGCTGTAATGGGATGTTTAAGTTACATCCAGATGAAAAAAATATATAATCACTGACTTAACGAGGTTAAATATGATCAATAATATTGATAGCAGCGTTGTGAAGCTTGCAGAGCGGTACAACCAGCTTGGTATACTGGTCGTTATACCACTGCGGCGTGTAAATAGCGAGCAACACCACGGTCTCTATTCACACGCTAATGTTATATTCCATTACCCTCGGCTCAACCTTACACCTCAGCCGAATCATTCCTAATAGCTATGACAGGGCGAGTGACAAATGAAAACGACAGAGTACTGCAGAGAGGTGTAAATAAGGGAGAGGTGTGACTTTAATGAACAGTGGTGTGAATAGAGGGGAATGCACAAACATGTAAACAGCAGTGCACGATTAACTTTTAAATACGCACCCAAACGCGATGTTGCTTATAGAATTAGACCACGTTATTACGAGACCGTACCTCTCAACGAATTATTAATACGTCCGTGTAAGCCAAGAGCCACCTGCCACGGTGAATTGCAGACTGTCTGTTTGATGTGTACTATTTGATTTGATTTTGAACCACTGTCTAATCAGCACGATCAGTTCAAACAGCGATGCTGACCCTAGCTGAGAAGGGAGAGGAAGATCGCAGCTGTCTTCCAGCTATCCAGCTCTACATATACACGCCGCACAGTAATCCTGCGCTTGACCTTGCACGCCTCATGAATGCACCCTGAACAGCTCGCTGAATCACGGGCAATCACAGGCTGTCATAAATATGATGCGTCAAAAAGGGCGTGGCTGATACTCTCGTCACTTGCACAGTTTTTTTTTTTTTTTTTTTTAAATTCTATAGCATTTCCTTCCTTGTAAAGCCTCACCACAGTCTACATGCATTTAAAACACGTCTCTCACGGTAGCGGCGGGCGCGGGTGATATCTGCAGTGCTGTGTTTGATCGTGACAGGCAGCTGCCAACAATGGAATGCATCACTCCAGGGAAACGTGACGGAAGGGCGTTCCCAGTAAGTACAGTCCCCTCTGCCAACAGCCAGAGCCGGTTCAAAGCGATATTGTGTGTGGGTTCAGATCCTCGGTGTGCAACGCTGTTCCTTTAGAATCTACCGCGGTGTGTGTATATTACAGGAAACAATGTACCACACAGAACTACTGCATTGGGGGGTGGACGGGGGGGACGGGACGGGACGGGACGACAAATTACCAGGATCTCCCAACACCTGCAGCTACACTCCCCAATACACTTCAAGAGAATGCAGTTCCTCTTCCCAGTGTATTATCGTTCATTCTATACTGTGATAGAGTGTTGTCATGGGCATTCCTCGTATGGTTAAGACACGCATGCCCAAGACAGAATAGGGATGCTAGGAGACAGAACTATAAATAATAATAATAATAATAATAATAATAATAATAATAATAATAATAATAATAATAATAATATTCTAATGACCTTTAACATTGATAACAGATAAATCAAGTGACGGTCATGGAATGCACAATTAATAAGTAAATACAACTTGCTAGTGTTGTAAGCAGTTCAATTACAAAATTTAAAATGTAAAAACAGCTAAGTCCACCGCATGTGTCTTTCCTAGCCTGCCGAAGGATTAACAAAGACTGTAATAGTGTAGTCCAAGATTACTATGCGTGAGTGAGCGTGTACAGTATGCAGCATCACAGTGGAGAGGAATTCCAGACGCCTTTTCTAGTTTATATTGTGTTAGGGCGCCCTCTAGCGGATTTGTTGTTGAATATTTTATCTCTTAACAGGCATATCTTTCCATTGACTGTACTGGTTTCCAGGTCAGGTCTTACAATAACCACACCAGTAGACCAAATGCATCCCCGCTGTAAACACCTATTGCCTAACATTTCTTGGCCCCGGTATCGTTTGCACGTACTCCCAAATTTACTCTCCAAAATTAAGTATGCCTGTGAGGCTTACTGTAGTAAAAAAACATATAATTCTGCAAAATCAACGTAACGCATCAGATTTTTTTTTTAAATCATTCCACCAAAATACGTCAGAAAACGTTTGCAAACTCGAATCGACCCTGTGAATTCATTTAGTTAGTGCTGGAAAAGAGACACCGCGGAGTTTGCTGTCCGTGACCTTGCCCTAATGAAGGGATTGCATTGGGGTGTTTTTTTTTTTAATATTTCTATTTCACGTATATCTCATAACAATAATAAGCGCAGTTTGATAAGGTGTCGTTATTGTCACATGCGTGCATTTCGGTGCAGCTGCGCGGCGCCTCTCAGCGTTTTGCCCTTTGTCCCACAAGCCCATTGTATGTGACGGAGGAAACCCTGTGCAGCGAAACCCGCCATCTTGGAAAGGCAAACACTTCTAGCACCAGGATAACCCGCAGATCCCCTGAAAGAGCCGAAATAAAACGAAAATACCCACAAAATAACGGTAAGGAACCCCTTAACAACCACCAATAACGATGTCTTACACCTTCCACCGCGGCACCGGCCCGGGGCCAGGGCTCAAGGACCCGCAGAAAATGTAAATATTAGGCTAAACGTGGAAGAAAATTGTCCATTGTCGAGGGGGAAAAAAAGCAGGAAGGAGGAGGGGTGACTACACCCATATATCCAAACAGAGCCGAGGTCGAAATAATCATACTGTCGACAGGTATTAACGGCATTACTCTGATAACCGGTGCATTGCAAAGGCGATTTCTTAAATTGCATGTATGTTTTTTTGGGGTTTGTTGCTTAATTGCGCGGCGCTTAGTTCTGATTCTTGCTATCCGGAAGAGATTTTGTTTTGTCATGTAAATTAAAACCCGGTTGGGATGTCATTTGGAAGTTAAGCGGCGTTCAGTTAACAGTTATAACGACGTTAAGGTTTGGGAGACGAGTTGCATTGAAGTGATATGCAGTGGCTGGTTTTATTTACAGTTTGTGTCAGTCGGTATTAACGACTGGGATATATAGCAAGGGACTAGGCCTTACCCTACCAGACAACAACAAAAACCATTTCATTACTAAAGCGTTTTTACACCGCACTCTTAATTGCTGTATTGTTTCAGCAGTGTAAGCAGTTCATAGATTGCATTTCGATTCGTGTCAGAATATGTTTGCACTGTTTAGTGTTGCTTTTGCTGAAGGAAGGATGTAAAATGGCTCGGTTTTGTTTTTTGACATGTCATTCGTAGCCCCGGTGCAGCGTTGTTTTTTTGTGTTAGTATGTATTTTATACTGCTGGGTGGTGAAAAAGAATTAAACACGTTGTGTTTTTTAGGATTGCATTTTAAATTCACTGTCTTTATTTTTTGTACCGGTAAGGCATAGTGAGTGAAGCTTTATATTATCCGTGCCTGGCTATTTGGGATAAATATCGGTTATTTGACAAAAGGGTTTACACACATTTCAACAAATTAAGAATACAGTAAATAAATCAAAGTTAAAAAGGCTCACCGAAAGCATACCCGGGGTGTGTGTGTATTTTTAGCTTGTAAACAAGGTTAATTTCATGAATGACATGCCTGGTATTGCTACGGTACCAGGCCTGGCTGTGTCATTCTCGGCTGAATGGGAACACGACACAGACACAACAGCGTCCTTTGAAATGTGTCTTGTAATATAAGGGTTATGTTATCTGTTAGTTCAAACGTTTTAGAGTTTGTGTTTTAAAATGTTTTCAGATTGATTGTACAGTACATATTTTTCAAAATAAGGTAGTGTTTTTTTTTGTTTTTTTTTAAGTAAAACTGTCCGGGTAGGACAAAGTGCATCTGACGTTTCAACTGTGCAAGCCTCTAAAATATTTGTAAATTAAATAACCTGGTAATTTTTAATTTTTTTTTTCTTCTGTCACTTTGTCAGTTTGCTGTCTTGTCTGTCAGATGCCTTCTGTTAAGGCAGTGTGAAATACCACTTGTGAAATGTGACATCATATTTTAGATCGAGATTTCCAGCAAGTAATGCAATGGTAGAGTTGTACAGAATATTAAGACAAATGGTCACAGTACAATACTGGTCGTTTTAAGGTAAGTCCAGTGTGAAGTATTGTGCTTTAGATAACGAAGAAGGGTTGGTATTGATTCATTTTCATCAGCGTCTTTTTTTCTGGACAATTGAGATACTGTAGGAGTAAGAACTGTAATTAATCAAATTAAGGTTCCCCCTTTCCACTGTGTGGTATCATCTAAGTACAGGCTGTGTCTGTCAAAGTGACTTATTTCCATTCATTGAATGGGTACAATCACTGGAACCAAGTCAGCATTTGCTGGGTCAGGTGTCTTGTCATGAATGGTATGATGCATGCCAATATTTGCCTTGCCAATCAAAAATGCCTTTCGTTTTGGTATGGCAGCTGCCGATACTCACTCTGATCTGTGTCAGTCACTTTTAACACTGGTTGTTTCTCGCTTAACAATGCAGTTTGGACTGGGGTGGACGAGAAGTTGATCTAGAATTAGGGAGAGTTTCTTTTGATAAGAGTCTTGCAAATGTTAGACAAAGGCTGAGGGAATGCCTTGCAAAAACATGTGACTGGTTAAAAAGGTCTTTGACCCCAGAACAAGCCCATAGTTACAAGCCAAGAAGTGCAATTAAACATCCAGTAAATGCTGGAAACATCAGAAAGTGTGTTAGAGGTGCACTCCACTTTTGGAATATTTCAATTAAAAAAAAAAACATGATGAATTAATAATTCCTGCATGTCCAGTTTTTATAAAATCTTATGTACATATGTGTATCGATCCTATGATGCTTGATTTCTGACTCGCCCAGTAAATTTCTAGTTGATTGAAATTAAAACCACGGTGTACTGTGCATCTCTGAGGTGGAGAGAGGTGCTACGCAGTCTCCACCTACATTAACAGAATCATGAACTAATCCCTTAACATAGAGGAAGCAAGCCTACATCTGGGAAGTTAAATATCACATGACTGTCCTGTGCAGCCAGGATATGAGATTGTCTGTACACATGAAAAGGGACAATAGGATCTTTCGCTCGCTCATAGATAACCATAAAGGGATACTGAAAGCAATTCTACCATTGATTGACTGCAGTTAAGTGAATGTACTTATTGGGGTAAGGCAATATAATCAGCTTGGAACCGGGAATGTATCAGTTTCACAACTTGTGTTCGATCGTCCTTGTTTGAGTTTGCATTTTTTAAAGTAAATTCCTCTCATGTTTTGTTTAAGAAAGATGAGATTACAGGTAAGAAAGTGATCTCTTGGTGTTCCCTAATTCTATTGCCTAGTCTGCGCTTACAGGCAATCGCATGCTGGCTGTATCACGCTTGACTGTTTAGCCTTAAAGCAGAATATAAATGTCTTTGTTTAATTTTGTTATTTGCCACTTTACGTAGCATTCCCGTTTCTGCCTCTACAGACACCTTCGTTTTTCTGCCGTTGACCTTGCATGCCAGATTAGAATCTGTAGCTGCTGTTTAAGACACTGACCTAGTGGCTTTATGAATAATGCAAGTAATTGAAATGCTTAGTGGACTGTAGGTTTTCTTTAGAGTGAGATTAGAGAGGTTTAGCCCCTCTACTGATTTTGCGCATGAGTAATCTAAGAGCAACATTTCGTTAAATGCTCGATCTCTGGCACTTTAGACTCTGTGCTGCGTACGAATGTGATTTGCACTGCGATGCGTTTTTGTGCCTGTGTGTTTTTGCATGTTTTTTTTTGGTTTTGAAAACCTGAATGAGTTTTCTTACTCTTAAGCGTGCCCTAACGTTTTTGCAATGCATTTACCTAGTCCTTAGGATTAGGAAAAGGATGTTCCATCAACAAACTCCTGGAGTGAAATGCAATAGAGCTGCATGTGGGAACAAAACCATTTCTCAAGCTAGTAGTGGTGCATATTAAAAAAAAAAAAAAAAAAAAAAAATTGATTGAAACAGCATTTTCTGTGTTTGCAAGCCGCTTTTAATGGATTTGTACCGAAGACAGCGTTACAATATCCAGGTTAAGTGTTGCTTTTTTTAATGGAATTGCCAGAATATAAAGTCACAAACCTAACACAATTTATGACTGAAAAATGTGTTTAAAAACCAATATGCTTGCTTGTCAATCTCTGAAGGGTTATTTATTTATTATTTTTTTGCAACAAACACAGTTGTCTAAATGTAAAACAAGAATTGCACTACAGAATAGACTAGCCCCTCTCAGGAACTTGGCACGTCACTGTGAAAATTGTCCTCAGTTTTTAGCTAAGAGATCTTTTTGAAACCTAGGCAGAACGCTGTAAAACACTTGCTTTAATTCTCACCACCAGGATAGAAATTTATATATTCTGCAAACATACCGACAAGTTCCACTTGAAATCTTTGCCTGCAGCCATTATTTGTTTAGCTTCCACCTGGCAAATTAAACATGCGCATCTTCGCTTTTTTTGGTGTTTTTGGAGAGTGTGTGCTTTGCATTTGTCGTCTTCAGGCTGTGCTCAAAGACCAATAAACAATAAAGTCTGTAAGCTAGCATTTCGCATTACTGTTGCATGAAAGGTAAAATAATGTACCTCTCTGGTACATATTAAAAATCACGTGTACAGTAACATCTAAACTATTATCACTTGATGGATTAATTTCCTTGCTTGCTTGCTTGCTTTCTAAATAAACTTTAATCTTTCTCCACAGTTTTTCTTAAAGACCCTACTTTGAAACTTCACACGCTTATCTCTTTTACATCTTGTATTTCTTGTGTGTGCGCACACACACACACACACACACACACACACACACCGCTTGCCCCATGAACTAAAACTTGCTCATTTTCACCACTTGGGACTGGAACAGAGGCAGTGTGGCTGATTTCCTTTGCATTGGCTTCTGACAGTAAAACTCTGATCCAAGTTACAGATTATAATACTGCTAAACAATTTCTTTTTTTTATTCTCTCTCTTCATGCTTTGCCCTGAATCCATGTCTTCCTCCCTCAGCTGGATGAATTGCGACAGTTGTAAGAATTGAAATCAGGGTGCTGTCACTTAAGAAATATGGTGATTCATACGTTGTTGGCAGGGAGAGAAAGGGGGTTGGTGAACGGTGAACATGTAAGCCCAAACTGAACGCATGCACCAAACCCTCCAGCTGAAACTGGTTTGCTTATATACAAACCATCTTCCAATATCCTGTTAAAAGATATAAAATATATATGCTGTATACTAGATCAGCAACGCCTGCCTCCGCTGACAACCAAGTGTAGCAGTTCAGCCATTCAGGGGTGTGCCAGTAAAAACACCTGCCTACAGACAATGTTTAAGTTTCCAGCACCTGGCCAAATGTAAGATGTTCACCGCCATAGCATTCCATTTTCTCAGGGATGTTAGTTGTGTTCTGTATTTAGGGTCGATGACAAAGAGCCTTCAATGATACTCTGTTTCTTCAGTGCTTCTGTCCTTCACTGCAAGAAGTCAGTCACTGGGTCATTTCACTGAATGCTTTGTCTGCAGCATTATGTAACGCGGTAACGTTAATGGGTTCCTTAAGATTGATACACATGCACACAGTAGACGCTGCAGTACCTGTTCTATACACATGACCACAGTCTCTCAGATGTAGCTATAAAGGCAGATCATAAGAGAGGCATTCTGTACAGGGTGGATTGTGTTTTTACTCGGGGAGGTGGGGGTATTTCCTGTTCGGTAAGCTCTTGTTGTTTCTGAACAGCGCAGATTGTTGACTCCTTTATGAGCCAGTTGCAGACAGGTATTTTGAATAGTGTGTCCCAGCTTGTTGGTGCTAGGGAGCAGTGCTTGCATTCAGAGGGCTGTAGAGTCAGTTAGGTTTGCATTCGTTCAGTTGTCGTGTTTGTTTTGTGTTTTTTTCTCATTCTAAACCCAGGGCTGGCTTTTTCTGTCCAATGCTTTGTAATCAAAATGAAGACATACAAACACGATTGCGTTGAAACGTTTTCATCGTATGGATCATCCGTCCATCCATAACAAACACTCTTCTCAAAATCTGAACTAAATGGCAACTTGGAATGGTGTTGAAACTTTTGGTCTCCTTTTATTCAGGTTTATTCAGGTTGAAGTGCTCCGTTTGTTCTGCTATTTTAACAGTAATGATTTAACAAAAAGCTTCTGTATTGTATTTAGAATATGAAAGTAAACTGTCAAGATCTCCCGCATCTCTTCTTTTGATAATGTCTTTTATTGTTGACCCCCAAGGTGTAATACTCAGCATGAAAGTTTTTTTTTTTTCAATGCCTGCTTCCTCAAAGCGAGTCTTTCTTGAGCATGATTCGCACGGGACCAAAAATCAGGTGTCCTCAGAGTTCAAGGAGGACGTCTAGTTAAGCTCCCAGGCGTGGATTCGTTTTTCATCAAGAAAAGCATGTAAATTCAAAATGAAATGCGATGTGGCAAGAGAAGGTGCTTTTGTGAATGATTTGTAAACAGGGAAACCGGGTGTAAATAACTAATGTCATTGTACCTTCTTTTCCTAAGGCTAGAATAACCATTTCGTCCTTTTTGAGTGATATGTATTTCCATACATGCCTTCAAATGAACGTTCAAAGCATCCATTTAAGAGTCGGTGATTTATATTTTGTATTTTCCTCTGATCCCCAGTTTGGTTCTGCCCAGTCGTTGCATTTTACTGAACTGTAGAATCTCGGGACTGATTGTACCAGTTTTAATATTATGATGTATTGTAAAGCCTGGCGTTGCTTCGAGGCGAATACCCTGGAAATGCTGCATCAGTTGTGACATAACCCTGACATGGATGATTCACACGGGAGTAAAGACACAGGACCCCTGAGTTTGAAATTTTACAGAAGGGCCCGATGTCCTGTAAAGAAATCGGAGCACCTCTGTGAGAATTATCTGGGATAAGAAGAAACAGACGGTTCGCACAGGACTAAATTTCACCGATGTCAGTAAAAATCCTGAACCCACCTGTTTGTGGGGATTTTTAGTCCTGTGCGAGTCAGGGCTGTGGTCTGCTTTCCTTTGTAAAACACACTTGTATAATATTTTGTGCTCTGTTTCTTTCAGAGCCAGAATGGCCACCGCTCCGTACAACTACTCCTATATTTTCAAATACATCATTATTGGTAAGTGTGGGACGTGGCTCCTCACCAGTTCCATTTTTCTTTATTTCTTTTAATCTAAAGTTACTGTATGGGGATTATGTTAATCTACATTTGGAAAGTGTTTGACATTTTAAAATCTGTGTAAAAAACAGGTTTCTCTATATATACAGTATCTTTTTTAAACATAGTATGCGATACAAAAATTAGTACAAGGTCTTTCTTTTTCATGTATACATTTGTTCCATAAACCGCTTCTCTGATTTTGCGCTAATTATATATACATTTCTCTTTATTGCAGGGGACATGGGAGTGGGGAAATCATGTTTGCTTCATCAGTTCACAGAAAAGAAATGTAAGTTTGTGGACCTTACACCTGTCTGTGTGGTTTTACATGTGTGTTACATTCAAAGGTGTGTGAAGACATCCAAACGAGTCAGAAGAATGCCTCCCTGTTTTAGTTCACGTGACCCGAATTCAACAGAACATATGGTTAGCCTTCATTTTAGTGGTGGGAGAAGGGATATGAAGGGAACATTTAGTGCATCTCCGGCTGAAATACATGAAACACCCACAAAGCCCTTCCAGATTTAAACGTGGGGCTTGGGAGTTGAATTATGCGCGGCCATGTGGAGGGCAGTACTACCTTGTGTTTTTAATTCCTGCATTTCTTGTGGTGTCGCAGTTATGGCTGACTGCCCTCACACAATCGGAGTGGAGTTCGGGACGAGGATAATCGAAGTCAGCGGTCAGAAGATCAAGCTGCAGATCTGGGACACGGCAGGACAGGAGCGGTTCAGAGCCGTCACACGGAGCTACTACAGGGGAGCCGCGGGCGCGCTGATGGTTTATGACATCACCAGGTGAGACGCGCGCCGCCGCCGCTGTCAAACGTGAAACCTTCGCCAGCATCTCCGCGAAACATGAGGTTACGTGCAGATACTTGGATTTTATTATAGTCACAAACATTCGTTGCTGTGATTTATGTCCGTAGTGGGAAATCGGTAAATATTTAGGTTGTGATTTATAAAGTAACGGAAATTCTAGATTTCAGAGCCTCCTCGGGGGGGGGGGGGGAGGGGTAGCTTGGACAGTCCATTTGCCAGCACCTCTGAATGGCATAGCAGGGTGTCCTTGAATGAAAGCTTTTGAAGTCTAATAGTTACAATAACTACTGCTGTGCTAACTTTATTTACTAACACAAATTATTTCCAAATCTCCATACTGTAATGTGTTGTGCTGAGAGAAGGGGGAAACCAACACGTATCAGCTTTAAAACATAAAAACAAAACAACGGTAAAGCTTTATGCTTTCATTTACTGCAGAAAATAGCAGTTTCTCCAAGGACAGCTCTCTTGTTTTCGGCTTGTATAATCTCCAATAATGAAGTCCTGGACCACAACCTTGCCTTACTCCATAGAAACAAAAGAATGGTGTCTCTGCTGAGCACCCGGTAAAAAAAAAAAAAAAAAATCCAGTGTCTCCTAGCACTTGGTTCTTTTGTAATGCAGTCCCAAATGTCAGCCTTCCCAATATTTTTTTTTTCCATGACATCACTGGGTCCAAAGAACACATTTCTGAAGCCCAAGAGTCAGATGGAACTGGCACTGAAATTCTTCTGTTGAGCAAAAGCTTGAATGCGTATCTGCATTTTAAAATGATACTGCCTTTTAGATCCTGTTCAGGGAGCCGAAATTGACATGTTAATACAGAACAGCTGGACGATCATGAGTTCATCTTAATTGGATTGATTTTGTATCTTTTTAAATGCTTCCAGTGACCGTGCAGTGACACCCTTATAGCTGTATATGACTGTTTGCTCCTGCCTAGAGGACCATGTTGTCTGCAGCAGTGACTCTGTAACCTCTTTACAGAGCTTTGACTCAAGAGTACACTGTACAGCTTTGCACGTGATAGAAGGCTGTGTTTACATACTGTCAGATATGCAAAGCCTCTTAATAAACGGAAACCTGTCACACCAGTCTCTGTTAGAACTGGAGCAGAGTGGTTTTGGTACTGGGGTGTGGTGATGGCAGGTATTTGTATTCAACGATGCTTTTTAACTTTTTTTTTTAATCTTTATTTTAGGAGAAGCACGTACAACCATCTTAGTAGCTGGCTGACAGACGCAAGAAACCTCACCAACCCTAATACTGTAAGTGAACAGATTGGTTAGATGGCGCGTGTCTAACACCTTCGTCACTGTGCTCAGTCCCTATCAGATTGGTTAGATGGCGCGTGTCTAACACCTTTGTCACTGTGCTCAATCCCTATCAGATTGGTTAGATGGCGCGTGTCTAACACCTTCGTCACTGTGCTCAATCCCTATCAGGTTGGTTAGGTGGCGCGTCTCTAACGCCTTCGTCACTGTGCTCAATCCCTATCAGATTGGTTAGATGGCGCGTGTCTAACACCTTCGTCACTGTGCTCAGTCCCTATCAGATTGGTTAGATGGCGTGTGTCTAACGCCTTCGTCACTGTGCTCAATCCCTATCAGGTTGGTTAGATAGCGTGTGTCTAACGCCTTCGTCACTGTGCTCAATCCCTTCAGGTGGTGCACCACACAGTCTTTTTGTATCCTCCACCTGTAGTTACCATTACGACCACCTAGGGCCTGAATGTTACACCACTGGGATTCTTCTAGTTTCATAGCTAGGTGTTGCTGGCAGTGTCTGCTCTGACTTATAAAACAGCAGTCTGTGTCTTCAACATATTAACTTCCTGCAGTGACTGCCTGTTGCAGCGTTCTAACCACTGCAATCTTTTCTTCAGTCCTGAGCTGTAACCTCTATGCTGCTGCAGCCAGAAAGCTGCTTTACCGAACAGCCTCTCAGTTCTAACACTGTCTCCCTGTCCTTGGGAATAACCAATCACTGTGCTGCACTGCCTCCTGAGTGTCTCTCTCTGCTTCTTAAGTACTGGATTACCCCCCTTTATTTTAATTAGCCCTTGGCAACACTGTCTTCAAGTCCTCAGAAACATCCATGAACTCTGTGCCTACTTTTTCTAGGGAGCATTCCAGGGACCTGTATTGGAAAGGTAACAGACCTGCACAATTTATCACCCCCCCCCCCAATAGAAACACTTTAAACACACACTCACATCCCTGTTTGCCGATGTCCACTCCTGTTAACAGAGATGCTAATGCAGCAGAGCTGCACCTTTTTTGTGATGCTTGAGTCCCACGTAGTCAAACTAAAGCACAACCAGGAGCTGTGTGCAACAGTGTGAGCACTGCTAAATACTAGCCTGCTTTTTTTCCTTTTCAGCTCTTCACAAAACTCAGCATAACTCGATATCCCATCGAAATGAATTGAGCAATGTACCGGTGTGTTAGGAAACCACAGACTGGCTGAGTGGGAAGTGAAACACACTGCAGTTGATATTTTTTTTTTCTTTTTATCAATGCCAGTTTCTAGAGGGCTATTCAGACTGTTTTGGCGTGGAGGTTATTGTTCAAGGGTGCTTGCGCTATACATCACGATCCAATTATGTGTCCGAAGTCTCAACCCGGGTCTGTTTCTTCGACAGGTGATAATTCTTATAGGAAATAAGGCAGATCTAGAGGCTCAGAGAGACGTCACGTATGAGGAAGCCAAGCAGTTTGCAGAAGAGAATGGTGGGTCTGTTTACTGCGGATCTGTAGGGCTGCTTTCAGACCCCGTCATGTTTCACAATTTGTATAGTAATAGTTTTGTAGCCAGATTTGTTTTGACATAATTTACTCATTTGTACCCCATATCCATGTTGTTATTTTTTAAACCATCCTATTAGAATAGTTCTTACTGTACCCCCAGGGATACTTTGTTTTTGTTCACATAAACACGAGTCTAGTTTCCCTGTTTTATTTTTTTTCTACTTTAATATTTCATAGGCTGCAAGCATCGCTAATGTGAAATTAACACATGCATCTTATTTCACAGGGCTGTTATTCCTCGAAGCTAGTGCGAAAACGTGAGTAATGCTTTACCTGTTTGTTTAAACTGCAGAGCAAAATGATTTTATTTAAATATCAAACACCAAATGTTTTTTTTGGATAAGCGACTACAGTTTAATTGCACACAGAGATTGTATGGTGTGCGATTCTTCTACCGTTCACATGCTCAGATCGTGTTTTTTCTTTTCTTTCTTTTTTAAGGATAACATTTAACCGTTGCTTAGCCGTGTCTTTGCTCTCTGTCTCCCTCTAGAGGCGAGAACGTTGAAGACGCATTCCTGGAGGCCGCGAAGAAGATCTTCCAAAACATTCAGGACGGCAGCCTGGACCTAAACGCAGCCGAGTCCGGGGTACAGCACAAGCCCTCTGCTCCCCAGGGAGGCCGGCTAACAAGCGAACCACAGCCCCAAAGGGAAGGGTGTGGCTGCTAGTGACGTCCGCAGTGGGGAAGACCCAACCACCTTCACCTCACTTCTCCACAAGTGTGTGTGTGTGATGGGGGGGGGGGAGGCTGTTAACTCCTCCTGCCTGCCTCCCTCCCTCTTTCGCTCTCCCTCTCCTACCTTACCTTGTCGTCGCCCCCCCCCCCCCCCTCACCACTATACCAGCCCCATTCGATAGTCCATTATGTCTGGGATTTAAAATGTAAGAAAAAAAATGATGTATGAAAAAAGATATTCAAGGTTAAAACTCACCACTGAGACGTCGGTAACATGAAACTAAAAGAAATAAGCATCTCTTTCCATTTATTTAATTTAAGTCATTGCGTTACTCTGTAAAGCATAATTTACATCAAACAACAATGTAAATCCAGTGCAGCAGCCTCTCCTGTTCACATTTTTGTAGTAGTCCGAAACGTCCTGATATAATTTTTTTTTTTTTAATCAGTGATTCACCTACATTACCTTTTTTTTCTTTTGGATTTTGCACCTTAATGTCCTCGTGATAGTTCCAGATCAATAGGTAATGCATCTGAAGTGGTTTGCCTAAACAATGGTGGAAAAATCCCTTCCCTTCTTCTCTTGCCTAAGAGCTTACTATACAAATTCTGAAACGTGCTGGGCTCTGTGAAAGCAGACCTGCAGAATGGCAGATTTGAAAAGCTGGAGTATGTGTTGTGTTTGCTGGTATATTCTGCTGTGGAGTTTAGAGGCTGCGTGTTGTGATGCAAACCAAGGGTTAGGGTTTGAACCACAACCCCCCAATCAGAGGAACAGCCCCTGGTCACGTGATCTGCTGTTAAATGTTAATAGAAAGGAAACGCCTCAGACAGGTCAGGGCACGTGCTTGAAGCACTTACGATTCACACGTGGAATCCTTCTTGATACCTGTGTTTAGGCAGCACTGCTTGGGGCGAGCCAACATGATGGATCGATGCTTGTCCTGTATTTCCAGCTTGTATTGAACTTATTAGCGACCTCTGGTGGCTAGATTTGGAAATTACAGTTCAGTGATAATACGGTAATGATAATGAGGACACATAGCATTCATGTGCTCTCCATTCCTGTATGCAGACACGGCTATTGGTTGTGTCTGTATTCTGTTACCGATCAGCTGTAGTTAAAATGACAGTTGTCTTGATACTTTGGGAAATTGTGTTTTTGTTTACCCATTAAGTTAATGATTTTTTTTTTTTTTCTCGAGTCTTAACCTGAAAAAGCAAAAAGGGTAAAATAATACTTTTGGTTTTGTTTCTTCTGCACTTCTCTCATCAACTGTAGCCCCATTCCAGACCCTGTTTTATGTACTTCCACGTGTTTAAAAAAGAAAGAAAAATGTGTATACATTTTGAAGGAGCTGTGTTATAACATATAAATGCATTCTGCGTGTAATATGATTTTAATGAAGACAAATTGATTTTAAAAGAAAAAATACATTATCCACTCTCTTTGTACAGTATGACCTCTCTTTAAAACTGTGTCATGTTGCCCCGTGAAGCACAGAAATAGATGTGATCACTAATAATAAAAAGAAACGACAAAACAAAACCCAACTTTTTACAACTGTATTGAGATTTACTTTTAACACCAGTTGCATTTTCTTGTATAATGTGTCTGTTTCTGCTTTGTTCCATCATTGCACTATGGTCTGACCGGCTCTGCTGTGTGTATTAGTCCCTTGTGATAACATGCTTCTCCCTCCTCGTGTTGGTGTCTTGCAGTTTTGCGTCTGGCTGTATTTTCTCACTTCGTTGTTGTATACATGCCTAAGAGCCTTGACAAAAATACTGGCCCGGAAATACCTTTACACAGGAAACCTGCTTTTACTATACAGTAGAAATATTTTAGGGTGCATCTAGATTTTTTTAAACTGATTTAATGAATGAATAAATTATTCTTATATTCTAGTGGGTTGGGAGAGGAAGATGGTGGTAGGGGGAGACTGTGAACTATGTTAGCTGTGTTGAATATAACGCTGCAATGTATCTTTTTTATTTTAAAGATTTGGAAAGAGACAGTGATCATTCTCAACATGGGTCTTTTTAAGTTTTCAGGAATTATGAACCCTCCCTGGTCTTTTGGAGAAGGGGATTGTGTTGTATATATTGTACATTCATCCAGAAGCAGAGGCTGAGATGGAATGAATTTTGAAAGGTTTCTAAGAAAGGAAGTTGGCTGCATTTTTTTAAACTATTACAAGGTGCAACGTCAGGCTATTGATTAAACATGCATTTTAACATACAAGGACTGGCATTTTCAGAAAGCGTGCTGCAGAGGTTGAATCGGAAGGCTTGTTTGTTAGCAGCAGCATTTCAAAGATGGCGAGGGTTAGTGAATTCCAGATTTAAAAGGATATGTGAATTTCAAGACGGTCTCAAAGGATCGTAGGCCGATGTGTTTAGTTGTTTGGTTACACGCTTTGCTGCATTCAGTATAAAAGTACGATCTGCAAGACACTGAGTGTGACATCCCCAAACGACATAACTCCCTGTATCCATGCCCAGACGACATAACTCCCTGTATCCATGCCCAGACGACATAACTAACTGTATTTAGTAATTCAGTAGAATTACTGGGCGGTCTGTTTTAGATAATTTCTTGTTGGATTCCCTTCTGTTCATGGAAGCTGCTTTCTGTGCTGCCAGTCACAGACCCTGCTCTGCAAATGATTATATTTTTAATTTTATTTGGGGTGGGCCGTTGTGTTGTCCTTGACATGCTGGATTGAGAGAGTCATGCTGCTCAAGTGCTGTGTTAAATCTGTGCCATTTCTCATTATACACCAGCTTTTAATGTGCAGTCTGCTCTGTATATGTAGAGATGAACTTCCCAGCTTCTGAATCTGACGAGACCACCGTAATGCCAAACGGGGAGGATGCTGGGTTGTGTTTCGAAGAAAATAATATGACAGCGTTTAAATTGAAAAAAATATTTTCAATTGCAGGAGTTTCTTTTAAGAGCAAAAAATCCCCCCCCCCCCCACAAGATTAAATAAAGATTAAATAAAAATATTACGTATGCTTGAATGCTTGTTTCTGAATTAGTCATTTTTTTGTAGTAAGAGGTTAATGTGACATAGCAGAGGTCTTAAAGAGGGTGCTGTCCATTCATTTTTATTTTTAATGAGTGCAATTATTAATAAGCAAACATTAAACATGATACGTAACCAGCTATCTGTCTTGGTACTACCTTTCTCTTAACCGTTTGGAATCTGTATTTCCGTCTCTGAATTGGAATGCATTTTGACATACTGTATTTTTAAATGAAATGTAACCTTTTTCTTTATCATGGCTTTAGTAAACGCAGTCCTTGGTTTAAGAGGAGCCCTGCTTTGCCCTAAACTCTGGGCACATTGCTGCTTGGCCCTGTAGAAATTAGTAAAAAGCATGGGCGCTTGCGCTTAAAAATAACAAAAGTCCTAAAAAAAAAAAAAAAAAAAAACACAGATCATTTTGACACTAAGCTAAGCGAAAGCATTTTTGTTTGATGTGGTACCGGGACACGGCATGTTATGTAAAGGCCAAAACTGGACTCTGTAGTTCCTCAGGAACTTTCCCTCTGCTCTGTTTTGTTCTTCGTATTGTTTAGTCGGAGCATGTGCCCTTTTATTGAAGTAGATGCAAGTAATGTTAAACCAAACTTTAATTACAGCTCTTGTCTTGGGAGCATATATGAAATCTATATGAAAAAATATCACTTTTTAATGATTTATTAAATAACCCAACTTAAGGACCACAGCCTGCTAACATAAATATATAATATTTATATGAAATAGTCATTATAAAGCCAACTCAAAAGACATTGAAATTGGCTGAAGTCATTAAATGTTTGCTTGGTTTTCTGTTTCTATATCTCTTTTTTTTCTATTTCTCATTAATGTTTTTTTTAACTCTTAAACCGCTTACAATAGGTCTTGTTATTTATATCGGTGACAAACCAACTTTCTTCGGACTGCTGTACTTTTCATTTGATGGAACAAAATTGCTATTAATCTGAATATTTGTAAATAAAGTACCTGTATCTAGATAACTCTGTTGGTCTTTCATTTCCCAAGACCTGTTTTTATACAGGACTGTGCAAAAGCAGCTGCAGCCAGTGTCCTTATTGTGTATAGCGGACAGGTAACCAAATCAGCAATCGATGCATTCAGAAAAAAACTCTTCAACTACTAGGTATGCACATATTACTGTACATAGGAATATATGCATTTAGAAAACGTTACCATTAAAGGTTTTTTTAGTTTTAGCTTTTTGGTATAATGTAACTGTTGTTAACGGATGGGTCCAGTGTTCCATTAAAGATGAACGTGCAGATGTTCAGCCTGAGGAGAGGGTGGTGCAGAGCTGTCATTCATGACTTTTTTGTTACAAAAGGCCCATTCAGAGTACCACATACTAACGTCAATTAATAAAATCAAAAAAACATCTGTAAATGTTAAAACGTTTTATTTAAGAGAATGCTTGGCACATATATAAAAAAAATAAATATTTGTGTAGTGCAATAAAATGCACCAGCAGTACATACAGTACAAATCACTTAAAAAGAACAATTAAAATATTTATTAATATATAAACCAGCATTAAAAATAATTTACAATTTGTACTAAAACTACTTGCAGAGAAACTGCAGTGGTTGGTTGCATAGTACAGCCATGGTTATGGCTGTTATGTAGCCCAACGACTGCAGAGAAATCATGCTGTGATTCCAACACTTCACTTATTTTCTATGCACAGTCAGATGGCACGACGACAACGGGGCACTGACATTAACTTATCTGAGTGTGCCACAAACTTGGAAGCAAAATAGTTTGCTAACAGCATTGTTCTTTCTGCGTTTTCAAATTCAGTCTTTGAATGTTTCTTTAATAAATTATGTTGATAAATGAGACGTTGGTGCCTCTGTTCAGCTATCGCTGGCACACCTAAGAACCTCAGGCCAGCTGGAGGTAACGAGGTAAACCTGCTGTATTTGTAAGGAAGATGTGAAAGATTGAGGTAGCAGGGGGATCTCTTCAGTTCACAGTTGGTCTGCCATGTAGGTAATTGTGTCACCAGCTGCCTCCTAATTAAAAACGAGAAATTTGCATGTCAATATACAACCAACATAAATAGTACACTCGCATTGCATTCGATTTTTTCATCTGAACTGTATATATTTTAAACAGATGGCTCCCAAACCGCTCCCAAAGACCTTGAGCCAACAGATACAATCACATGTAATTAACTGCAGAGCACAAAAACGTATGGTCGTGTTTTACAGTAATACAAATTTTTGTTTTCTGACACACACTCCTTCCCTTGAGAAAAGCAACAGGAGCTGATTTTACCAGTATTAAAAAGGGTTTAGGGAATCCATGTCATTCTCGGGTATATTACCTGCATCCCTCTCTGGGATCACTCCTGTGGACTCGAGACCCAGTATGCTGTGTGATCGGGGTGTAGTACCTGGCGCTCTCCTGCTGGGGGAGCTAAGACTCCCACGCTGCGGAGACTGAAAACAACAATACATTTCAGTTCCAGGACGGCAGAAAGAACCTCGACTTCCTGCAGTCTTGCCATCCTTGTATCTCTGACTCTTACTGCACAATGCACAACTTTACTCAGCGTGGGTTACAACAAATGACTATATTATTCGCCAGCTCTCAACCAGCCCACAGGCTCCAGAAAAAAAACACTTCCTAAGGGAGGGACCTTGGTTATAAAATGAATGCAAAAGGCTGCTTGCTTACCCGGCTGCTTCTGAGCTGGTGGTCTCCAGGGTGGTGCTGGACGGCGGTGTTGCTGACCAACTCGTCCAGTGCGTCCACTCGTCTCTTGAGGCTGTGCAGGCTGCCCTCGGTCTGCTTCCTGTGCTGGCTCAGAGCCTCCGCCTGCGACCACATGCGCTTGCGCAGCTGAGCCTGGGAGCAGAAGAGCACAGCCTTCGGTAAAACCGCGCAGCAAAAACACACTAACAAAAACTCTGCATGCAGGCTTGCACAGAAATATGTCTAGGAAATGTATAAATTGTTTTTAATGAAGATACAAAAGCCTTAACCATCCATCCAAGCTTATCTGTAAATGCAAAAATGTTTTCTTTTCCCTCCTCCCAAACACGGACTCTCTCAGCATGAACTAGAAGCTGTTCGGAAGCACACCCAAACACACCTTCAGATGGTCCTCCTGCTGCCGCAGTTTTTCTCTCTGTGCTTCCCCTCGCCACTGTTCATCCTGCAGAGAGTGAAAGAACAGCAGAGAATTCTTTAGTCCAGGACAAGCCTCCCGTTCGGGCACAAAGCCTGTTGAATACTAGAACTAATTTACAGCATTAAAAGCTGCTGAATAGAAAGAATGGTTTTCTAAAGATACTGCACACAGAGAAATGCGCCACCTTGAGGTTGAAGCGGGGCTGGCCTCTGCTGTCCTCCTCGAGCAGCAGCAGCTGGCTCCCCCTATTGGCAGAGTTTTGGTAATTCTCCTTGAGGCTGTCCGTCTGAGCGTCGCCCGGCTCCAGCTCTCTGATCTCTGCCTTGATCTCACAGCGCAGAGACCGCATGGCCTCCCTGATCTCTCGCTGCCGCTGCTCCACCTCCTCCTGGCTCCGCAGCTGAGCACAGAACAGGTTACACACCTCCCAAAGCAGTCTCATATGCACAGGATATTCCATTCAGCCTTCAATTCCCCTCTACGGGTCTGAAGAGGCATTGACCTTTGCTATCTAAAATCACACACATACACACATGTATATATATACATGTATAAACAAAAGGCACACATAAAAACGTGCATGTATTGTATGTGCCTGTGTGTGTGTGTGTGTGTGTGTATATATATATATATTATATATATATATATATATATAAAATATTGTACAGCCATTTAAATGCAGTCAAACAAGTTTATCATCTGCCTTAATGACCTGATGAATTTCCTATCAAATCACTAGCAAGAATATTGCAACTAATTCCTGTTTTGTACTTTTAAACGCTTATTATGATCACATAAGTACAGTTTCTGTTAGTTGCCATGCTCTTGCTCTTAGCCAGCAGTATGTACTTGAGGCTGCCTGGTACCTTGTCCTTGAGCTGCAGCAGCTCCTGTCTGGCGGCGCTGAGCTCTTTCTGCAGGCTCCGTGCTCTCTCATGGTTATCGTGGGCTGCCTGCTCCACCGCAGCCAGCTCTCGCTGCAGACGCCCCGTCTCCTGCTGCTGCTCCTACCCCGGGGGAGAAACAGCGCAGATCAGCACCAGCAGCCTCTGTGCATCAAGGACGTTTGTTTTCAGTGCAGTTGAACACACTCACGTGCAGTGCCTTCTCAGCCTGGCCTCTCTCTGAGTCGTTCTCCGCTCGCAGGGCTGCCCCCTTCCTCTCTGCCCTCCTCCTCTCCGAGCCCAGCTGCTCCTGCAGCCTCTCCACCTCCTCACGCAGCAGCAGGGACTCCTGAGCGTTCCGCTGGGCCTCGGCTTCTCTTTCACACAGCTGCTGTCCTAATAAAACGTACGAATCAACGAATGAATGAATCATTTCCTTAGAAACAGAAAGATTGGCAAGATCACAGAGTGACAGCTGGCATGGTTTACACTGCCATCCATTTTAATACAAACACTGTTGCCAAGCAGAAAGTTCTATGGACAGACATGTTGTCACACAGTTTGGCCAACATTTAAGTAGAATTAAAAGCAATGCAAACCACGATTACTAAAATCACCCTGTATATAAACCTCCTATAAAGGTCATTCTACTACCAGTGACCCTGAATTCTACAACCCAGCAGGGAGAGAAAAAAAACGCATAGCCTGTTTCTTAAAAATCGAGGTCTGCAATGATATGATTTATAAAACACTGCACAGGTTAAAATTACACAAGGTAAGAGAGTCAGCTGCTTACTGATGTCTGCCAGCCTGTCTTGGAGGAGTGCACTCTGCTCCTGGTCTCTCTGCAGTGCCCTGCCTTGCTCCTCCAGCTCAGACACCCTGGCTGTGACCTGCTCCAGCTGGCTGCTCCTCTCAGTCAGAGCGGCATCTACAGCTCCCAGCTGGCTCCGCAGGGACTCGATTCTCCGCTGCAGGGACGCTTCCTCTTCCGCCATCTCCTTCCGCAGAGCCTGCAAACTCTGAGCAGGATCTTCAGTCAGTTCAGATCCATCATTACAGAGCAGGGCAAACCCCAACCGCAACCCTGTTCACCCATTCCAGGTTTACTACGAGCTAGATCAGCCCCAGTGTGTATAGGGAACAAGCTCAGGTGTGTTCTATTTAACTGATAACAGTCTGATCCATTCCTGGTTTTACTATGCAATGGGAGTCTTTTTTTTCTCAACCCTGTAACCTCAGGTAAGGAAGATTCTGGTTTTGTGAAACCGGCCAAAAATGTCTCAATGAGGAATTATTGAACACTGATTCTATGAAAGATTTTTCTTTAGTTTTTGAACAGTTTTATAAAGAAAAAAAACAAACAGACTGACAAACATCAGCTCAATATACCTGCATTTCAATAAAAGACCTACCTTTTGTTGCTGGTCCACCTTGGCTCTCCGGTCGTCAATCTCCCTGTGGAGGTGCTGCAGTTCCTGGCTCAGCTTCTCCTCCCTCCACTGGCTCTCCTGGGATTTCTGAGCACTGTGGCTCAAGGACTCCTTCAGCGCTGCCTGATCGGACAGCAGCTCGTCACGCCTCCTAGTGGCAGCTCTTAGATCCTGCACACAAACCACAACAACCGCCGAGGGGTCAGCGAGACTGCAAAACGCCGATTTCAAAACGTAGAAATCTCGAATGAGAAATCAACTGAAGATCAGTGATAAAAATCAGGGGCTGTTAAACCAACCAATTATTTTTAATAGTACTGTAGTTTCCAAGTACAATCTTCATTTTTTGTGATTGATAATAAAGTTTAGGACATCTCTTATTATAACAGAAAGCATTAACAGATCAGCTAGAGCCCACACTGCACAAAGTGACATCTCTTATCACAGTATGAGACACCCAGCACACACCAAATAGAGATATGGAGCACACTACTACTGCCCCCTCTCCCTTGTATTACCTCCTCCTCCCCCCCTCTCCCCTGTATTACCTCCTCCTCCCCTCTCCCCTGTATTACCTCCTCCTCCCCTCTCCCCTGTATTACCTCCTCCACCAGATGGAGCTGTTCTCTTGTGTCATGAAGGTCATCTTTCAACAATGTCAGCTCTTCAGTTTTCTCTGAAAGAAAATAAAAAAGGTTGCATCCTCCTTCAGCTTCAATCCTACAGGCTGACCCTTTACTAAACCCTACAGTACATCCTAGAAAAAGTATCCAGGTTGCGAAGGTCATTCTGGGATAATGAAGTTTGTTTGGTGAAGGAATATTTTGAGATTGAAATGACACCGCTCTCTCTTCCCTGCATGTCATGCTGTACCTTGCAGCTGCTGCTGGATGGCTGTGGTTTCCCGGCTCAGCTCCTGTCTCAGGCTCTTCCCCTGGCTCACCTCCTGTCTCACCTGGGACACCTCAGACTCCAGACCCTCCAGTTTAGACAGAGCCGCCCTGCAGCTTTCCTCAGTGGCTGTCAGAGCTCTGAAAACAAACAACCCCTGTGTAAAAATGAGCCTGCATGTGGTACGAGCACAGTGAGGAGGAGGCTTCTTACAAGCTTCCAACATGTCAGGCTTAAACAACAGTGTTCAGAACTCATGAAAAACTGAATATAGCTTTGCAATTTTACTAGGAAACTTCCAATAGGCAGAGCGGGCTGTTGTAGATTTTTTCACTGCGATTTATTTAATTAAATTGTTTCAAATCCACACATTTCGGTTGAATTTCAAGTGCTCTTATCCCTGCTCATAACCCACCCAAACAGGGTACGAGAAAGCTATCCAGTAGCATGAGAGACAGGGTGGGCTGTACCAATCAGCTTCAAATTACCCCCGATGGTCTCACCTCTGGGACTGGGCGAGCTTGCCTGTCGTGCTATGGCACTTCTCCTCCAGCTGGCTCTTGTCTTTGCTCAGCGAGTCGATGCTGTCCTGCAGGCTGTGAGCTTCCTGCCTCAGCCCATCCAGCTCCTGCCTCTCCTTCTCCAGCAGCTGCCTGTGCCTCTCCCCCTCGGCCCTCTGCCGCTGGGCTGCCTGCTGTAGGGCTTGCAGCTCCACCTTCTCCTGCAGAGCACAGAACACAACGGGCTCTACGTTAATGATCTCAACAGCGGAGGATCTGAACACTGCTGCTCTTTACATTAACTCTGTATTAATCTTTACATTAACTCTATAAGACCCACCTCTTAACAGCATTACTACATACAGTAATAAAAAGATCTACACATATAAAACACCCATTAGTGCTTAATTTGGAAACACTAGAAGAAACTCAATGACAAAATCAAGACATTGAATAGAACTAGTCAAAACATTTGTCACTGAATGTATTCCGTTTCTTTTAGTATTTCAACACACAATACAAATACAGTAAAATGAGGTCCAGGTTTTAAGGTGGCGCTATTACGGTCCGCTATCGTTCAGATCGTTAAAACAGATCCCCTTGTACGGTTTGCTGCAATGTTCAAATGCAAGTGATCTGCAATCCCAGTTTGATGTTAAACTGTTCCCTGAACCATTTGACCCCAGCTGTGGGTATACCAAGGGAGAGCCTCACTTGCAGCAGTGCCACTTGCGTTTTCTCCAGCTCGTTCATCTTCTGGTCATGCTGAATCTTGACACCCTGTAGCTCATTGTCCTCCAGCTGTAGCATCTCCAACACGTGCTTTAGCTCTGTGAGCGTGGAATGAGGAAGAGAAGTAGTTACAACAGGAACTGCACTCACTCCCGGAACACTGAGAGGACCAGCATGGAAAAACAGCTGCGTTAACGCAGGACTAAAAACGTACTGGCTCCCCAGTGTCACAAGCTTTCACCTTGTACTCAAAACGCAGTGTATTTCTAAATGCACTAAAGCCGCCTCTACAAGTTATTATTGCACTTTGATACCAGCTTGCATGGAGCTTCAAAACAGCAGCTGGTTACGGGACGGCACCAATGCCACTAGCTTGATGAAGCACTTGTTCCCAGTGCAGTGTATTCAGATGTTTTGGATGGGAGACCCCCTCACTCACCTGCTTTGTGTTTGTTGACCTGAGAGAGAGCGCTCTGCAGGCTCTCCTCCTCTCTCAGCACCTCCTGCTTGAGCAGGGAGAGCTGAGACCTTCTCTCGCTCAGCTGAGCGGTCAGCTCTCCTTTCTGTGCACTCAGGGCTTCCAGCTCCACGGTCAGCTCCTTGAACAGAAACACAAGACGCTTCTGTGACTTCCAAATGACTGCAGTTTTAATCTAAAAGACCCGACATTCGTTGCCCCTGTTCTAACACGATCAGAAGGATCCCGAAAACAAAAAAGGTCCTAACAGAGGAGGGTGCAGCTATTCCGATTTTTGCTTTGTTCCAACCAGGCCCTTCATTACTGAACCTATAAGGACTTGGTTGGAGCAAGGTTCTGGACTGGAACAGCCACAGTCCAGTGAACTCTCCCCTCACCCAAGCCTTGATTCAACATGCAGAAACATCCAGCTTCTCCTCCGAAGGTCTGGTCCCTTGCTAGAACACGGGAGTCAGCGTGCGGAGTGTCGCTGTGTTCTGTGGTAGCTGAGCTGTGAAGCCGGCCTCCCTGCTTCTCCCCTCACCCTGATCTGCCGCTGCTTCTCCAGCACCTCCCCCTCCCCCTCTCGCAGCACCCCTGCCAGACTGGCTCTCCTGTGCTCCACACTCTCCTGCAGGAGGCGCTCTTCCTCCTTCTTCTTGCCCAGCCTCCGGTCCAGCAGCATCACCTCCTCCTGCTGCAAGTGCACCTGCAATGGTGGGAAACGCAGGGAGGTGGTCCATGACTTCAATGACTTCAAAAGCAATCCCAGGTACAACCACAGGACACCAAGTCAACTGGACAAGTGCCTTTATGAGTGAACGAATTAGCACACTGCAGAAGGCACTAGCTGAGTACACTGAAGGGGGCACAGAGCTAAAAGGTTTGTCTGCTTGACTTGGTTTCTTATATCGTTTTATCTTGGAAACATAGGGGGCAAAGGGGAGTAAAGAATCCAGAATGATAAAACCCAAATACAGACTTAACGTGTTTGAAGTAGGGAAGTGTTAGGAGATGCAGCAATGGGAATTCGAGTTCCCCTGCAGAGGCTCGCCTGGTTTACCTCGTTGTTGAGCTTTTCCAGCTCACTCCTTCTGCTGGAGAGAAGTCTCTCTGCCTCTCGCAGCATCTCCAGATGTTTCTCCTCCTTGCTCTCAGCCAGCTGCAGTTCTGCATGCAGTTTCTCCAGGCTAGACAGAGAAAAACAACAGCTTTCATCACTTATTGCAGCTCAATCTGGCACTGATTCTGCCTTCATTTTCGATCTTCATTCAAAACCCCTGTAAGACCAGTGGTGCACTAATGCAGAAAGTAGAAACTGGAGAGGACGTCGCTTTATTTATACTCTGAGAATGTAATTTGTTTCACATGTGAAGATCCTCGGGTTATTAAGTCAAATGCGTGTTTCTTTTTTTTTTCTTTTGTTTATTTTGCATTTAAAGATCAGAGCCTGCAAACAGGTGCCCACCTCTCAGTGATGTCGTGTATTTTGTGATTGAGAGCCTGGAAGTCGGAGTCTCTGGATGACACCACTGCGTTGATCTCCTGAAGGATGCCCTGCTGCTCAACCTTGTGCTGCTCCAGCTCCTGAAGATCAGCCTGTACAATCCTGCAGGAAACACTAAGTTGCTTATGTGTATACAAACACACACACACACACACACACTGAAAACCTCATTATATTTATGCATACTGGCGTTAATGGGAAAATGGGAGTCACGACCATGGTATGAAGTGCTTCCTTATACGGGGAAGCATTGTACCTTCACAATAACATATTCAATATTGTTGCTTCCTACCAAACTTCTCAGTGTAACATGACCCGTTTGCAGAACAAGCGGGCGTGTTCCGAGGACATCTTTGTAGAAATGTCTTCTATGGATGTTGAGACGCCTACACTCAAGTGATGTCACCACAGCATGCTTTCCAGGACTGCCCCAATACCTCAGCTGCTGGCTGGCCTTCACCAGCTCGGTGGCGGTTTCCTGGGCACGGTTCTCCAGTTCCTCTGCGTCCTTCTCTGTATTTGCCAGGTGCCGCTTCGCATCGCTGTACTGCTGGATAGTGTCTTTAGTCTGAAACACAGAAGGTGCCCAGTTTACGAAACATTGGACAGGAGTAGTATTGAAAATCCTACTGCTCCAAATCACAAAGACTACAAAAGGTCATGACTTTGAAGAACACAAATATATATACAGAGAAAGATTACACTCAAGTGTGCCGGCATCCTTTTGCATTCCTGGTGTATTTTATTTGACTTTTGCAACAATAGCATTTTGATAAATAGAGGCTCGGTGTGTTTCGTGGAAAGTCGTGCTGGCTGCTGGGCTGGCACAGTCCTTGCTTACCCTCGCTTGGGTGCTCTTCAGTTCGCTCTCGGCCTCCATGAGGAGCCGGTCTGCCTCTCTGAGCTCAGCCCTCCGTTTCAGCAGAGTCTTCTCAACGCACTCGATTTCATCCACAATATCACCGTGCTGCCTCAGAGACGTCTCCATCTCCAGCTCGGTGACCAGAGAGCCGAGGGTGCTGTCGAGCGGGTCCCTGAGGAATACAAATACACATATCAACACATACAAATACACATAACAACACACACACACACACACACACACACACACACACACACACACAAACAAACACACACTGCTGTAGCCGTTTTATGAGTGATGCACATTTTAGAAATGAAATATTACAGTTGGAGATAACAGTTGGAAATAAAATCTAGTTTATCATCAATTATCATTTGTTGAACCAGAAACGATTAATTAAATCAAACCTTTCTGAAGGTAGGCTTGGTTTTCACATTACAGACCGGCGGGCTGCTTGAAATCCACCAGCTCAGCACATTTTCCTCAGGTCTGTCTCTTACTTGTGCTTGTGGCGCCTGGGGCCGGCCCTGTGCAGCACCTCTGCCTCGTGCTCCAGCGTGTCTCGCTCCCGTTGCAGGGTCTGGATCTCGCAGTGCAGCCGCTCCACCTCCAGCAGCTGCTGGCGCTGAGCCGAGCCCCCCTGCCTCTCCTCCTCCCGTCGCTGCCTCCGCAGCTCAGCCACCAAGCTCTCCAGCCTCGAGATCTCGTTCTCCTGCAGCAGCAAGTTCAAGCGATGTGCGAAAGCGCGTTTAATTATTGAATTCGATTTGTAGAAAAAAACTGTACAAAATGTTACATCAAAATGGTTTACCAGCTCATGGTGATCAGGCACGTTGCAGTGCAGGACTCCAGCTGGGATGAGGGGGACTGAGAGGTTGGCAGGAGGGGGTCCGTACACCAGCTGGGCCCCCGTTGGAGGTGGCCCATAGATCACAGTCCCGGGGCTCACCGCAGTGACACTGCCTAGGGGAGGAGGTCCGTAGATCACAGTGCCCTGAGGCAGGGGTGCCCCATCCGAGAGCACAGTGTATATCACAGAGCCGGGAGGGGGGATGAAAGGACGCCCAGATACACTACTGACACTACCGTCGCTCTCGCCTCCACTGTCAACATCGCCACCTGCTGTAACATACCAGACACGATGCTCACAAATTTACTGGCGTTCTCATTTACAAGGTAAAGCCATGGTGAGATGCATCCTACGTCATGTGCTTCTACAATTTAAGCCTGACTAGGTACCTGTAAATTCAGCTTGAAAAGGGTTTGACACTTTGACTATCAGACTGACTACCAAGGTAACTTGAGTGGACATGCCCTTCCACTGATGGTTTTTTAAAACAGGTCTGACAAATTTCAACCTTGGCAAGATATCTCAAGACCGATTTTGCCATTTGCAAAATGCAGCGTGAACAATATACGCACTGAAATTAAGCAAACAGTCATAGTTACCTCTGCGACTATGTGTTCTCCAAGGCCCGTTCCTGACTGGGGAGTAAATCCAATAGCCTCCAGTAGCAGGTGCTGCAGGCTCCTCTCGTTCTCTTTTTCTTTCACGCCTCGACTGGCTATGCCCCCTGCTGGGAGAGGCTGGGTACTGCGAGCCAAGCCCAGAGTCTCTGGTTCCCTGTGATCCAGTACTCGGGGCCTAATGCAAGCAAGGACAAAACGAAACGAATGAAATTTGTCCATTCATGTTAATAATGCTGCGCCAGTATTTTCATGTTTAGAAAGAGACACTTTGGAATTGAAGCCCTATTGTACACAGCTTTGTTTTTGCATTTGATGCATAATAAGTAAGTTTAACAGCTGTAAATATCACCCAAAAGACCACTTCAAAGTGGCACTTCTATACAGCTAGTCATGAACATAGTTTTGGCTGCACTTTTTTTTTGGGGGGGGGGGGTCTTTAAAGAATTACAACGTCTGCAAAAAAAAAAAAAAAAAAAAGAAAGAGACTTCCCTGTTCAAACCCAACGTCCCTAAAAGAATCCAAGAGGTTTAAAACAAACAAAATAAACTTTGGACGTTCAGGCATAGCTTTTTTGCTTTTTTTAAATTGATATGTAACGATATGCAGCAATGCATAGGGAACACGAGCAAACAGAAGAAAAAAGATGGTTCACAACTACACTGTTTCTTACATTGGGTGGCGATGACACATAGTACCAGTGTCCTCTCCTCCCGACAGGGTCAGTGAGGCTGGAGACATATTCGTTCTGCTGGGCCAGGGAATCCCTCAGTGCCCTGATCTCATCCATCAGCTTCTCCATCTCACCAGCGTTATCTAAAACCACAACAGGGAAAACGCATGAGTCATGACTTTAAGGGTGACTCTCTCACTTTGCATTAAAGCAATTCCAACCAGTGCAAAGAAAAATCATCAAATACTGCATTTCTATTTTTTTTGCAACAGAACAAAAGAGCACCCTCCCTCACCCTCCTTGGCTTGATTGAGCAGCCTTCGAAGGCGCTTGGTCTCTGCCCGCTGTCTGCCCAGTCTCCGGCCCTGCCTGTCCAGCTCCTGCTGCTGTGTGTTGGCTGTCAGGGTCCCTGCCTCTGTGCGATCCACCTCCTCCAGCATCTGCAGAGAAAAACAAAAAAAACCAGAGGGTGCGTTAAACAACCGAGTGGCTCAGAGCCAGAATTTTCCCGCTCACCTCGGATCACCGATGAAATCTGCTCTGCAGCGCTCCGAGATGCTCAGGGGGAGCAGAACTGAGCATGTTGTTAAGTGGGCTCTTTTTACCTGCTTCTCTTTGTCTTTAAGCAGCTTCTGGAGCAGATCGATCTCAGCTTCTGCCCTGCCGAGGTCTCGGGCTGCCCGGCCTGCCTGTGCGCGGAACCCCTCCAGCTCATTCAGCTCCTGAGGCAGGAGAACAGAGTCACACATTCAAAGAGTTACAAGAGTACCTACAGGCTGTAAGTTATAAAGACTATACACATGCAAAAAAAAAAATACTGCTATAGCCTGCGCGAAACTGTTGAAATACACTCAAACTGTTTCTCACATTCGGTGGCAATGGCACACTGTACCAGTATCCTGTCCTCTTTAAACATGAATTATTACGATACATGTCATGTTTCTTTTAGTTAGCTGGGTCTCATATTGGAGTGTTACTTGATGAATAATGGAAAAAGAATTAGAGAAAAGGAAGAAGGAAGAAAAAAATGTAAGGTAAAAAAATAAGTGTAAGAAGAAATTACAAAAAAACAAACAAATAAATAAATTAATAAATTAATTAATTAATTAATAAATAGAAAAAACAGCCCACCTCTGCCCTCTCCTGGTTGAGTTTGCAGACGGTCCCGTGAAGAGATCTGAGCTGCTCCTTGGCCTCACAGAGCTGCCTGGCTGCCATCTTGTCAGCAGCTGCCATGGCTCCCTTCAGATCACGAAGTTCCTTGTCGAGCCCCTGCAGCTGCACCTGGGTCCTTGAGTCCTCCAGATTTATCTACACAGAGAGAATTCTTTTTTCCCCTCACAGTTTTATGCAGTCTAAAAAAGCAGTAACATTTTTACCGCTTGCTCGCTCGCTCCCGCTGTCATTATAACCATGGTGTGCTTGCACTCTACTACACTTTCATTTGCTTTTACCTTGCTGTTTTAAACAAAGAGACCCCGGCTATCGCTGCCGTTACCTTGCGGTCCCGCTCCTCCAGCTCAGCCAGGAGTTTGTGCCTCTCGTCCTCGGCCTCCTGCAGCTGCTGGTCAGTCAGTGCCTGCACGTCCTCCATGCTCTGCAGCTTCCCCTGCACACGCCGCAGCTCCTTCTCCACCTGCCTCACCCGAGCCGCACTCTCACGCTTCTCCGAGTCCATCTGGAAATGAGAAACAAAAAAGATTTGCACGGATCAGGGACACGATTTTTTTTATTTTTTTTATTTATTTTTTTTTTAGCAAGGATCTCATTCTTTTTAGTGTCTTCGATTCAAATGTTCTGCCTGTCCGACTCCACATATACCTTTTGGATTCGATTTGGTTATAATCCGAGACACCATTGATTTTATTGAAAGAAACAGGACCAAGGGAAGACCATGCAGTTTGTTGCTCTTGTCACCATAGGAAGATCCCAGTCCGACAGTCCCAGATAGCGAGAAAGCTAAAAAACACTGGCTCATTTCGCTTGTGATCCAAGCCACGTTTGAATCCTACAGGAATCAAAGTCGAACACACTTGGACAGAGATCAGACTATTACACAAGGCAACTGTTTTTACCCTGGCCTCGGCTGCTTCATCGCAGACTGCCTTGTAATCGTCCTGGGCCTGCCGCATCTTCTCTCTGAGCTCAGCCATCTCGTGAGTCAGCTTGTCCTGCCGCTGCACAGCCTCCTCCTTCTCCCTCTCCGTGTGGGACAGGATCTGCCTCATCTCCTGCTGCAGCTCCGCCAGGCTCCGTCCCACACTGTCCTCTGCGTTATAGGGCCTGCAGGAACAGAGGGGCTGGCTGTTACAAGGGCTGCATCACTATTCAGTCTCGGGTAAGCGCTAGCAGTGGGAAACATGCAAGCAAGCCAAGCAGGCCAACACTGTTGAGTCACCAAACACTGCCCTGTAACAATCTGTAACTGACTCCTCTGATCTCGTTGGCGTTGCAGCAGGACTGAGCCATGTTAACCTGAGCGTCCGAAAGCTGACTTTGGGGAAAGTCAGAACGCTAGTACGAGGTGTTTACTCGAGAGTTTTTACAGTGCTTCCTTTCAGAGTCATCCTGGCAAACTTACAGTTTACAACAGTAGTATCTCGAGACATCTACCACAGCCACATTTTCCATGGGTAAAACCTCAGCATTTAAACTGCCATCAATCAGCATCAGCCTCTACTGAGCTCTGGGTCTTGCCTGATTTCACCGACCCCTGACTTCAGTTTTCTCCGGAGCTCCCCGACGCGGGAGGTCACCTCTTCGGGCCGGAGCATCGTCTCCCTTGCCTGGTCCAGCTGGTTCTGAAGGTTTTGGAGCTTCTCCTTCAATGAGTGATTGTCCCCCTGAGTGCGAGACAGGAATGCAAAACCTTTCAGAATGTGTAAACTGTCAGAACCAGTGCACAAGCAAAATTGTACAGAGAACTTAACCCCCCAGTTTAATATTAACAAACACTATGTTCTAGATTACTAATTACCTGCTCACACTTGACATTTTGAATTCCTCACACTGGTGTTCAGATCCCCCTGGTTTAGGATACAGTATAGCTCACACCTGCTCAGTCTTTCTCCTCCTTAAAACTGTATGCCTGCACTTATGCGATCAGTTCCCCCTTCACCTCCTTATAATTCCATTAGCACTTAACAGCATCTTCAACCAAAGCCTCTGACTGTGTGAGCACCCAGCTCCTAACACCCTCTCCCTCTCCCATGTCCCACTAACCCTTGTCCATCACCTGCAGCCTCTCGAGCTGTGACAGCATCTCCTTGTTCTCCTGCTCCCTCTCCGAAGCCAGCTGTGCCTGAGCCATCGCGTTCTCCAGAGCTTGTCTCTCCTTCTCCAGCTCCGACTTCAGGGCAGATTGCTCCATCTGAATTGAAACATTGACGGATTTCATTTTGCACTTGGCTTTCCGACTAAAAACATCACAGATCCTAAATGATTTCAGCCGGCCGCTGATCAATGATTGTTAGGGAAGGGGCCCTGAGGGAAATTCTGATAACCTACGAAGGTTACTGGACCATAGAGAATATCAAAATCCTTGCCATCTTCCTGAAATTCTCTTCCCACAGTAAACTTCAAGACAGAGGTAGCTTTATTTTCTATTACAATGGCCATCTCATAACTACAGTCCCGTTCTGATTATGTTATTTTGCTGGTGTCCTCCGTGTGCTGGGAAAAAAAATCACTGAGCATTTTATCCAGTACAAAGTTCATTAGTTTTATACATGTCATTTGACTTTATGTAAAGTTAAAAGTTCCTGTTAGATTACATGCGTTTACAACAAAATGGTGCAAAATTTAGCCAGAGCAAATGGTTTAGGACTCTGGTTCAATGCATTTCTCTTTAGTGCACACAAAACTGTAATTTGACTCTATCCTGGCAAACAGAGAGCTCTTTGTAAGTCATTCTGCTTACCTGCTGTCTTTCAGTGCCCCATTTCAGGGTTTGAATTCAATAGTATCAACTAGGCAAATGTAACAGTTGTACGATAAATCTTTTATAACACAGAAATGAGAGATGGAGAGAGGAGAGGGTTCAAATTAATCCAAAACTAAAATACAGTTGCTATAGTTGTTTTTGAACCACATCAAAACGTTTGCTAGCTGGGTCCTGTATAAATCAATGATAACATGGAGTATTGGCTGATCTATACCATTTTTTCTGCTGTTCCAATGCAAAGCATGGTGTAAATGTTACAAAACTATTGTACAAAAAATGTTCTTTTTAAATGAAGCACTGCTACAAATATTTCCTTATAGATGTGTACTACAGGGATTGAAATAAAACTCTTGCAAGGTTTATTCACTCTCAGAGGCAAACCAGAGGAATCTCCGGCTCGCAGTCACCCTGGAAAGCCTCACAAACGGCCATGCAATGGGAGTCCTATTTCCATCCCTGTGGTGCAAACTTGAGCAAAAGCCCCACAGCCCTCTGGTCCTCCCGCCTCACCTGGCTGAGACGCCGTAGCCTGCCCAGCTCCTCTTTGAGCTGGTTAGCCTCTGTGTCCCTGTCCTGCAGCTGAGCCTCCAACTCTGCCTCGTAGGCACTCAGATCCCCCTGGGCCTGCCTCAGCGTCTCATTCTCCCTCCGCAGCTCCTGCATGGAGCGCTGCAGCTCAGACAGCTCCTGCGACACAGAAACAACACGCTCAGCTCACAACATGCATATAGATCTGAGAATACACTTCTACATACAAACCGCACAACACTCTGTGCGTAAGGACTATATCTTTTTTTTCTCTTTGCCTTGTTTGTTTAGTTTAAAAGGATGCAACAAAGTGTTTTGGGATTGCTTTGCCGATTTTCCTGTGGTGGGCATGTGTGTGTGTGTGTGTACGCAAGTTTATTTAGTTGTTTTTTTCTACCAGTAGCATAGGACCCTAACAAAAAAATATAGGCATCTCTTAACGTTCTGACAGACTTCCATCTACAAAATGTACTGTAGCTCACAGCCTTGTGTACAATAAAGAAAAACAACTTTACAGCAGGTCCCCAGGGTCTCTCTTCCCTGCTGGTGTGATCCCCTTGCAGGCGACGCTGCCCCCTCACCTGCGTCACATTCTCTGCGTCCATGGCAACAATCTCCAGCTGGTTCCTCTCTTCCTCCAGCTCAGCCAGCTTGTGGTGCAGCGCCTCCCGCTCCCTCTGCAGCTCCATGCACTGCTCCTGGGCATGCCGGGCCTGGCCCTTCACACTGTTCAGGTACTCCTGCAGCCCGGAGATGATGCCTTCCAGGTCCCGCTTCAGAGCCTCGTTCGCTGTGATCTGACCTGTGCACAAACACAACCTCACATACCGCGTGCCCTGGACCACCGTCCTTCATCACTGCACGCAACACTGAGCTACTCGAACCCTGTGCAGTACCTACTCTCTACGCAAACAGAAAGACTACAGAAGTTCACAATGCGGGGGAAATGCAATAACTCTGCTCTCAATAAGACAAAAAATGAACTTTACATTACTGTTAAGCTACTTTTTACACTGGTCTTACATATGCCATTGCAAACTGAGAAGACAAAAAACAAAAAACAAAAAACAGCTGTTACTGTGTTCTGTCCCCTCCCATCTGCAGCTGTTGCTGGCTGCACTACAGCCTGGCGCCATAAAGGATTTAGAGATGTAAAAAAAAAGTGGTGTTTTTTTTTTTTTTTTTTAATTTATCGCTACCAGTCGTCACTGATTTATCAGGAAGGCGGCTCTCAGGCGGCCTGTACTTGCAGGGAGGGCTGGGGCTGCCTTACCCTCAGTGAGCTGCTGCTCCAGGTCCTTGATCTCCTCCGTTTCCTTGGCGATTCTGGACAGCATCTCATCCAGCCGGTTCTCTAGGTCCCGGTACTGGTTACTCATCATGTCCAGTTGCTGGCTTTTACTAGCCACCTGAGCCTTCACGTGAGCCTGGGAGACAAGGGGCTCATTCTCAGGGTTATCCTCAGGAGCACACACACTCACACAGTTTAGGAGCACATTATTAGGCCCTCATTAAATGTGGGGTTTGCTGTGACTCCAGGGGCTAGTTTCACAAAGCAGTTGTAGGTAGCAGCCTGCCCAATCCAATTCACTTCCATTTTTAAAAAAAGTATTAAGAAAATAACACATTCATCTTTTAATCAGATAGACGATTTCTGCTAAACTTGTTCTGTCTTAACATATTGTTCTTTTGAAACAGGTGAAAATAAGATAGCTTGCTAGCCACTGCTAAGTGCTGACAGTGCTGTGTGAAACTGGCCCCCAGGTTTCTAACGCTGGGTAGGTAGAGGATTTTCTGCTCAACACAAGTACAAGTTTTTTTGGTATTAAGTTTTCTGGTATAAAGTATTTTGTTTCAGGTTTATGCATGGTTTAATTTTTTGGTTATAAAAATAAGAAAAAAAGAAGCTAAATTAATGGGTGAGGTGTTTTACAGCAAACCAATGCATTTATTATTATTATGGCACAACATTAAATGATTATTATTATTTATTTTTTTTCAAAAGGTATAAAAACATACAGTAACAGAGTCAAGGACCTTTGCATCTTATATAAAAATACAGCATTTCAACAGAACAGCATCTAAATAAACACCTTTCAACATCTTCATACATGGAGTCCGCTGAATCTAAAATCTAAAAATCAGTGATAAAGCTGGGCATTTGTTCTTTTAAATCAATAAAATTAAAAGTGTCAGTGTAAACTGAAGGGTAGCAAGACTGTAAGCACCCCTCTACACGGTATAGCAGTAGATCTTGTAATTGGTATTAATTAACACATCAAAATAACTCCCTGATCTGGCAAGCCTGTACATGCCAAACTCCCCAACCAGTACGATCACGGGAGAAACTGCAGTCGTATAACCTTAGCAACACGCCCGGGCTGCACAGTACAGGTGATAAATGAACAAACAGAACATCTACCATTTACACACAATGCATGTGTACACACATGAATACATACAGCATTCACTTATCAGCTAGTTCCTCTGCTCTAGCTCCAAAGAGAGCCTAGCCAGCTTGAATGCTTATCTGATGCAACAATGGGTGATCAACAGCGACTGAACCGAGGCAGCGCTGCTGAGACAGTGAAGACAGAATCTAGCATTATCACGGAGTCAAGCTCGCAAGGATGCTTGCTCTTAATGTGGCAGGAGTCCAGCTCCCGATCATGTGTGTAGAGACAGGCTGGGGCGTTGTTTTGGGCTTACATAGTTTCTTTAATCACCCTCCACTCAGCCGACTGCTGATCTAGAGCAGACACAGACAGACACAGCCTGAAAAACTCTTAAACACGACAGTAGATTGCATCGATATTAAATTACACTGGCACTGCAAACACTGTCATTAAAATACACTTAACATTGCAACTTATCGTGAGTTACCTTAGATATAAAATAAATAAAGAAGTGAAATAGATCATTGAATCTTGTTCCTAAAGAAACAAATGCACCATTACACTGTTAAAGTATTGTTTGCACATACTAAATAAAATGTATTTCGGACCCTTTTGTCGTTGAACTGAATATCATCATGTTTCGTTCTGTGAACTATTACAGAAGTTACACTATTACAGTATTACAGAAGACAGCACCTACTTGCACACTTGCAGATTTGGTCCTGCAAGACAGGGCTGCATAGTTTCCTCAGTTTCCTTTCTGCCTTCCAGCTTCCTCTTTCAAAGCACTTTGCATTTGATCTGCAGTGTGCAGTTTCTCAGCACCTCAGTAAAGTTCTCCTAACTCAAGCCCACATGCTTCTCTTTCTGCTCATTTCAGCACAGCCACTGCCCAGCATTTCTTTAGCTTTAAATCACAACACAGGAAGTGCTCCCCCAGCCAATCAGAGGCAGAGCTCTTAACTGAAACAATAACCTCTGCAAAGGCTGGGCCTCTTGAGGAAACCCTGGCTTGTCTGAATCATGCCGTCAGATTCCTTAGTGGGGGGGGGGGCATGCCTAAGTTCTTAAAGGAGCCACGCCCTATTTTTTTTGATATCCACTGCTTAAGAAAAGTCTAGATAGATTGACAATACAATTAGGGACACTGCCATCAACACCACTGTATTCTATTTGTTAAACATCACAAATGCAACACCCCTGCTGGTAGGATTGTTAAGGTAGCTATAAATGGAAGACCTTTAAGTCAAATTTATCAGTCAGCATTATGCAATACAATGCACTGTCAACATGGCTCAACTGTTTGCAAATTACCCAAACCAGGAAACAAAACTGCCTGTTTAACTGTTTTGTGAATCCAATGGCTTGTTCCCCAAAGAACAAACTGGAAACTTTGGAACGTGTACCGTACATTCTAGAGACTCTTTGCATTGCTGCACCAGCCCAGCTCCACAGGTTCCTGGATCTACCTTGACCTTGATCACCTCTGCTCCATCTCACTGATCCCATGCAAGAGCACTCACATGTCTGGGGTTGTTGGGGTCCATGGAGTCCAGCGCCCTCTGCAATTCATCCAGTTCCCCCTGCTTCCTGCTCATCTCTGCCCTCTGCCGCTCCATCTGCCGCTCCAGCTCCTGGGCCTCCTGCCTCAGCTGGTTCAGCAGCTGGATCTTCCTGCGCAGCTGCTGTCGGAGCTGCTCCTTCTCCGCCTCCGAGATCTAGGCACAAGGAAAAACGCAAGCGAAACAGGGTTTCGAGACAGGCTGGTACACGCTTAATAAAACCGCTCTGTGTAGATGAAATGCAATGACACTGGGTCCCGTCTTACCCGTTTTTGGGACACCGCCTCTTCCAGCTGCTTCAGCTCGGACGTTGCTCTGAGGATCTGCTGCTCTGCGTTGCCGATCTCTCTCTGGAGCTGCTTCAAACGCTCTTCAGCTGTCGAAACACGCGTTATTACTTACAACAAAAATATACAGATAACCAAACAATCTCCTATGGATGGATGCTATACTAAAATCCAGGATTGAAATGATCACACGTGCACTGTTATTACATAACAGGGTGAAAATACCAACAAAAAAAAAAAACACACACACACAACTGACCATGAACAAAAGGTTGATAAGTTAACTAGTCATTATGCTATACAGGAAGTTTTTTTTTTTCCCCTTTACGAGCTACTACAATAGTATTTTCCCAAGCTGAGCTTCTGAGTTTCCGTTACCGGATTGCTGTACAAGCAGGGTTTCCTGAAGCACGGAGTTGGCCTCCCCTGCCGGGTCCATCTCCACACGTCCGCCTCTCGCCTGCTGCCTGCCCTCGGGAAGGAAGCTCTCCACAGCGTACGCGTTCCTCTTGTACCTCGCCTTCCCAATGTAGGGGCTCTCACCTGGGGAGTTCTCCAACTCCAAGTCCTGCAACAAGGCAACGTGTAAAACAGCTTGATAAAAAAAACATGTGGCGATACACACTGTACCCCAATCTACTGTGAAGCATATTGGGGTAGGATCTATTCTGATCTAAATACTGCCACTGTTCAAATAATGACTAGAGGCCATGGTTATTAAAACACTCAACAGTGTTTTAATAGAGACTAATTTAGTTAATTTGTAAATATATGAATGAATCATAATTTAATGAATGAATGACAGCAGTTTTTAGATCGACTGCTGTTTTGATCACTTGAATAGACCTCATTATGTGATAACATTTGAATAAGCAGAGAGTACGATGCTTGCACATTACCTCATTTGGGTAAAAAGCCAGTGGCTCGAACTTTGCATCAATTTTATAAAAAGCCAGCTCTTGCTCCAGTTCGTACTGCTTTTGGCAGGCTCGGGTCAGCTCAGCGGTCTTCTGTTTCAGCTGTTGGTTAAGATAACAATACAAGAAAAATCAGACAATTCAGCATGCTTGCAGCACTGAAAACAAAAACAACAAATTCAAAAACGATCTGAACTCCTCGGCACACTGATAACAGAATACAGTGCAAGCCTTTACACCACAAGGATTTAGCGTTTTTAGTAAATGTAGTTTTTAGCACACATAGCAAAAAAACAAAAAATCACTAACAACATTTGGACACCAGGTGGGGTTATGCATGTCAAAAATCAAGCCAAAACACCTTCACGGGAAAATAATTTTAACAAAACATGTAAATTGAGAAGTCCTGCAGACAACAACTGTTGTGGCCGGAAAATACTTCAATACCCATCCCTGCTGTAACCCCAAAACTACTGATGGTTACCACCCCCCCACCCACAATCCACCCCCATCCCATCCCATCCCATCATCATCACTGCAACCAAAATTAAGAAACTCTCATCCCATCGGAGTTTGGATTCAAGCTCATTTACTGTACTAGGACATTCAAACACACAGGCACAGCAACATGCTTCCACACTGAAAGATCTTCCACACAGTACATCGTGCTCCTACCATGAAACAAACCTCTCTTTAACAGTTCCATCCTAAAAGGACATCAAAATATTAAACACAAAATTACAACTCCGGCTAAAATTAGACAACAGACGAGACAAGTTCAGCGAGTTGGGACTAGATGGAAATCGAAGTACCTGACAGACAGCATGTAGCACGCTTCCAGGCAATGAATGCAAAAACTGGAGACGAGAGGCAAAAGAAAAAGGGATAAAGAAAAGATGAAGAAGAAGAAGGAAAATTAACTATAGCAAAAACCTCAAACCAAGTCATGCAGGGGTGTATTAACATGCGGTCTCAAAGTCTAAGGTATCAAAACAACCAGGTTGAAGACTATAACACAAGCACACGATACAGCATCATGTGCTATAACTCAGCCTTACCAAACTGAAAAAGAGAGAAGATCCTTCTACAGGTAACTGACATTTTAGCAGCTGCTAAATTACATACATTACAAACCCTTTTTCGATTTTACAGTAAAATACTGCATATGGCTCTTTCAAACACAAACCCTGTATCCACATTACTCTGAACACTGGCTCACAAACTGTCATGCGGGTTGGGGGTACAGCCTGTTACAGAAACCAATAGATAAAGCTGAAAATGCATTGCAATCAGAAACATATAGGCTACTACCTGTATTGAGAAACAAAGGGTTTGGCGGGCAGGGAGCAACACATAACCAAGATACCAGCTAAAAGGAGGGAGAGATCGGGAGAGATCGGGGAGGGACAGGAGAGGGAGGCAGGGGGAGAGAAAAGCAAACACAGGCTGTCAGCACAACAGAAATCAGAAGCGCTTTGTCAGCGTGCGTAGCGTGAGGTTAAACAAGGCAATACAAAACCGCAAGAAAAAAACAAAAAAAAACACTTCAATTCAAAACCCACAACATGCAAAATAATGCTAAATACCAGTACAATTTTCCAGAACATTTCAAATCGACAGCCCAAGACATTCCTGTGGTGTACTTCAAATTGAATCTTAAAAACTGAGAATAATTTGGTTACAACAACATGACATTTCATTTATCTTTGTATAAAAAAATAAAATGTAAAAAAACAAAACAAAAACAAACGGGTACAGTGGTTGATTCCCCACTTAACCACAAATGCGTGTTTACAGCAGGAACATGCATGCCAGATGAACTTTGCACAGTATTATAAGTGCAGCCTAGCACTCATGAGTTACTTTACAAGCCAGGGTTTCTGTAACAGTGCAGTGTAATAAGAAGTGGCGCCCCCACCAGCTGGTTCTTGGTGTCCAGCTCTCTCCCCAGCTCCTGGTGGCTGTGTTTCTGCTCCTGAGTCTCCTGCTGCAGGGACTTGTTGAGTTCCTCTTGCTGGCCTAGCTCCTCTAGGGCCATGGCCTGCTCTTCCTTCAGGTCCTCAATCTCCCGGACCCTCTTCTCCAGTTCCTGCTCCAGCCGCTCCACCTCCTCTGCAAACAGAAATAAATCCATCCATCCATTAACCACGCTGCTCTCCCTCCAAAACTGCATGCACAGCAAAGGGGAGATCTCTGACTGCTTTTTCGTAACCAGATCATAAGTACAGTTAATGTGACACCAGCTTATGAAAATAGCAAGTGGAGTCCTGTATGGGAGATTAAGGTTCAGGTTTGATATATTATTCAATGTCAGGACGGAGGTCCTCATGAGCACAGCCCATAGGGCAGATGAAGAAATGCTCCGATTAAGGCTGGTCTTGAGCCTCACCCAAATGGAAGCGCTCGTGCGCCTGCTGCCTCTCCTGGTCTGTGATCGGCTGCCCGTCCAGGCGCTCCACCGAACGGAGGTGGAAGACGACGAAGGCTCTGTAATGAGGTAGGTTGGCTATGGGGTTCTCAGCCACAGCCAGCGTGGTGAGATCCTTCAGCGGTTTCAGCCTGGCGATATCCTGGAGCTGGGGCAACAAACACATACAAACGAATGGTTGACCTTCAGGGCTCATCTCAACCCTCCGGTCAAGAGTCCAGAGCCCTAACCACTACTCCACTCGGGCAGCAGTGTGGAGTAGTGGTTAGGGCTCTGGACTCTTGACCGGAGGGTTGTGGGTTCAATCCCCAGTGGGGGACACTGCTGTTGTACCCTTGAGCAAGGTACTTTACCTAGATTGCTCCAGTAAAAAAACCCAACTGTATAAATGGGTAATTGTATGTAAAATAATGTGACATCTGTATAATGTGAAATAATGTATAATGTGATATCTTGTAACAATTGTAAGTCGCCCTGGATAAGGGCGTCTGCTAAGAAATAAATAATAATAATAATAATAATAATAATAATAATAATAATAATAATAATAATAATAATTGTATTTAAATGGAATTAACTAGGATAGGACATCTCAAGTTAAAGGTACCAAGATGGTTTGACTCTTTGTTCAGTTTGCACACATTTAAAAAAAAAACAAAAAAACCAACATCATTTAACATTGAAAACTAGGAATGTAACTAACAAAAGACAACAGTCGTGCAAACTTTGCGTTTGACCAAAAGCTTAGTAAATCTAGTCCTTTCAAAAAGAATCAACACCCAAGGATGAAATTATATATATATATATACACACACACACATTTCTCTGTTAAGCCTAACATGCAGTGTTATTGCACACACATAGACTCTCAGGGCTCCTTACTTACTGAAGATATTCTGTTCTGTTTGAGGTTTAAGTTACGTATTGCTCGCAGCTTCTTCCCAACCCATGCTGGCACGTGTTCGATGTCGTTTCCTGCTAGATTCAGGAGGGTAAGGCTTGCCATGTGCTCCAGACCTTCAATTTTACTGAAATGCAGGGAAAACAGTCACTGCGTGTACTGCAGCACAGTGGGTCCCTTGAATTATTACTATTATTTATTTTATTGATTTATTTTTTTGAAACGCAAGTTCCATTGGCTCCAGTTCGGTACCTGATTTTGTTGTGGGCCAGGTGCAGCTCCTGCAGCCTGTGCTGTTTATCCAGTTTCTCAATCTTCTCAATCAGGTTGTTACTCAGGTGCAGGACCTGCAGCCTCTCGCACTTTTCAAAGTTTTCAATAAACTAAAAAAGAAACGGAATGTGTTTTTTTTTTTTTAATTTAGATAGGAAAATCTAAAGAAAAGGAACAAACTATTATTCTGTTATGTAAAAAAAAAAAAATGAAAATATCTACCGGCAGTACAGCGGCTTACCTTGAACTTCTTCCCCCCACCTTTGGCTAGAGAAAGATTTACAGACTGCACCAAGGCTAAGTTGTCCTGCTTGGTTAGTTTCTTAATCAGATCCTCCGTGATGTACCTGACACCAGGACTCGGGCCTGCTCCTGTAACAAAACAAAAACAGTGTCACGTATGTGTTATAGAACTACAACATGCTATTAACATATTTGATATTTAAAGGCTTTCGTGAAGTCTACATGTTTCTTTTTATAAACATTTTCTCAACGCATATATTGTAATAATTTGAAGGCTTTTGTAAAAAGCGTGCATATTTTTTTTGCTCTTGTGTTTTAATAACAAAGTGTTTTCAATGCGTTCATTCCTGTCTGATGCTCCATAAGAGAAATGGTTTAGCTTTAGAAATGATTGAGTCCCTTATTCCAAACATGGGTAGATCCAAGTCACCATTACCATGCACAACATCAAGCACAAGCAAAAAAAAAAATCCATTGCTTTCTGATGACCCGACAAAGCAACCCGTTAGTTCAGCTGCAGGGGGTCTTACCTGTCTTAATAACATTACCTTTACTCCTCTGCAGCTCGGCGACTCCTCCATCCTCACTGTCCTCCGTCACGTCCAGCGGCTGGCTGCTGCTCTGCCCCAGGACCCTGGGGAAGGTGCCTGGGGTTTGGGGGCGGCTGGAAGGGGAGGGGGACCTGGTCCTGGGGTCAGACAGAGGGGACCCCGGACTCAGATTGCGAGGCGTGGTGAACATACCCCTGCCCGGTGTGGTTTTGTGCTGCACTGCCTTTTTCATACTGCCCGCAGCAATTTCTTCAGTGAAGCATTTGGTAAAATGAATGCTGCATGACAAAATAAGTAAAACGGTTAAAACGACTTCACATCGAGGTTCTTGTTTTTCCTCTGGCTGTGCCATAGATATGGAGAAAACTGAATAGTCAAAAATAAATAAAAAAGACAGTAAAATGTTATGGGTAGCTAGCTAACAGAACTAACCACAGACAAGATGCAAACGACTCTATCTAAGAAGTAAAAGAAACGGACAACCGTTGTAACGTTCCCAGCGATTATATACTCCCGGATCCCAGAAGCTTGATGGAGCACCTTATTTACAATATCTCTATCACATCAAGACGGATCTCTTTGTAACAGTTTACACAAAACTGTCCTTGTCTGCGGTTACTGTAAATGCAATCTGGACTGCGGTGATTCGTTACCCTTTCCCTCGTGTTTATCAACAGAACATCTAAACATACTAATATACTAATAATAATATCGCTCAACCAAAAACACCATTCAAGTTCAACTGTCAAATTAACTCGTGTATTTGCCCCATAGGATTAAACAGAACAATAATATTAATAATACCCTAAACGTGAAACCGATATCTACCGTATAAACATACACGTGGTTAAAAATGCTTTTATATCCTAGTTAACACGTTTAATTACAACTGCTTTGCAAAAACATAATGAATTACTAGTATTATTATAAACCAATGGTTACAGTAACACTATCAAATCAGAGAGTGAAACATTAATTCATTCCATTAAAATCATGCTATGCGGTAAATCAAATCGCACGATAATTAACGATTAACACATGAAGGCTGTACAGTACTTACAGAAGATTTGAAAAGAATTAAAAGCCGCCAGAGGCGTCCACCTGCAAAGGAATTTGGTTATGTTCGTTACCATAGCAACCCCCCTCTCCTTTGACCGACAACCAGTCAATATTAACTAACTGAAGACAATTAAGACTAAACCACAACACGGAGACTCTTGAGCTGGGCGAATTCGTCCGTTGCAGCGGTTTCTAAATTCTCTACAAACTGTTTTTCGTAACAATTTTGAATTGCCGCTATAAAAAAAAGGAAGTTCACACAACTGCAACAGAAAACGCAGCCATCTTTTTTCACTTCAAAGCGCGTCCCCGCGACTTACCCCCACCCCCCTCCCTCCCCCGACGTGCGCGCGTCTCCGCGACGTACCCCTACCCGCTCCCCCGACGTGCGCGCGTCTCAACGGAACTTCGCGCCCACAGAGTGCGGGTTTGGCGCTTGAAGGTGCTGCGGCTACTGCTGGTTGCGAGGAGTTGGGATATATCATCAATATAAACAAGACAAGTAAAAAAAATTACAAAAAAATCCTGAGCTAAGTTTTATAAAAGTGTGTTTACCTTAGTAAAAGTATGTGAAAGCATGTTAAAACATAAGTAAGCTTATTTAAAAAAAAAAAAAACGCATTTCAAACCAAGGTAAACTATGGTAATTAAAATGCGTTGTACTTACAGTGCACATAACCGTGGCAAACTTGTAGGTCAATAGTACCAGTTTAGAATTATTACCCTCTTGCAAGATGTATTCTGATATTTGGCCCTATTTTAAAGCAAGTGGTTGCTTGCTCCCATTTTTTTAAAACCCAAATAGTTTACTGAGGTAAAAGCATAGTGAAAAAAAGCATAGCTAAGCAATTTCAGACTGGCCAAATAGCCAGTACTATATCTTGAATGGCATTACTGGGTCTTTATCAACTTTTATTAGAGAAGGAATAAAAAAAAAAAAAAAACACGAACACTATTTTAAAAGGAAACATAATGAATAACTCGGGAGGTTCATTAAAGACCTCTGTGTGTGAGCACCTCAGTTTAATCTTGCCAGTTCTGTAACAGTTTGTTTCATTTTAAAAATAAAGGCTGCAAACTTAGTCCAGTGGTAGACGTTTGATAAACCAAGCCCATGTTCTATAAACGTTTTGCCATGTGACTCTTTCACCCAGCCCCTCTAAGCTATCCTGTCCTTGTCGACCTTTTCTTAAACCTTGTCTCTGTTGACTGACCCTATCGAAGCTGCCTTCCTGTAAATCCACTGTGTACTTTATTGACATCGTCTTTTATTTTCCTTTACGCAATAGCACTCCTGACTAGAGGTCATTAACGTCAGGTAGTTGACCGCGCCGCAGAGACAAGCCCATTATTCCCCGATTTCATCAACCGTGCCTTTACTGCAACTTTAATAGTCTTTAAAATTCAGATTCGTATACAGTTTCTTTAAATTTCTCATTGCTGATACTTTTTAAAAAGCTAGACATTATATCTTAATTCACTCTCAACTACCGTGTGGCTATGCTTTCTAAAGGACCTTTCTAATTGGTGGATGAAAGTTTAAATTCTACTCAAGGCATACACACTGCCGCTGTTGTGACTTGGTACGCAGTTGGGTGACTCACAATTAATAACACGTATATCATCTGCATTTTAATTTATGGTGTGTTTAATATCCTATAACATGCGTGTTCTGTATGATTCTATAGTGTTGCTTCAGCATAGATCATTATTATCTGTGCTTAGTAACTACTCCAGCTAAACGTTGCTTCTGAAAAGACTCCTTCTACGCTGTCTGTTGGGAAGTGAGGTGGGGACGAGCGGGCATCATGTTACGCAGTGGAGCCCGCACAACGCTGAGGGAGTCTTATCAGAAGCAGTTTATGCTAGTATAGTCATTAAGGACGGTAGATAATGCATTGAAACTGTGTGAAGCGTTTGATAAGATGCTCCTCTGAAGCTGAACACACAATTCAATATATTTTTTTAAATTTTTTTAATCTATAGTTGTTTGTATTTCTGTCCATTTGAAGGTTGTGTGGGGTCAGTGGTGATAATAATTAACTGGAAGTACACAATGAAGGCCATGTCAACAAACACGCCAGGTTTTAACTGGATTCTGGAGAGCCCGTGCAGTTCCAGTAAACGCTTCAGTCCCATACAGCCTGCGTCTGACCAGCAATGAAGCTTTTGGGTATTCTTAGTCTTCTACTGTACTGGAGGGGGACCAATGCCCAAGAAAAAACGTAAGTATGCCTATTGACGAATTTATTTATTTTATTTTATTTTTTACTGCCTAGAGACACTTGTTAAATTAAAAAAAAAATGATTACACTTTTACAAAATGAGAGAGAGAGAGAGAGAGAGAGAGAGAGAGAGAGAGCGCACATGAAGCTGGTCAGTAAGGCTCGTCACATGCTCCATAGTGTCCCGAATTAAAAGTATGTGCAGTTGTATTAAGTATCTAGCATCCGCGCTGCATAATAAAAACCAGCTCTCAGTTCACAAACAGTCTACGAATCTTCAGTTCCCTCTCTGTGACTTACACCTTGCCTGCTCCCATAGTAAAAGCACAGCAAAGTATAATGAAGCACAGTGGAATCATGGTAAAGCGCAGGTAAGCACTGTAAAGCCCAGAGAGGTATGGTAAAGCATATTAAAAAACATATGGTAAACGATGATAAATCCATATGTTATAAGTCCATGGAGAGCATGGGAAACCTGCAAAATTACCATGCAAAAATACCATGGCACATTTTTTTATAAGGGTATAAATACCAGTACATTTTGACATGAATTTAAGAAAAGTTACCGAATGCGTAGTTTATTGTGTGTTGGCGCACTATGTTACCCTATCATTTTCTGAAAGTTTGTAAAGCGAATATTCACCCACCCACGTGGCAGGTACCTCATCACGGCCCCCAGAATCCTGCGCGTGGACGCCTCGGAGCGGGTGGTGGTCCAGCTGTTCGGGTACGAGAGCGAGTCCAAGTTAACTCTGTCCATCAAGAGCTACCCGGACAAGAAGAAGACCTTTGCCACGGACACGGTGACGCTCAACGCAGCCAACCGCTACCAGAACTCCGCCACACTAAAGGTACCTGTCCAGGGTCACCTGGCGTCCTGTGAGGCCAGCAGGACCCCCTCCTGCAGGTTTGAATTATATACAAAAGCCTGTCTGTCTGTTTCTGTCATTGCTTCTTGATAGCTGCTGCCCCAAGACTTTCCCAAAGGCGACGCCCTGAGATCCTTTGTGTACCTGGAGGCGCTGTCAAGTGACCTCAACAAGGTGGAGATGCTGACTGTGTCTCACCAGAATGGATTCCTCTTCATTCAGACAGACAAGCCCTTTTACACCCCTGAGCAGTCTGGTAGGACATTCACATACACGTCATCAATCAATCAATCAATCTGCCGATCAATCAATCAACCAGTCAATCAATCAATCAATCAATCAATCTAGCTATCTATCTATCCATCTGTCTATCTACCTGCCTACCCATCTATCAGTCTATCTATCGATCTACCTGCCTACCCATCTATCTATCTGTCAATCAATCTATCTATCTATCTGTCTACCCATCTGTCTATCTCTCTACCTGTCTACCCATCTATCAATCTATCTAGCTATCTGTCTGTCTGTCTGTCTGTCTCTATCCATCTGTTTATCTATATCTATCTATCTACCTGTCTACCCATCTATCTATCTATCTATCTATCTAGTCTGTCTGTCTGTCTGTCTGTCTGTCTGTCTATCTACCTGTCTACCCATCTATCAATGTGTCTGTCTGTCTGTCTGTCTCTATCCATCTGTTTATCTATATCTGTCTGTCTGTCTATCAGTTCGTTGTACAATGGCCGCGTCCTGTATTGATTTATTTATTTGTATTTGCTTGCCTTCTGTTTCCAGTGAAAATCCGAATCTTCTCTCTGAATGAAGAACTGAGGCCGGCACACAGACCCATTACTGTCACGTTCATGGTGTGTATGCGCTAGCAGCGCCTTTATCTGTTGGTGGTGTGAGATCAAATGACCAAGAGAAGACTGGCTGTGTTCTTTAAGCTGACCTGGGTTCCGTAGCCCAGCTCAGGCAGGGTTTCAGGAGAGCTGGGGGAAGATTAGATTCATTATTTTTGGTCGCTGTTTATTATCAATTTTATAACAGTACCAGTACTTAGGGCTTTACAATTAAATAATATTCCACATTGAATCCCAATGTTGTTTGTTTGACCAGGATCCAGATGCAGTGAAAGTGGACATAGTGGAAGAAAAAGATGTTACTGGGGTCATATCCCTGCCGGATTTTAAGATCCCTCTCAAGCCTAAGTAAGATGGAAAAAAAAAAATCTCCAATTAAGATCCATTTCCCAAGCTTTTTGTCAGTACCTTTCCCAGCAGCTCGGCGTGACAGTGTTATGTTGATTTGTGAAATTATTCAAGGGCTGTGCCACTCCGCTTTACTGAACCAGTGGAACACTGTGTCCGACGCAAAAGAGTGCTGGGGGACTCTTAATATCTGTGCGCCAACATGGAGGAGAGGGGACACTTTATAGCGTTGCACTATCAGAGACCTGGAAGCTGAATTCATATTTTTTGACGCAGCTTTTCGTTGGATGAGAATCTCGCCTCTCCTGTTTTCTCTTCTAGGTACGGAGTCTGGAAAATAGATGCAACCTATACCAGTGACTTCACCACCTCTGCTACTGCGGAATTCGAAGTCAAAGAATATGGTACCTTTACAATGAGAACTGTGATACTAACCACGGAAAACGTAATCCTTTCTGTTTATTTGTTTTAACTGGATCCCCAATTAACCCTTTCATGCACGGCAACGTCATATAGGGACGGATACAAACAAAATCTTCTAGTCTTTATAGGGGGGACATATGGAAGAGGCAAATATGCATGATCACCTCATTTTTTCAATTTTTTCCCTGTTGAACAAAAGTCAATGAAAAATACATTGAGTCCAAAACTACTTTTTTCAGCAATTTTGTATATTTCATGCATGAAATAGTTCAGTTTTCCCAATACCTTATAAAGTGTTTAGGGTACATAGCCTTTCAATATCTAAGGTTGACTGTGGCAAATGTGCCTTTTCAGTTTATCATACTTTACAGCACTGTTTTGTAAACGTTATCAATAAGTATTAAATGTAAGCGCAGTGTACCATAGTATCTAGTTTTGAATCAAGTGCGAAGGCAAAGGCACATTTTCAAAGCAAATAAAATGCTTCTCGCTCTGTAAAAATGACTACATTTAGAAAGTTCAGAACAGCGTCCTGTATCCTCAGCAGTAAGTGTGGTCCCGCTCTCAGTCCTAACCAGCGTGTTTCCATTCTCTGCAGCTCTGCCCAGCTTCTCTGTTACAATCCAGCCGCAATCCAGCTTTATCTGCTATGAGCAGTTTGAAAACTTCAAATTCACAGTCCAGTCCAGGTGAGTGGGCACACAGGCGCGCCAAAACAAAACAGACAGACAGATGGTGATTTTGATCATTTTCCAAAGTGCGTCTGCAGGGCTGGCCTTTGTTCTCTGAAGGCCGGCAGCTGTGGGATACAGGTGAGCTGTCCTGTTTGTGGGATCGGAGGACGCCCACTGCCCTTCAGCTCTCCTGAGATTTTGTATCGAGGGTTGCCGTGACGAGAGAACACGGAAAGAGACGGGTTAAATAATTGGGCACGCCAAAAAAAAAAAATACATTCGGTCTTTTGAATGTACGATATTACACCATAGCAGAATGATGAGCCCTCAATTTATTTATAATATAAATCCCGGCATCAAAAAAGACTTACCCTTGTGTACCGTTGTTACTCTGGCAGCTACTTCCATGGAGCGCCGATGTCCAGTGCAGACGTGTTTATCCGCTATGGGATTATTAAAGGGAAAACTACCAACATGATACCACAGGCAGTGCAGCATGTACTGGTAAGAGGACACACACAGAACATGCATCCCTTAGGTCTGATACATTGCCTCCTAACAGAGATGGAAATAAGACTCCTTTTGCATAGCAGTTTCACCCGTCCCAGGTTTTGCGACAAACTCGACTAGCCCCAGTGTACAGGTAACAAGCTCAGGTGCGTCTTATTAAACTCCTAGTAAAACCAGGAGTCGATCAAACTGCAATGCAATGGGAGTCTCATTTCCATCCCTGCATAGAGTGGGCAGGCTTTGTGGATTTTATTTACAGTTATGTCAAACCTGTCCCACTTTTAAGGCACACCTTTTAAGTGTATAACTTTTTAGCTAATTAACATATTTTTAAAAGGTTTTTATTAGCAGTTATTTAAAATAACTTCTTTTTTTTTTAATAATAAAAAAAGGTCGTTAGCCTGCTTGGGAGTTATCAAGTCGGGCATACAATTGAAATTGGTTTGCATTGATTCCATCGAAAACCAGATTGAGTTTGGCATGAAAAAAAATCTTGTAACACAAAAGGTAGTAAGTGTGTCTCCTCCTGTGCCTCTCCAGATGGAGCAGGGGAAGGTGGAAGTGGTCTTTAACACAAAGACAGCCCTGGCTACTCTACCCGCTCTGAAGATCAGCAGCCTGGAGGACCTGGATGGGAGCTTCCTTTACATTGCAGTCGCTGTGCTCGAATCTACCGGTAAAAACACACCGAATCCCGAATCCACGCAGAGATTAAGCAAATTGAAACTGTTAAAACAATTTTGGGATATCTCACACATTTTATTTGGTTGATTGAGCGTGGGGGGAATGAACGCTGGGTGAAGCTGTATCAAGGCTTAACTGATAATGAATCAAGGAGCAACAAGGTCAATTCCCTGATGAAAATCACAGCAACTGCTGTTGAACTGGTGACCAGTTAAGAGCTGGGAACTACAATCCCAAAACAGCAAATATATTCAATTAGCAGATTACAACAGACATTGAGTTCAGCAAGTTGACTTTGGAACTTTTCAGTAAAGGGGTTTTTAATGGACCTCTTTTCTCATGGGTCAGTTGTGTCGGCAGCTCTTCAACCAGTACTGAGTCTCCTGAACCAGCATAACCAGCAAAGCACCAGTTAAAGAGTGCTGGGCTTTCCCTCAGGGTTATCATGAATCAGAACCTGGCAGAGGGCTTCGCTCCAATCAGGAATGGTGGCTTGAAACCTGGTTCCAGGAGAGCTAGTGTGAGGCAACTTCGCTGTATCAAACCCCAAGTCTCCCCTGGTGTGCCGTGCAGTGGCCTGAAACCTACAGTCTCCTGAAACCAAGTTCCAAGCTGCAAAGTGGCTTTGTGTTGCCTCAGCTTTCAACCCATGTTCAAATAAGTATCTGCAAACCTTTGGCTATGCACATGGCTGTGTCGTGACAGTTCTAAACAGGCAGCTCAGCTGAGGCAGAGCACTGAGCCACACTCCCTACATGCAGTATACTGATGAGCAAACCCATAGCTCCCCTTGCTGTGTGTTCCTAGGCGGGATCTCCGAGGAGGGCGAGCTGGACAGCGTGAAGTTCGTCATCTCTCCGTACTCAATCAACCTGGTGGCGACCCCCTTGTTTGTGAAGCCCGGACTGCCCTACTATCTGAGGGTAAGTGAGCTGGCTGCCATCTGAAAACACTGAGTGGGTGATGTACAGCAGGCAGCAATCTCACTGAAATATCCAGCGGGATACAGAAGTCCAAAAAAAACAAACAAACAAAAAAAAAACAGGTTAATTAATTATTAGACAAATGTTTGGACAAGTAGTGTTTGTCAGTGTAACTCCAAAGCAAGCACTGTGAACGTGGTAAAAAGCAATTGTACACTGTACCGTGTTGGTTTTTGTTTTTTTTTGCATGCGCTGTGGCTGTAAGCGTTGGAAGATGATTCCCCCTCTTTTATGTTTTGCACGGCTGTGGATTTTCATGACCTCACCCCTTCGCCACCCCTTCTCCTGTGTGTGTCCGGCAGGCTCAGGTGAAGGATCCTCAGGGTAACTACATGGGGAAGGTCCCGGTCAGGTTGCGGGCATCTGCGTTCAGCGAAGGGCACGAGGAAACGCAGATCATCTCGGACGGCTCCACGGAGGGACTCCGCTTCACCAGCGTGCAGGACGGCACCGCACTCTTCGTCATCAATATCCCCTCCACCGCCACCAAGATCGAGTTCACGGTCAGGAGCACCATAACTGCCAAACCCTGGGAAGCTCAATTTGCATGCATAGTGGCTTGAAACCTGGTTCCAGGAGACCGGGAGAGATCGGGTTTGAGGCAACTTTGCTGTATCGAGCTTGGCTGAAATGGAGCCACAAGTCTACCCTGGTGTGCTGTGCAGTGACCTGAAACCTAGTCTCCCGAAACCAACTTCCACTCCACAAAGTGGCTTAGTGTTACAAGGTTCATTAGATGCATGTCAAGGCTGTGACATACTCCTCTATAGCATATCCTACATTTCCAAGGATATGCTTCGAGGGATATCCTCAGTCAGAAAAATAGGGTCCTTTCTTTACATACGGGTTACTGTTTTAAGATCTGCCGGATTATTTAAAAAAGTCACGATTTGAATTCAGATGTATGTAACATTCATTGGTCTTATTTATACAGTAGAAATTGCTTGATGTTTAAGAAACGTTTGCAGTTGGGGTGTGGATTTCGGGGTGCGACGGGGTCCCAGTGAGAGGGTTCTAACAGGGGCTCACGTGATTTCTAACTCAGCTGGAGACCGAAGACAGAAGCCTCCCTGAAGAGAACCGGGCTGTGCGTACGTATGAGGCCGTGGCGTACAAATCACTCAGCAGCAGCTACCTCTACCTCGACTGGGCCTCCCAGCACAAACAGCTGCACGTCGGGGAGTACGTCAGCATCAACATCTACTTCCCCAGCCCCTACAAAAATAAGGTCAAATTCTACAGCTACCAGGTAGGAGTACACATTGCATTAGCATTTCACAATTCACTAACCTAAATGAATGCAATGACAAACTTGTGCAGTCGCTTGCAGTGTTTCTAACGGAGCGTTTTTTGTTTTTTTTTTACAAAGTTTTATACAGTAGTTATCAAGATGAAAACCTCTGCAGAACAGATAGCCGTTAGCAGCAATTTCAACACTACGGCTGGCTTTGTAGCCGCTATTGCACAGTGGTCCTGATGCATCACTGCCATGTGGTATTGCCGTGGCATAACATTGCAGCTGCTCTAACAGGGCAGAGGCTGGGCTCCGACCGGCGACCTGACACACCGCGAGCGAGCATCTCAACCTCAATGCAAAAAGGGCAGGGCTCCCATTCGTGGGTTCAGAGCTTTTAACCTCATCTCGTCTCAGGACAGGGGACAGGACAGAATCCGTGCCGGCAGCGTATCATGCAACACTGCCCTTTTTCAATGGGTATATTTTTAAGACCATGCTTGTCGTTCATTACTGTTCCTGCACTCGGGATGTTTAGCAGGTTTAACAAAGCCTGGTGAAGGACTGAGGGGTGTGCAGGGTAAGTCATACAAGCAGGCGGGTGCAAGTTTCAGTTTCAATGCATTTCATTCATGTAGCACCTTTCATACCAGTGTCTCCAAGCGCTTTACATGTCGTTTAAAACAGCAAGAAGTGTGCATTTTTAAAAAAATTACAAAGTAACAGATAAGTAATAATAATAAACTGGGTTCCATTTACTATGTAATACTTTGTAATACTAACCCCTCAATTAGGGGAGACCAGCAATCTAAACCTGGGGGTGGGTGGGGGATCTCACAGGTGTGGGGCCTCAGGCAGTCCCATATTCCTGATGGGACCCATTTCTTTGTTTCCAGGTGATCTCCAAGGGCAAGATAGTGAAATTTGACTCTATACGTCGCATCGGAGAGTCCAACTCTCAGAACCTGAACTTCAGGGTGACCGGTGACATGGTGCCCTCGGCCCGCCTCCTGGTGTATTACATCATCACTGGGGAGGGCACGGCGGACCTGGTCGCTGACTCCGTCTGGCTGGACGTCGTGGAGAAGTGTGTCAACAACCAGCAGGTGTGGCAGTTCTGCTGCGTATTTCACAAGGTCTCTTTAAAGAAGACCCATTGAAATGTCAGATTACCAGGGTAAAGCTCCAATAGGCTTGGTTGTGGGATCGCAGGACGCCCGCTGAGCCTTCAGTTCTCCTGAGCTGTGTGGGGAATTGCTGTGGTGAAGGGGGGGAAAAAAAATAGACATTTTAAATCAGTGGGTAAAATATTTCGGCACTATAAAATAAAACAGCCTCAGCATTGCAAATCTTTTAATATCTACTAAAAGGAATGGTCGTTTTTAAAGTTAGGAATGCAATATACATCTTGTTCCAAGGGGCACAACAGGCAAAAAGCATGAAAAAAATAAAAAATAAAGCTTGCCCATATTGTCTGTGCAGCCGCTGTCTGAAACGAGATCGTCAATGTTTTCCAGGTGAAACTGTCAAGTACAGAATCGGAGTACCAGCCAGGGAATCGGATGAGCTTGAAGGTCCAGGCAGAGCAGAACTCCTACGTGGCGCTGTCCGCTGCTGACAGTGCCCTCCATGGGATCCGCAGCAAAAGCAAGGACTCCATGGCCAAGGCGAGTCCCAGACCAGGAGCGAGTGCTTCCAGGGCTCTGCGTCACGTCCTGCAGCAGCCCAGCAACGCGATGATAGCCTGCAGATACGAGTCATTTCAAATGATTACACAGCACCTGTCCCTCATTGTAGTACAGTGGTTTATAACGCAGAACTGGAATCAGAGCAGGGGGTATATAGAGCTGTATTGTACATGTAGCCAGTTTTTGGTAAAATAAGGGTGTAGGCTAATAGCTCAGAGATTTTGTTTTTTTACTGATCTTGTCTAGAAGCTAATGTATCTGGACCAGAACTAGGATTGTGTTCAGCTTACATTGTATACTGTAGTACAGGGGTGGCAAAACCTGGTCCTGGAGAGCCACAAACCTGGTCCTGGTATCATTGGATCAATGACTAAAGACCTGAAAAAAAAAAGGTTAGTGTTGACCCAATTAAGAAAATAATTGGTTCAATTAAGTAATTGAGAACTCGGGTGGAAGGAAGACCAGAAGCCCCTTCAGGGCTCTTCAGGACCAGGGCTCGCCCCCCCAGCCCCCGATCTAGTCGTTGGTGCGACAGCCCCAGGTGTTCCAGTTCTCTCACGTTGATCGGTGTGTGTGTGTGTGCGTTGATCTCAGGTGATGCGTGTTCTGGAACAAAGTGACCAGGGCTGTGGTGGAGGCGGGGGGGCTAACAATGAGGACGTGTTTCGCCTCGCCGGCCTCACCTTCATGACCAACGCCAACGCCAAGGCCCGGGACCCCAAAGGTACTCAACCAGGCCGATCGCAGGTGAAAGGGGGCCGCCCTGTTCCTTATACCACCTTAAAGTGTAATAAAACAGAATTGAAGAGTGGTAAAGCATAGGTAAGCACAGAGAGGCTATTCAGAAACATGGCCAACATGCTGAACTATGGTAAAATGACTGTAACCTTTGAAACAGGCTCTTTTTTTTTTTTTTTTTTATAAAAGCAGCAATATTTGTTCAAGTGAACCTATGAGAATGAACGTATGTAAGGCAACACTGTTTTCATTGCAGGGGAATTCTGCACAGACATCAACAGGCCGAAGCGATCAGTGAATCGCAACAAAAAAACCAAGACAGGCAAGTGACGAGAAATCAGCCCATGAAGTTTAGAGCAATGCAATCGAGGAGTTAGTGAAGGCAACTGTGTTTAGGGGCAAGAGACAGCAGCTGAACTGAAGAAATGCTCTGTGCTAGTTTTGAGGGCTCTGACAAATAAAGTAATAGCAGTTTTTTCTTTAACATAACGCAAGTCTGTTTCCCTGCAGGCGACACGAACGCAAACAACACCAGGACAGAACGATCCGTGGATCTGAAAACAGAAATCCAGAAGAAAGGCAAGACAATAGAAACCAGAACCCTAAGTAGCGTAACACTATTGAAGACAACCTGTTAATAAAGAACACTCCATAGCCTGCCGGGGAGAAAGAGAAACGCTTACAAGCTGCCCTAAAAATAGCTAGAGTAAAGTTTAACAAAGCATACTGAAAGCATGTTAAGGCATACTGTAGGCAACTACTGTAAAGCCCAGAGAGGTATGACAAGCTATGCCAACTTTGGTAAATGCATTTACCAACCATTGGGAAAGCATGGGAAACCTGCAACATTTTAAAAACAAATGCACTACTTATGTTATTTTCAAATCCATATTGCTTTGCATGTGCAAACTGACAGAGGGATGGAAACAAGACTCCCATTGCATAGCTGTTTGATCCATTCCGTGTTTTACTACGAGTTTAATAAGACACGCCTCAGCTTGTTACCTGTACACTGTGGCTAATCAAGCTTGCTGTAAAACCTGGAATGGGTGGAACTGCTGTGAAATAGGAGTCTTATTCCCATCCCTGTGACACCTCTTTCTCTGCCCAGCCTCCTCCTACAAGGACCCCCGAGTGCAGCGTTGTTGCAAGGACGGAGCCGCCAGTTATCCCATCGGGGAGTCCTGCGACAGCCGGGCTAAGAGAATTAAGACAGTGATGCAGTGCAAGAACGCCTTTAAAGTGTGTTGCGAGTTAGCCAACAAGCTGCGGGAAGAGTCCCACAGAGTATACGTCCTGGCGCGAATGGGTAAGCCCCCCCTTTATCTTATTCACGGTAAAAAATAACCAGAACCTAAAGAAGATCTTACGTGTTCTGGTAGGGTTAACGAAGCAGGAAAAAACCCAGCATTTCTGGTCATGCTGTAACTCTTAATTTATTAATTTTGTGTTCCGAAACATCTATAACGCTTGAATCAATCAACGGTGCTAAATTTAGAAATACTAAAATAAAATGAATCAATTCATTCGATTTTTTTTTTTTTCGACTAGAAGAGAAGATCCTGGGTATATAGAAAAAGAAATTCTTAAAAGAGCCTGTTTCTCTGTAAGGCCAGGGAGCTGGCAGTGATAAACTGTACCAGATAGTACTGGGGGTAACAAGGAGGGATTGTCACCAGCATCCCTTCTGGGTTGTGTTTCTGAATTCAGAGCTGGTGGCTATGTTTGGGCTGGATGACGCACAGGTCCGAAGTTACTTTCCTGAAACCTGGCTCTGGGAGGTCCATCAAATCAGGTAATAATCAGATTATTATTATTATTAATAGCAGCAGTAGTACAGCTAGGGCCAGAAGCTTTGCATCGCCCTATAGAATTCATTAATTGTGCTTCGTAAAGTCAAATGAAGCCTGCTGAATAATGTTAACACACTGAATTACACAACGCTTTGTAGTTTCCCCCACATACTTTTGCATTTACAGCTGTACAAATCGAGTCTACAGCCTTGTGTCTGCCTCCTCATACTTCTTCTCTAACCTCCTGACAGTTCAAGCTCAGGAACGAAGACGCTCTCTACAGTCTTGCCTGACTCTTTGACAACCTGGGAAATGAAGGCTGTTGCAGTTTCAAACAACGGTAAAAACTAAGCTGTGTCGTAATTTATAATTGCACGGTATGACCATTTGTGCCTCTAAAACTGATAGATTAACCCAGCAGACCTGCAGACAGACATACAGGGGGTGGACTTCTCTGTCATCTCTAGCACTCAGGCAGGGGCTCTCCGATGCAGAACGGCACACCTCACCTGCCCTGTCTTCTGGAAGATGTAAAAGCTGCACTCCCTGTTGCAAATCAGTTTCTGTTGTGATGGGCCAGGAAGCGTTTGATAGGCTTTGATAGAGGGCTGATCTGGGATAGTGTCTAGAACATACTTTCCTGCAAAACTCCACCCCGAGCCTCTCTGTTCTCTGTCTCTCTCCCCTGCCCAGGTATCTGCCAAGCTGACCCTCTGAAGGTGCGGGTCTTCAAACAGACCAGCATCAATGTGCCCATGCCATACTCCGTGGTGCGCGGCGAGCAGGTGGTGCTGCAGGGCTCTGTCTACAACTACAGGGATGAGAGCTCCAAGGTGAGCCAGGGCTTTAGTATGCTGGGCTGGGCTGGGCTGGGCTGGGCTGGGCTGGGCTGGGCTGGGCTGGGCTGGGCAGAAGGTGTGCTGTTTCTTTACCCTGTTCAAACTCTTTAACCCGCTTTCTTGCAACACTTCTCAAACCATCTCACTAGCGCTAGTTCCAGAGAGACCTTTGCGATTGCTACAGTAGAACTGGATATGGTTCCGTATACATCTCATCTGCAATGCAGAACTGTTCACTGTGTGGGTCTCGATTGTGCATTTGAATTTGTGTGCTTTGAATGCGTGTTGAATTGATATGTATAGGAAGCTTGCAGAGACATTTTACCCTGCTTGTGATTCCTGGGGTCAGTTGCCACCAATGTGGCTCGGGTTTAGACCATGGGAAGAGGAAGTGGTCCTAGCGATTGGCTTCTAATCCTGCCAGTCACAAGGAGAAGCAGCTGGCTGAGAGGCGGCCCGAGTGTATCTTGAACTGGTGTTCTCCCGGCAGTACTGCGTAACTCTGACGGTCGAGGAGGGGATCTGCCTCTTCCAAGGCTCCAAGACGGAGGCCGGGACCACCCAGATCACCCCCTGTGAGTACAGCGTCATCCAGGGCTCGTCAGTGAGAGCCTTCACCCACACCATCCTGCCCCTGGAGACAGGGCTGCACCGCCTGAGATTCACACTGCGCTCCCAGCTGGGCTCCGAGATCCTGGTGAAGATGCTCAACGTTGTGGTAAGACAAGCCGACACACAGAGATGTACGGGCAGGGATATTTAGTGTTAGCAATTAGGATGCCTGGCTTATGTACTGTACCTGTACAGTGTATACAGACTTAACCAGCTCCCCGTTAAGACAGTCTCTCATTGTTTAATGTGGATGCAATTCAAAGATCTTCCTCTGTTAGGATCAGGCTGTGATTTTGCTTCATACAACTGAAGGCAGTTTCCCTGTTAACTTTTCACTTGCAGCCTGAAGGCATCAAAACTGAAATCTCCGACGCTGGAACGTTGGACCCCCAGGGTATCTATGGTGAGGCGCTGAGTAATTATGGGTGATCCCTCTCAGAGAGGAGAAAGCAGAGCCTGGTAGTAATGAACTGTTTCTAGAAGTATTCTTTTCATGTGAAATATCTCCATCGTGACTCTGTTTCTGATGTCTGTGGTCTCAATACAATAAAAAATATTTTCTATTTGAATAAATGAAATGAACGTTTATTTATTTTTTTTTATTTCATCACGATATGCCCCAGCTACAGAAACTGCCCCACGGTTTTGAAAACCAAAGTTTACCCCATTGACACCAGCTCCCCGTTAGCACTCAGTCCCAGGGAGGCACAGCGTGTGACAGCGTGGCCTCTGTGTGCTCTCTCTGTATCCGACCCCCTCGCTTTGTGTTTCAGGGCCCCTGAAGAGGAGGGTGGAGTTCAGGAACAGGAGCCCTAGGGGCCAGGTGCCCAGGTCCAAGGTGGAGCGCACACTCAGCGTGAACGGTAATGCCTCTACTGCACAGCATAATGCTGGTTTACGGTACATTCAAGACTTTAAGGGAGCCGTATTTGAAACAGTTTATTCCTGACGCAGCGGGGCGCACTAGAGCAGGGGCTATCCTGCTCCCATGTTTAAGCGCTTTGATTGGTTCGATAGAGTCGTGTAGGCATGGTGAAGGCGGAGTGAGTTTCTGAATCACCCTGCAGATGCATTGGTTTCTGAAATCCCTGTGTCCTCCCCCTCCAGGGGAGCTGCTGGGGGAGGTGATCTCGACCGTGCTGAAGCCCAGCGGCCTGCAGCAGCTCACCAGCCTGCCGCGCGGCTCCGGGGAGGCGGAGCTCATGGGCATCGCCCCCATCTACTACGTCTTCCACTTCCTGGAGAAGAGCGAGAAGTGGGACATGCTGGGTCCGGACTCCTTCACCAACAGACTGGAGCTCCGCAGGAAGCTGAAGCAAGGTGGGCCGGCCCGACTCCCTCGTCTGTCTCTGTATCATGGGCACTGCACACGCAGCCAGAGAGACTCCGTCTGCACTGCAGCGCATCACGCAACGATACATCTCCCTCTATCTCTCTCTCCTATTGTCTTGATTATTCTTAACTGCCTTACAGCGATAAACCTGATCAAGTTTTTATGTGTAGAAGAGCACATCTCTATGTGTGCAGCATCTTTTTAACTGACTAAATCTAGTGTGTGAAAGCATGCTAGACCCCTGCTAGGCAGGATCACTGAACTCCTCCTCCCTGGATTCTTTGCAGGCATCGCCAGCATTCTGTCGTTCCAGAATAAGGGAGACTATTCTTACAGCATGTGGCAGGAGGGGGAGCCCAGCACATGGTGAGCTGTTTAATAAAAGAATACATACTATTGCATTGCACGTTACTGTAGCAACCAAACGGATGCATGTGGATTTTAACTTGGCGCACACCCACAGCACCATCCGGTGAGACGGATCTTAAAGGGGAAGTCTTTCTGTTCCAGGCTGACGGCGTTCGTTGTGAAGATTCTGGGGCAAGTGAGTCAGTACCTGCAGGTGGATCACATGTCGGTGTGTAACACCATCTTCTGGCTCACAGGCAAATGTCAGAACCAAGACGGGTCCTTCAGGGAGCTGTCCACGTACAAGCCTGTCAAAATAAAGGTAACCCAGGCAACAAACAACGCATGACCTTCAACTGATGTGCAATGTAAATGTGTTTATATTGAGTGCAAACACCCATTCTATACTTTATAAAAACCAATGCAATTACGTTGTTCTAGAATGCATTGTTATTTAAAACACAGGATTAACGGGGGCAAAAAAAACCAATTTTTTTATTTTTTAAATTTTTTTAACTTCATGGCAGGGCGCTGGACCAAACTCAGACGAACAAACCATATACCTGACTGCCTTCACTGCTATTGGAATTCAAAGGGCTATGAAAGCATGCCCCCTGCAGGTAAGGGAGGGAACTGCTAACGCGCCGGTGTTCCACGATGACAACAGTGTTGATTTGGGCAGGGTTTGTAGAAAAGGATTTGTTAAAGTATCACTGAGGGGGTGGGGTGGGGAGTTTCCTTCAAGTCATTATATTTGGTAGCTGCCTCTTGATGCGCTTCACAACGGTGCAGTTCACTGTGTTCCACCAGGGGGTGCCACAGTGCATCCCATCAGTTTGCAATAACTAGCATCAACGCTGTGTAAAAGTCAGCTCTTAAATTCACTCATAGTTCAGGAGTGAGCTCACAGTGAAGAAAGGTGTTAAACCGGGATCCCATTACATTAAAAGATCGTCAAGCTCAGTGTAGTTATTATTGTAACACAGTCTTGGCTACCTCTTCACTGTGAGCCACGGAGGGCCTGCTTCACCGCACTGGCAGGGCTGGAGGCCTGACTGGCTTGTCTCGCTCGTTATCAGGAGTTTCGAGATGCCGTCTATAAGGCTACAGACTATCTGCACAGCAACGTGAAGAAGGTGAAGACTGTTTACACGCGGGCCATCACTGCGTACGCACTGGTCCTGCGGGAAAAAGGGGACAGGACTGCCCACTCCGTCTTCGAACAGCTGAAGAAAGACGCCCAAGTCAAAGGTAAGGAGGGAGTGAGGCTGAGCGGTGAGCCAACACTGCTTCCACTCCCACTGCATCTCCAGCAGCTCCGCCACAAGGACCGCGGGTTACCCGGCCCGGGGGGTAGCAAGGATTATAGAAAAAGGGTTTGCTTGGGTGCAGTTTTCTTTAAGCAGCGACGACGATGTAAAACACAAAGGCAGTTATACCATCAGGCTTTTGCAAGGGTGGGGCGTCGCTGCTTTTAACCGTTAACGGGGAACGACGCAAGGGCTAAGTTGAGCAGTAGGGATGGTCCGAGGGGTTCGACTGGGTTTGCCTGAATCGGACCAGCCTGTGCTGTGTTGCCCAGGCGAACCCCCTGTGCTGCGGATGTGGAAGGAGAAAGATGACTCGCTGGACTCCTTCCTGCCCAACAAGGCCACGGCTCGCATGGTGGAGACCACGTCCTACGCCCTGCTGACCAGCCTGCAGTACGGGAGTGTGTCCTACTGCAACCCCATCGTGTCCTGGCTGTCCGACGAGCAGCGATACGGGGGCGGCTTCTACTCCACGCAGGTATGCCTGGGCCCTGGCGGCGTTTCACTGCACTTCTTGTCTCTTTTCAGCAGCAGTAGATTAGGAACTGTGCGCTTTTCTTTTCAGAGGCCGCTTTGACTTATTTGATTGTGAAACGATTGGAGACGGCTCGCCGTGAAAGGCGCTATATAAAAAATGATTTGAAATGACCGATTGATTGTCCACCAAGCTGCTCTCCACTTAACCCACTGCAATTCTAACCGCTGAGCTACTCAAACCCAACAGCCTTCCGCACTGGAGGCCAGCAGTCTTCACACTAACTGACAGCACCCCAATCTCTCTGTACTCTCTGCTCTTCTCCCTTCTGGGTCTCCCCAGGACACAGTCATCGCTCTGGAGGCCCTGACAGAGTACACCTTGCTGGCTAAGCGCTCCAGTCTAGACATGGTCATCAACGCTGCCTACAAGAAACAGGGGGACCTGCAACGATTCGAGCTCACTCAAGCCAAGCCACTGGCAAAACCAGTTGAGGTGTGTAAATGGAGTGTATGCTGCGTTAGCCCACAAGTGCTGCCTGTAGCAAGTCACCTGAGACCCGGCTTCTTGTCTTTCCAGGTCACCAAGGCAGACGATGTCATTGTGAGCACTGGCAGCAGCCAAGGGGTGTCTGTAGTCAATGTAAGTGCAGTCAGCTCCTCTCTCTCTCTTGTGCAAAATGACAGTCCGCTTTGGGGTTCCTACGTGCATTAACTGCGAGTCGCATGTAAAGCTGAACATTATGATCTGTACTTCAAATGGAATTTTGGCATAGCAGACATCACCACCTGGTGGCCAGGTACTGCGCCATGCTGTCGAAATTATTATTTGATTTATTATTTTTGAGCTCATAAAGGCTTTTAAAATTACACTTCAATTTAGTTACATTTTGATGTATTATGTGTATCTCATTTCTCAAATAAAAATTTGATCACAAAAAAAAAATTGATTTCAAAACAGCGTTCGCAACACTGTAACTGGTCCCCTTAGCGATGGATCTTTTTGTTTGCTGTCACAACGCTGCGGGTCAAGCAGACCCTTCAAAGCGATCCTATTAAAAGCAATCGAGATCTTTCTTGCTTCTCATGCCACCCTTTCCCTCCTGTAGCTCAGGACGGTCTATTACAAAACCAACGACCCCGACGGCTCCTGTGTGTTCGATCTCAAGATTCAGGTTTTACAGGATGACCGTGCCCTGAGTTCGGGGCCCACACGTCGGATCGAAGCGTGTGCAAAGTGAGTTCTCTGTCTGTCACAAAGCAGCGCGATCGCACGTCTCTGCATGCTTTCATCTACAGTACATGCATGGTCGTTTTAGAAGGACGGGAGCACAGAGTTAGATGCATGTAGTTTCCTTTTCTAAACTTAGTCATACAGTCAGGACTGCTGGATAAGGGGGACCACTTATCACTTGTCATGCAGTTACACGAATTGATGGAGCACACTGTACAGCACATGCTCCTAGAATATAATATAATTAGATATAGGCATCCGTGCACAAGCACACACAATGCATTTGTAAAGTCCAAGAAAGACAATTGCATGAGGAGGATAAGTTTCTTGTGCAACAAAAAACTCACATGGGCTTACAGAGGAACCAGCCGTGCTGGGGTCGCTGTCTTTTAAAGCATTGTGTCCGTCCCAGATACGTGCCTGGCGAGAATGAGGCCCTCTCTGAATCCGACCTCAGCGTCATGGAAATCTACCTCCTGACTGGTATGGAGCCGGTGCAAGAAGACCTAGCCACAGTAAGGAAAAAACAATGATGACAATTAAGACATTGGATTCGTGCATGCAGGCCGTTCTTTGAAAAAGATACACCGACGCTGGACGAGATCTGCTTTCAGCGCTGCCTGTTGCAGTGGCTCCTTTTGACACAGAGTGTAATACACATGACTGTAGTACTGGGGATCTCAAGGAGCTCTCTTTGTTTTGCAGCTGGCGAGCGGCGTGGATCAGCTGATTGCCGACTACGCCATTGCAGACGGGCGCGTTGTCATTCAGTTGGAATACGTGAGTATGTGTTTTCTGCTGGTCTGATTTCAAGAGGCTGGCAGGCATGGCAAGCTGGTTAAAGAAGGTACCGAGTCTGATTTGCTGCAGTGTCGCTCGGTCGTGTTCCTGAGAGGATTCCTGGGTGCAGGTTTGCCGTATTCTTCCGTGCAGTACAAACAACCTACTTAGCCCTACTGAGAATTAGATAAGGATCAATGACTCAGCTCAGCAATGTTCGAGCAACGGTTTCCCGCGGATACGCGGTGGAAAACAATGAAACTGAAAATGAATTGCATGAATTTTCACACTGCTAGAGCTCTTCCAGCCTCCGCCACTAGGTGTCACTGTTTCTCCCGTTTCCTCCAGATCCCAGCCGATCAATACCTGTGCGTGGGGTTCCGGGTTCAGGAACTCTTCAAGACTGGCATGGCAAGCCCCGCCCTTTTCAAGGTCTTTGAGTACCATGCACCAGGTAAGCCTTCACTCCCTTCCTAATCGGCATGTAGTTGAAGTTGCTTATGAACTCTTTAAGGCAGAGCTTCTCCGCTGGTTTTAGGGTCTTTAAGTATCACAGATTAAGTCGTTTGAGGGTGTGCGCATTCAAAACACCTACAGCACCACGTTTTATTGTCCAACCTCTTTATAATGGAAAAGAAACAGAATAGAGAACGCTTTACTTTTGAGAGCGACATTAATTCAGTTTTGCACACAGCTACATGGTATCTGTACAATACAATAATATTGAGATCGGCATGCCTCAGCCCAGATCAGCTGTTCCCTGTGCAGTAAACCCTGCTGTCTCTGTTCTCTTGGGCTGCCAGATCGCCAGTGCTCCAAGCTGTACACGATAGAAGAGGAGAAGCTGGTGAAGCTGTGCCAGGGGAAGGAGTGCCAGTGCATGGAGGGTGAGTGAGGCAGTGAATGCTGCTGCTGGTGCGGAGTGCCAGTGCATGGAGGTTGAGTGAGGCAGTGAGTGCTGCTGCTGGTGCGGAGTGCCAGTGCATGGAGGGTGAGTGAGGCAGTGAGTGCTGCTGCTGGTGCGGAGTGCCAGTGCATGGAGGGTGAGTGAGGCAGTGAGTGCTGCTGCTGGTGCGGAGTGCCAGTGCATGGAGGGTGAGTGAGGCAGTGAGTGCTGCTGCTGGTGCGGAACAGGTAGTGCCAGTGTGATTGCATCGCATTACCTCATCTCACCTGCAGGGGTCAGCGCTCTCCATAACCGCAGCGCTATCGGTAAACACGTTTTTACGCTGCGAGTACTTGTGATAACACGCCTTGCTGCCCTCAGTGTGTCGCTCTGTCTGGTTGACCCCCCCCCCCCCTCTCTCCCCCCCTGTTCCCCAGTGCAATGCGGTCACACGCAGCCTCACCTGAGCCTGACCTCCACAGCGAACAACAGACGAGAAGTGGCCTGCAAAGCCGACATCGAGTACGGTACGGTCAGCCCTCTGCCGGAGCTGTGAAATCACACTCTTTCATCGCATTTGAATTATTGTTATTAATATCAAGAGTACTAACCCTGGATAAGTTGTCTGCAAGGGGTGGAAGAAATCCATTAGCTATGTGTTTTGGCCATTTAATAATCCTGTCAGTATTATTCCTGATGGCGTATTTTGTGTACATTGTCTGCCTCGGTCTGGTATTACTGCTGAAGCCTTGCTGTTTCCTATGCTTTAATATTCAGTATCTAGAACAGTTTTTTTTTTTTTTACCCGTTAATATTTCAATGAAAGGAGCCTGCCGTGATGTTTAATTGTATTTTTGTTCTTGTCTTTGTTTCAGCGTACAAGGTGAAGATTCTGTCCTCCAGTGAAGAAGGACATTTTATTAATTACAAAGCCGAAATGGAAGACATATTTAAAAAGGGTACGAGAAATTCGAAGGCTGTTTGAAAAAAGGTTAGAACGAGTCTGAACCGAGAACTGACACCCTTCTCCTTTTCCAAACAGGCTTGGACAGGGTACGAAAAGAAACGGTCGTCACCTTCATTAAAAAGGCAACGTGCAGCGACGTGAACTTACAAGAGGGCAAGCACTACCTGATCATGGGAAAAGAAGGAATGCTCTCAGTGGAAAATATGCAATTCAAGTAAGAGATCTATTGGATCTGTTTCCGTTACATACCAGTTCTAATGAGGATGAACTGAAGTAAAAAAAAAAAAACTATCAAGTTAACCAACCAGCCCTGTACAATAGTATTATTCAATAGAGCTAGTCGAACCGAGTTAAAATAAAGAAATAGGCAAGTAGTATATACTTAAATAAAATGCCTGCAGTCCATGTGATCTCATTCCAGTCCAGAGAGGTTTAAAAAAGTGCTGGATTTGAGAAGCACTGGTGTAGACAAGACAGTGGAAGAGGAACTGAGACAGTGAAAGTGTGACGGGCGTTCCTCTGTCCTCTCACAGGTACACCTACCCCTTGGACCCCCTGTCCTGGATCGAGTTTTGGCCGTCCGAGGAAGACTGCAACAGCCAGGCCTGCAGCAACTTCCTGAAGATTATGCAGACGTTCTCTGAAGACTTTCTGATCTTCGGCTGCACGGACATCTAGCCGGGGGGGAGAAGGAGGGGGAGGAGGGCAGGATAATTTTGGCGAGCGAGACGGTGTGAAAACCTTGTGCAAATGCTACCGTGTCTGTTACTGGAGGAATCGGATATTTAAAACATGAAAAAACAGTGTGCTCACAATATAGAATGTAATGTGTATTAAAGATAAGAGAGAACGTTTTCATGGCTGGAGTTTGGCGCACTCTCATTTGAAAGGTGTCCCAATTGCAATTGTTAAACAGTGTGTAGGAGGCTGTTCTGCGGTATGATGTATTCAGTCTGATAATGATAAAGAAAAATAAAAGTAATCAAATCCCAATCCACTTTCGATTACAGCACCTAGAGCAGGGCTCTCCTAGCCGGGTCCTGCAGAGGCTGCTGGTTTTCATTTCAACCAATCTCTCACTTACTTCATTGAACCAATTATTGGCTCAGTCAGTCAAGGTTAAACAGGAGTTCCAGATCTTTAGCCACTGAGGAAGTAAAGACACCTATAAACCCTGCTGGAGAGGGTCTCTCCAGGTCCAGGGGTGGAGCGAGGGGCTCGCCAGGACCCTGACCTAGAGTATACCTTTACAGGCGGTGTGGGAATCTTTCTATTATAGAACATACCGTGAATTATATTGTAATGATATTAAAAGATGCATGAGATTTGCTGGAGCAGTTGCAAAACAGACAGCTAATCAATCAGTCTTCGGTAAGGAGTGTATCATTTTTAAAGTTGTGTTCATATGTACCTGTCCGAACATCTCTCTTCTTATGAACAGTACCTAATAAAAAATGCAAGGCAGACAACAGCCTTCCCCAGGTCATGCACGGACTAGACTGGCAATGCAGACTAATCACCTGAGCTGGGATGAAAAGAACTGGCTTTATTGGCAAATGATGGCTCCATTCACTCTTCCAGGAACCCAGGATACCGACAGACGGGCCTGCATTGTAATCGCACAGTAATTGCTCCGCCGTCACGGCGGCTTTGCTGTCACTTGGCTGAACGCTTCTGGCATTTTGAAGTGCTTTATTCTCATCATTCGTTACTCTCGTCGTTTGTTTAAAAGGGATCGCCGGGACTGGAATGCCCATTATAGCCAAGCAGTCCGTCTGACGCACGCAGAGCCCTCGATCATCACTGGCATTTAGTCACCGCTTTGATTAACCTCGGCTTATATAAACTTCACGCTGCAGAGACCCTGCACCATGAAACAAACAGTACGGACAACTCTGCAAAAGAGCTGCCCCAGCCGATTACCTAGCGATCATTCTCCAACACCCAAGAACTTGCGCAACGTAAGTATCAATTATATTAACCACTGGGACGTTTCTATCAGCAGCAGCTTTTTAAAATGTTATTAGGTTTTCTGAACGTGTTGGGTGGTATTTGAGTGTACTGATTTTTTTTTATAAAAGAAAAAGTAAAGTGGTTTTAATAACTGCATTGACAAAGAGAAATATAATACATAAACTAAATTTAAGCATTTCTTTTTGAAATTTGAACATTTTTACAATATTAAACAAGCGGTAGTGTAGATATTTTTCAGTAACACGTGTGTTGTGGTTTAAATGAGGCTTTTCCGTCCCTTTTTACTTACGATTTGGTTGGAAGCAACAGTTCCAGCGGTATGTAGTTCTAAATAAGTTCCTACACAAGAAACAGCAAAACGGTTCAAAACGACGCCATTCGAACTCAGACATGCAAAACTCATTTGCACTCAGTTCTATTTGCTAAATTGGATCGCTGAAACTGGAAAAGGTATGGAATGGTTACAAACACGAAGTTAGTGCGTGTTAAATACACTGTCGTGGTTCGTGTGTGACACTTTTGTTCCCCTCTCGCTTTATAGGGGGTGTAAATCGTATCCTCATATGAGGCTGGCATGCATTTGCGTCTTCCAGAGGGTCACCATAGGAGGTCGTCGTGCATGGGTTTATTATCGCATTGAAAAAAAAAAAGTTTAAACAAACCTTGTGTGAACTTGTAAGACCCGTTTATTAACCACGTAATCTTGTCAAATTGCAATAAACGAGATGTGTTCCTTTCATTGAAGAGTCTGAAAATGTACAATTTTACTTTTAGCCACTGGGTGGCACAATATGCTTTGCAACCCTATTCACATTTTTCTTACATCTCAAGGTTGGCTTAATTTTTTTATTTCAAATGGCTAAAACAAATGCAGCTGTAGCCATGAGTGGCTCATTTTGATGTGTTCTCTGTGCAGATGAAGGGTGCTTGCCCCCTGCCCATCCTGACTGGCTCATTTTGATGTGTTCTCTGTGCAGATGAAGGGTGCTTGCCCCCTGCCCATCCTGCTGCTCCTCCTCGAGCTGGGCAGCTGTTTAGTTGCGCGCACGAGTCTCAAGGATGGAGCGGCTTTGGAAGACCCGCAGCGCCTGAACGCACAGCTCAAGGGCTTCCCCCGCTTCTGGCTGAAAGCAGAAGTTGTCCGGGAGAAGAAATCGGATGATCTGAATTCGCTGGTGAGCGTCGCGAAGGAGCTCCAGGGCTACGGCAAGGAGCGAGCCGGATTTCGCTTTCGATTCGGGAGGGGAGAGGAGCTACCGGGAAGTGTCAGAGTGCAGGAGGCACCCGAGCTACTCCGGTTGATTCTGAACCCTGTCCAAAAACGAGCCGGCGACCTGGAGTCCATCCGATGAACTGAGCGGGTATCGCTTTCGATTCTGGAAGAAATGACCCAGACTGCTTCTCATACCGCAACAGCAAATAACACTAGGAGCTAAAAAGTAAAAAAAAAACCAAGCAGTGTTTTTGTTTTGTTTACATGTGGTTTGTTTGAAACTCAAGGTTTTGTCAAAAAAGCTTGCATTGGCTTTTTATTTCTGTATTTTTATTTATTTATTTATTTATTTTTGCATAATGCGAGTTAGATTGTACCGTAAACATAGCAGGTCATTTGACTAGTCGATGGATCTACTATCCTGGGAACAGCGTGTGGGCGGTTGGTACATGAAACTTGGCCGGTATCCACTGTAGACCACGGGCTGTAGTTGCTCGTTAAAGTTTTCTGGCCATGTTCTGCTAAAGCTACGATACCAGATAAACATTTCATTAGCGTTTCAATGAGAAGCTGCCCTGTTAAATTTCTGGCTTGCATAGTACTATTGCAACACGAATGACACATTAAACAGCAGCAGTTTGTTTTGCTCGATTCTGCGGGTAGTTATGTGTCGGCATTGTGACTACATTGACTAACATATAGAACTCGAGTTCCCCTTTTACTTAATAAAATACGGCAGTGTGGTATACCGACCACAACGGTTCTTGTTCATTAACTTTCCAACTACCGATAAAAGCGTTACCAAATAATTCCATAAATCATAGGGAAACCCGCCCTTCCATTCAGTGTGTAGGTAATCCCATGTGCAGTTTTGAAAGAATCACATGCATTTCCATTGTAAAACACAGCTACACGAGATCAAAGAAACGTCTGTTTGCAACCAACCTAAGGATCGTTAAGCAACCACGCTGCAGTTTTACAGTATAGTGTGTTACACTTCCATTGACTTTCATGTTGCTAGTAAATGACCTTCTATTTAGAGACGCTCCTGTTTTCTGCCGCTCAGCTATTTCGCAACACGTTCTATTGGCAAATCTGTGTGCAGCTTCAGGATTGCAACATTCCCATCGTTATACAGGGATGAACTGTTTCCAGTGTGTTTATACATCACTCATGTTTCAGCACTTTAATAAAAGCGATAGAAAATGAAGCTGGGTTTCTTTTCTCTCTTTCTAACACGAGTATGGCAAATTATTATGTATGTATGTATGTATGTATGTATGTAAATGAGAAAACACTCAAACTACAAATCCGAATACAGTGTACAAACACAGAAGGTATCGAAAAGAGAATTCCAGAGCCAAAAAAAAAAAAAACCGCCAGGGATGCATAACCAACAACCAAACAAAGTAACAAACTTAAATGAATTTCAAGTAACATAAACGCTTTGTATTTTATCGAACAACAAAAAAGCACCAAAGGTATTACAGAAACAAGAGGGACAGCACAGATATTTACAAAGGAAAAAAAAAAAAAGAAAAGTCTACTGTAATGGCGTGATACAAAACGAAACAGGTAGTGGCACATTATGTTTCATTGAAAGAAAATAAATCAAAAACTAAAAAAACACAGTACCATGATTTAAAAAAAAAAAAAAAAAAGGCAGCTTGCGGTAGCTTGTGTTCCGAAGTTACGGCCGTCAGTGAGGGCAGAGGTGATGCAAAGATTATGAATACTGAAAAATAATTACAAAGTTAAAAAAAGGGACAGTCCTGGGAAGAGAACCTCTGAATGCAAAAGTCTGACATTGGTTTAGTAAATATACAGTTCCTCTCAACAGTCGCCCCCAGTGCACAGTGACTCCAGCATTGATCCGACAGACCAGGCCAGTGTAGTGTTCACAAAAATACATCAGTCCTCAGTTCTTCTCCAATGTGCAGGGGACAGTAGTGTGTTCTCATTATAGTAGATGATAGCTTTACAGTCACTCAGTATAGTGGATGGCTATGTCCATCATTTGCGGTTCTGTTGGAGGCGTTTTAAGGCACTGGGGAGGAATGTGCACAGAAACTAAAGACCATCTTCTGGTTACTTTTCCCCCACCCTCCCAGAAGCAGCACTGTTCAACCTCCCTCTCTTCAAATCGCTGTCCAAGAAAAAGGGTATTGTTTCCACCCCACAGCGCAGAAGGAAAGCTACCAGAGAGAGACATACACGAGGCAAAAGAAAGGCAACAATAGCAAAATCACAGAGAAACTGATTCTTGTAGGGCTTCTGTTTTGCTGGTTTGAAGGCAGACCGCTTGCAAACCAGCAGCAAATCTCGCATTCTGCAACTCTCCTTGCAAATGGAATAAAAAAAAAACCGCGACACACAACAGAGCTGTGGTGCAGTTCTCAGGACATTTCAAGTGATGCTCAGCCGGGCCCAAGCTATTCACTGAAATGGCTGAGCAAGTAATATTACACCTTCTGTAATAAAATTAACAAGACAAACTGAAACAAATGAAGAAGCAGGTGCCTGTTTCTGTGCACAGAACCTCCCCTTGTTTTCCATCTCCAGAGCTCAGTCGGTCCAAATCGCGAGCCTCATTCCTGCACCAGATACCGCATTCTGATGCGTTTTTCTTTTCTTTTTGTTATTACTACTACTACTACTACTACTACTACTACTACTACTATTATAATATTTTTTAAAGATGTTTTATTTTTTTAAACAAAATCGTTCCTTCGCTACCTCTGGACGATGTCGCTGATTTCCTTGACGGATGAGAGCAGTTTGGAGAAGTCCTGTGCCGAGGAAGGGCCCCCCGAGCTGGCAGGGCAGATCTGCAGCTCCCTCAGGCTGACCTCCAGCTTGTTGATGGCCTCCCGGAAGGAAAACTTGTTCCTCATCTGCTGGATGGAGTCCACGTAGCCGACGCAGTAGCTAAAAAGGTTCTTGCCGGCCTCCAGCACCGCCCCGTGGCTGCCTGTCTGCTCTGAGTTGCGGCCGATGGCGGCCCGCAGCTGCTCCGTCCCCTCCAGGACTGTGTCCCGGGTGATGGCCGAGCTGGAGAGCTTCTCGGGGGGCTGTCGGGTTTTCCGCAGGGAGACGCGGGTGCAGATGAGTGGGATGAAGGCTGTAGGGGACGGCTGTTCACTGCCGGAGCCTGGTGATGGCTGCTGCTGCTGGTTGGAAACGGACCCCCCTGCGGTCGAAGACTTGCCTTGCTTGGAAGCGATGGGGAGCATCAGCTTCTTGCCGCTCTCGGGGGGCTGCAGGGCTTTCCCGGATTCAGGGTTAGAATCCGTGGCCTGAGACATAGCTTTGCCTTTGGCCTCCGCTGGAGGAAGAAGGGGCGCGTCCTGGGGCGGGCTCCGGGACAGCTTTCCTGACTTGGAGGAGGAGGAGGAAGGCGGAGGGGGAGGGAGTGCGGGTTTCGGTTTCTGCAGCTTCCCCTTGTCCTTCGGGGCCGGGTGATCGGGGGGCTGTTTGACCCTCCTCATCCTGGAGTCCTCGGACAAGCCGAGACCCGAAAAGGCATTGGGTTTGAGCATCAGCTCCGCCTGCAAGGTGCTGGTCTTGGTTCCCTCGGCGTGCCTGCGGATGAGTTTGGGCGTCAGGTTAGGGGGGCTGGAGCCGGGACTGGATTCTGTGTCCTTTAAAACCTCGTCCCCCGGCTCCTCTGTCTTTTTAGGCAGCCGCGGGGGCGGGGTGAGGGTGCCTCCGCAGGGGACGGGCTCCGCTTTATACTCTGTGGCTCTCTTGCGGGGCAGGGCGGGCTTGTTGTTCCTGCCTCCGAGCGTGCCGGAGTCGAAGTGCCGAGCCGAGGACTGCAGGTCCCGGGGGAGGGTGACGGACCTCCACTCGCTTTTGTCGGAGCTGGGAGGCATGGCGGAGGCGGAGCAGGAGCGCAGAAATCGCTTGGAGTTTGAAACGGGGTCCTCCTCGCTCGGGGTGGGGGCGGCTCTGCCCCCCGCGCTGGATTTCTTCCGAGTGCGGGGAGTGAAGAAGAGCCCTGCGGGTCCTGGCACGGCCACCACGCCGTTCGGGATGCTGGCCCCGTTGTTGTTGGCGGCGGCGACGCTGTGGAACTTTCCGGGGTCGACGCCTGCCAGGGTGTCGTTGAAAAAGGTCCCATTGTTGAATTCATCCCCGGCCTCCAGCCCCCCTCGCCTCTCCGTGTGCCCGTCCATCTCGCGGAAGGAGCTACTGCGCTTGGGAGGTGCCGGGGCCGTCTTCTTTTTCTTCTTGATCAGGGCGCTGAACAGGCTGGTCTTCTTGTCCCTGGGCAGCAGCCGGTCATCCTCGTTCAGATTGCTGTCCAGGAAAGGCCTCTCCTTCCTGGGGAGCATTGGAGACACCGCCACCTCGGGCTCCGCAGCATCTGAAAAGGAACAGATACTTACTTTATCAACGGAAACAGTTCAACTGTCCTTGTAACCAATATAATCCTGGCACCACTCTGCTCCTTGCAATCAGGGTTGGGGTCAATTCCCTTTTTTTTCAATTCCCAATTTCAAAGGAGGAAATGGAATTGGAAATTATTAAAAAGGGAATGGGAAATGGAATTGGGTATTGATTTTAATGACAGAATTAGAATTGAAAAGGGAATTGACCCAACCCTGATTGCAATTGGGTTGAACGCATAAAATAATTTCATGAAGGAACCTACAAATCCTTTCTATATTTAAAGGGTTTGCTATGCTGCATGCAATTAAGCTGCAAAAATGAGGCCCTGTAAGCTCTTGGAGGTATGAGAGGAGCAGGAAGGTTTAGAGCCGTAAATTCGTATATTGTGCATACCTGGGCTGTCGCCATCCTTGTCCATGTTCCTACGCATCGTCCTGGTTTTGGTGGGTAGAACGGGGGCTTGCAGCAGGGAACTGACATGCACTTTTGTACCCTTCTTTCCCAGCTCCTTCTCCACCTCTGCAGGGCAGAAACCAGAACTTGTTACACATTCGGTCCATCAATCTATCAGCACACACCAGCTGCCCTCATCCTTTATTAGTAACTGTCTAGTGGGAATGTGTTTACAGCGATTTATGGTCCACACCATCAAAGCATTAAAAGCCGGCCAGTACATCTGTGTTTGAGAGGATAACGTTTTAAAACCTTCTGTGTAAAATCACTCTGTAGTGAAGGCAGGTTACAAAGCCTATTTTCCCCAGTACAGAATAATAAAGACCTCACTCACCGTCGGAAATGCTGGATTCCTGAAACATCGTTTCAAAATCCTGGTGGATTTCGGCGAAAGACGGACGCTCTGCAGGGTTCCACCGCCAACCTTAAAAGGACGCAACATTTTTCCCCACGTCAATTAAAATCTTGCACAAAACTGAGAAAAAGTAGTGAAGATATCCAGGCGCTTCAGTAAGTGAATACTCACATCCCCGCATGAGTTCGTAGACCTTCTCTGGGCAGCCCTCCGGCCGGTCCATGCGGTAATCCTTCTCCAGGAGCTCGTAGACCTGAGACAGGTCGATGCCTGGGTAGGGGGACATGCCGTAGGTGGCGATCTCCCAAAGCAGGACTCCAAAAGCTGCATAACAAAAAAAAAAAAAAGGTAGGTTATGATCAGGGGTTGTAAACAGAATGGTACCTGGGTCTTGTAATTAAGGAAGAGGGACAGCATTTTTGATTCTAGACCGAATGTACTTATTTGTATATGCTTCATGTTTTCATCTGCTTGTTGGTGTCGGTATTATTATTATTATTATTAAGTCATTTAGCAGACACTTTTATCCAAAGCGACTTACAGAGTAGGGGGTGAACTATGCATCAGCTGCAGAGTCACTTGCAATAGGACCTCGGTTTTACGTCTCATCCGAAGGATGTATTTTTCTTCAGTTCTTTTTTTTTTACCTGTAACCCCTTTAGCTGACTGTGTGTAGAACTGCAGCTGTTAAGTTTACCAACTGCCCAATACCTTTACAATGCTTGATATGTTTATTCAAAGTCTTGGCAGGGGCAACAGTTTTAAAAAAAAACAATGCTGTCCGAACGCTATAAAATCTGATTGCTCACCCCACACGTCTGATTTAATGGAGAACTTGTTGTAGGCCAGGCTCTCTGGAGCGGTCCACTTGATGGGAAACTTGGCTCCTGCGTGCGCGGTGTAGGTGTCCCCCGTCATAAGCCGGCTCAGCCCGAAGTCTGCAACCTTCACCAGGTGGTTTTCCCCTACGAGGCAGTTCCTGGCAGCAAGGTCCCTGAAAGAAGACCAGAAAGAATCGAGGTCAGCTGTGCAGGACGCCAACAACAACATCTGGGGGTGGCGCAGCCGGAGAAGGGACTGGATTTCTATTTATATAACCTTTATTTAACCAGGAGATTAAAAACCCTTTTATAGGGGCGTAATGGCCAATGCAGGAAGAGTTCTGCATAAAAAAAATAATTAAAAACCATACGATGCAGCTGTTACAACACAACCAGTCAGTCATCCATTACGTTAGCAGTTTATTATTTAAAGAGGCATTAAAAATGAAACTGTTTGAGAAAATAAAAAGCAACTAATTACACACACACAATATATATATATATATATATATATATATATATATATATATATATATATATATATATATTTATTTATATAGCCTTTGCACAATCTTCTCATGCTTTGTTGGAGATAACATGTCATAATATTGTTTTTCATTTAGATGACTACAGATTCATCCCCTCTCCTTCCCCATCGGTGAGATGAAGTTAAATCTCCTAGGAACATAACCACGAATGCAGACGAGCTTGGTTCTTTTGCACAGTGATTAGGACGCCCACTTGGTCACAATCAAGTCCTGGATGTAGACAGTTTAATTTTCCTTTAGCATTAAATCACCCAACATGCTGGAACGGCACAATACGAGGTGTCCAGTACGAGGTGCAGCCCGGACGGACGAACGGACAGACGGACGGTCTCTGTGAGCGCACCTGTGAATGAAGTTCTTCTTCTCCAGGTCCTCCATGGCGGAGGAGATCTGCGTGGCCATGTGGAGCAGCACCACCGCGTTGACCTCCTCGCGGTTACACTCCCGCAGGTAATCCAGCAGGTTCCCGTGGGTCATGAACTCTGTGATAATGTAGAAGGGAGGCTCCCGTGTACAAACGCCTGCGGGAAGAGACAGCAACAGCTTGAAAGAAATTCAAAAACTGCAAGAAACTAACTGTGCGTTGAAGCGGGCACCTGGAGTACAAGAGAGAAAATGCCTGGCTATGTACAGCATGTCCAATTCAATACAGTTCTTAATTGCTAGAAGGCTACAGACAGCGGGGTTTATTGAATTGATTTAAAGGGTAGCAGATCTTAAACACAGCCATGTTAGAAATCATTAAAAAAAGAGACTTTGTGAAAACCTTTACAAGAGAGAGAGAGAGAGAGAGAGAGAGAGAGAGAGAGAGAGAGAGAGAGAGAGAGAGAGAGAGAGAGTTCTCTTTTTTTAACTTTAAGGTGCAAATAATGGCTTGTCTGGAGACTAACACGATCAACATGCAAAAAAAAAAAAATCTGCAAGCACACATATCCTTGAACACTCAAAACACACTAATCTGGGATTGGTTTCCTCCCTTACAAATCTCCTAGACCCACTTCATGTTTTCAAATTCCGCCGCTATCACTCACCCAGCAGCTGCACCAGATTGGGGTGCTTTATCTCCTTCATGACAGCAGCTTCTTTCAAGAACTCCTCCACTTCCATTGTGTCCTCCTGCAGAGAGACACACAAACAACTCATTCTGCTTCACCCAGAAAATCCTGCACCGCCTGCAGAGTGCCATGTCTAACTAGAGCCCACGTGACATGAACAAACAGGGGTCCTTCTCCCCAACATGCCCTATCTCTGAGAGCGAGCAGATCCAATGCATGACACTAGGGGGCGATCCAACACTTCAACTGTTTCTTTGAAAAACACCCCCTTTTACTGAAGGTTAATAATAAAACGGGTCTCACTATGGACTTCAGATTAAACAACCAATTAAGGCTAAAGGGGATCCCTAAAGCCCCCCCACAAGCAATGCTCCCAGTCTAGGCTGGTGCTCTGCTGCTTGAATGGAAAGTACCTTGAGGGTCTTGACAGCCACTGTGAGGTTGTACTTCTTCCAGACGCCCTCGTACACCTCCCCGTACTGCCCGCCCCCCAGCTTGTGCTTCATGGTGATGTCCGTGCGCTCCATCTCCCACTTGTCGTAGTTGGGGGAGACCCCGTAGACGGTGGGCTTGTTGCGCTTGGGCGCCGGGTAGTGCAGGGTGGTGATCAGCCCGTCGGCCACCGTGGAGTGGTGGTGCACCAGCTCTGCCAGCGCGTTGAAGCGGCTCTCTGAAGACACGTACAGCTGCAGGGGAGAGGAGGGGCCATTACTCACAGTCTGCGCGCTGGGTACGGCAGTCCAGCCTGGTGCTCAAATTAACTGAGAACGTCGGCTCAATTAAACCTGGCAGCAACAAGGCTCTGGAAGGCTCGATTCAAGAATTAAGGACATGGTTGGAAAAAGACCACGGACTAGAGCCGCACTGGAGGAACTCTGCTCTAGTGCAAGGAAGGTTTGCAAATCTACGAGTAGGGGAAGGAAAGCTGCATCGAACAGCGGGGGATCTCTGGCACAGCTAGCATACGGTAAAGGCAGTCCTGCAGCAGGGTGAAGTCTCTGGAACGCACTGAAATTATTTGAAGACACAACCTGTTATTTGAAAGGTATGCAGCCCTGGCGAAGCATGAAGCTCTGTAAAACACTGGTAGAACGACGATAGCCCCCCTACACTTTATTACCCCATCATAATCTGTGCAGGAATTTCATTACTGTCCCAGAGGAGATAGAGAATAAAATAAATTGCTCTCAGCGCTTCCAGACAACTAGCAGGGGGTGAATCTGGAGTCTCTGTGGGTAGAACTAAAGATCTAATTCCACCCCCTGAAAGTTAAGAGTACTAACAGAACCCAGATCAGGGCAATCTCAGCCACAAGATGATGAAAAACTAAATCACTCTGAAAACTACTTTACAGGGCAACGCTAGAATGTAATCTAACAGGGCACACTGCCTCTTACTCCCTGTGCAACGTCTGAACCACACATCCTAAAGATCCTTCTCTTTTGACACTACCGTGGTGCCTAGTCTTTGCATTAGCTGCTATCCTTAAATCCCTATCCCTCTTCTATTTCTCATCCCTCTATCCAGCTGGCGGCGTTTCAGCTTCCAGACATTCCTTAGAAAACAAATCAACTATTTAAAAAAATATATATGTAAATAAAACAGCAACACAGCACTTCAGTACAACAGCAGTTTAATAAGAAAAGAATGCGGACCGTTTTGATAAAAAAAAAAACCCTAATAAAAGTCATCAGTGATGACCTCCTCTGCGGCAGTAACAGCAGCAGACATTAAACTTGAAGGGAGGTAGGTGTGCTATGAGAGGAATGCCTTTGCCGGCAGGCTATAGCTGCTTTGCGCATTTTTCCAATGCCTCGCTCTCCTGGTGCTCGCCTCACTGTCCGTTGGGATGGGATCAGATCATTAGAATGGCTTCCCCTAATGACAGATGCTAAATTGCAGGGATGAGTAATGGTGGAGTGGCTAGCCAGTCCAGTGGGGTGCAGGAGACCAGCGGTCTGCAATGTGGCGTTGCCCTACACTTGAACAAGCTCTGCTCCCAGCTCTCCAGTGTTGAACCGGTTTGCACTTAGATTCAAACTGCACCTGGGATTAGTACTGCAGCTGGTCTCTACTGCTGCTGCACAATCACCCTGCATCTTAAAAGGCTGTGACCTGTAAGCACAACACTCAGCTCTTCAGTCTAGTCACCATGCCACTGATGACAAAGAGAGGCTCTTCATTCTCAGTTCTCCAGTGAAGAATCCACAAGTTCAAATTCTCAGCTTTCTAGTGCCGTTGTGCTGCAACATTAGTGGGCCGTGCAGTCAAATCAAATTAGCTCGAAGCTTCTGGGCTATTTACCGCCTTCCTGCTATACTCCATACAGATCCATTTCCTGGCTCCCCAGTACTGCCCTGCGCCACAAAACACTAAAAATGAAACCCTGAAACCCAATGAAGACCATCTCGCTATGACAAGTTACATCATAAGCATGTTCATTTTCACCTGATGAGGGGGGACATGCAGTATGCACCCAGTCCTGGATTTCAGAACTACCCTGTTTTAGGAATATAATGAAAACGAGCAGGTGCCAGCAAAATGAGCCTCAAGCGAAATCTACTAAGTCAGCAGGAGAACGAGCAAGTCTATTCGGTTACCACTGGGAGTAGTAATTCGTGCAGCTCATCAGGAACTGACTTAACAGACCTCTGATTGCACAAACTCCTGCCTCCCGATCGTCCCAACAACACCGCGGAAGGAGAAGTGCTCTCACCTTGCTGTCGGAGGCAGTGTTGATGCGGTAGTGGTAAACCCGGCCCTCGTAGCGCAGCGAGATGGACCTCTGCCCCGGGCTGCTCTCGCTCTCCCGCACCAGGAAGCTGCCGTTGATGCCACTGCTGAGCAGGTACTCGGCCGCGTTGCGGGAGACGGGCCCGTGGTACCAGGAGTGTTTCTCCAGGCTGTTGACGGGAGTGATGTAGTTGCTGGGAACCCAGCCCTGCCCGTTCTTTGTCTGTGCCTCGCACCACTCCCCATTGTGGTTGTAACCCAGAACACGAAGCTTTTCACCTGCACAAAACCAGAAGGGTGGTTACGTCCCTGGGACAAGGCAATCCGGCCAGTGGGGAGCTCAGTATAGTACATTTGAATAGATCTGCTGGACAGATCCACGGAGATCTCATTTACAGAGATAAAAAGCACCCTTGCTCTTCCAAAGTGTACCATTATGTTTAATAAGAGAGTTGGCAAATATAGATAAGGAAATACAGCTTCAGGCCAATTCTTTGGAGGGGTCTCACCTCGTTACATGTTCTTACCTTTGGTTATGCTGAGAGTGTTATCCCCACTAGCTACGAAGTCATACAGTGCAACAAAGAGGTTGGGGTCATTTTCACTGGGTCCCGCTAGCAAATTCTCTTTGGAGTTCCAACGAGCCGCTTCGGTCAAACCCTGGGGCTCGAAATCTGGTCGCTGGAGAGCTTCTGTGAAAGAAGAATATAGCTTTTAATAAAAACGTTTTATTCCAGGTCATCAAGTTCTTATGCCGAATCATCACAGAGCCCCAAGATAGAAGTACAGGGTATGTAAAAGCAATTATACAGCTCAGGTCACTGAAATAGCAGACTTCAATTTCGTGGGAGTTTCATTCCATTGCAGAAGGTCAAACTATTAAAAATTAGCCTTCGTCGAAACACCTGTGGAGCACATTAATTCATAATGCCTCATTTTGACGTGGAGACATTTTTCATGCATTCTTCTCCAATGGCCAATTACAAACTATGCCTCAGCGTTGATGGAGATGCCAGAGCCTTTACAAGGCTTGCGATGCCCAGGTTGAAGTAGGAGAAATCAATGCCTCAACTCAGTTAAATTATTCTGGGGATCCTGTCTGTGTAGTTGTGAGTGTGTTAAGGCAACACAAAATGCAATTGCATTACAGTAAATATGCCAAGATTTAACACAGAACAAATGCGGCCAAATCCTAGATGTGGTTCAGTTTACTATCCTTTAACAGCGCTGTAAGTTTTTAATTGCAGCACCAGTGGGACGTCTGACATATCAAACCCATTCCTTAGACCACAGACTCAGTGGAGCGTATTTGCCAAGCTTTTGCTTGGACCATGTAATGTGTTGAATTAGGCGATTCAAAACATACCCAAGTGGTTTCTTACTAGTTTCGTGCCAGACGCATCCTGTTACTGGACAGGTAAAAACAAAAGGAACGATTACAGAATAGGGGAACGTGCATCTCAAAGCACAACACACAGCACACGAAGACTGAGATTAGGAGTCAGCAACAGTAACGTGCCCCACGCTGCTTCACAAATTTGTCAGTAGAGATTTAGTTCTGAGTGACTTATTCTTCTCTTTTGAGCTGGGGCTGAGATAACCAGATCTCAATTCACGCAGAACCATGAATGGCTGGATGTGAACCTGGTTCAAGAGAATGTGTGTGAATGCAGAGTAGTGCTGCGATGCGCTGTTCATAACCAGCACTCACAACAGTGCAACAAGGTCATGGCAGACCGGGCTCGTTGCCCAAGGTCTCATAATAAATTAGTGGCTAAACAGGGATTTGAAACCCGGTTGCTATACTTTCAGTATTACAAGAACCCTAACAACTAGAGTCCTAGTTTACACAAAAAATCCCAGATCCTGTTACTCCCGCTCATTTCTGTTATTACACAGCATGTATTAGCACACGTCTGTCTGGTGTCTTTCTGTTTCAATGCCTGCAAGCTTGGTTTGTGTCATCAGTGACTTGCAACCACAAGTGGATGACCTGGCGATTCAGTCATCGAGGAGTTCCATAGTCCCCGCTCCTCCATTCCATTTCTGGATTTGTGATCTGAATCACTGAATTCAGGGGCTGGTGAAGGTGAAGGATTAACACACCAACACAGGACTAAAGCAGAGCTGTTCGGATGTATTGTTAAAAAGCCAGGTACACAGAAACCGCAATTTCGTTTCTGCTGTGCTCCCCCGCAGCGATGCAGGACGTGCACAAACGTTTACATTAGCAGAGCAGGGGGGTGCAAAGCTGCAAATGGTTAACAGCTTAAAACTGACCGACTGTAAAACAGGGAGTTCCAAGTTCTTTACTACCGTTAAGATCCCTTTCTTGCAAAGATAAATGGTTCATCAAAATCACATACTCCCCGGATAAATATTAACAAAAGTAAACCGCTACCTTTCTCTCTTTAAACGGTTCGCAGAAGACAAAGATTTTAGTTGGTACTATATTATTTTAGTACTACAGCACGGTATGTGTTATAGTCGAGTATTTACATTTACGGGGGCTCCACCACTGCAGTGGAAACATTCCACAGTACAGTAAATGTGTCAACTCTGTGTATCCGGATTGCTAATCAGATAACTGTCTTATAAAAAGGAAAACGACAAGTCAATCTTTCAGTTTGCTTTAAAGTCGCTTTCAATTATTTATTTATTTCCCCCCCCCCTCCCCCCAAAGGAAAAAGAGGAAGTCTCCACTAGCTGAGTAATAGAAGAGAAGCACACAGACTGGAGCCGACTCTGGAAGCAAACTGCTATTCAACAAAAACACTCCACACTCAAACATTCATTACATATTACTCCAGTCTTATTAAAATGTGTTCTTTCTAAAAGATATATTATTTTTATTGACTGCGAACAGTCTGGAAAACCTCAGTAACTGTTTAAAATAATGCACCCCCAGTACTGTGATATGAATTACTGCTATATAAGGACCACCTGTCTGTACTGACCAGACCCCCTTTCTCCTGTCTCTGGCAGTACACAGAGGCCACCTGTCTGGGTGCGTGTGTGTTTAACTCCAGTTGTCCCTAGATGGTATGAACAGGGATCCTTAAACTGTGTTTCCTGCCACAGAAACCCTACCAGCCCCCGTGAGCGAAACGTTAGACTGTACAAGCAAAACTGGCTCATTCCAGGAATACCACACATTAAAAAACACACAATACCCTTCCACACTTGATACAAGCATCAGTCACTGCCAAAAGAGCAACACAAAAAACGAGGTGGTTCTCAAACGAAAGCGTAGGGCAAACCCCCTGAATGACGAGACTTGAAAGGAACGACGGTAATTAAAGAAAGGCTCATTCCTTCCATTTGGTGATCCCTCCTTTTGTTTAATGGCTAAGTCTACATCAGACGTTAGCAACCCCTGAGCCACCGCTGATCACAAGGGGCGCGAAACCAAGGGCTGACCGCGATCAGTGAGGAATGAGCACATATCCTGCGCTGCTGTAAGAGGGAAGGTTTTAGGAATGTCGTAATGGTATAATAGGCTAAGAAGGGAATGCACTTTGCACATTTTTTTTTTTTCCTAGGAAAAACAGGAAGAGGTATACAACTGCAAAATAACAAAACACGCGGAATAAAAAGATTGAAGAAAAATGACTCGGGATTCACTCCCGGTCTGTAGCTCTAACTGCTAAGCCACACTATCTCCCAGTCCTGTAAAGATGAATACGTATTTCAATCCGCGCAACTTCAACCACAAGGATAGGGGTGCAAAAACAGCAGTGCGGTGTGTGTGTGTGTCGAAATGCACATGTTACAGACCAGATGGGCTGCCTTGTGAGATGTGACATCAGATGCTGCAATTCTGAGGCTAAGACACACCTGAGCTCATTACCGTTAGGTTGTGGGGCTAATCAAGCTCGGAGTAAAACCTGGAATGGGTGAAACTGCTCTGCAATTGGATAATTATTTCCATCCCTGGACCACCCCGCAATCTCTGACAAGTGGGCCACACTGCTTCCCAGCTCTATTAACTACGCCACATTGCCGAGCAGTCTTTGGCAGTAGTTTTAGTAACCCGCTCTGTTACCCAGTCCTCACGTTTCACCACCAGATCACACCTCAAGCTCCTTATCTGTAACCGCTAGACCACCTCAAACATAAAGTACAGCAGATAACAGGTGAAGCACCTCTAAACAGAGATAACAAGAGAGTCCGGAAACACTGAACTGCTGTGTACGCAGCTCTACATTTACACAAAACATACTGACATCTTATTTTCTTTTGTTTTAAATTTACACATCTCTGTTACTGAACACTGTTGCAAGCACACTAATCCACTGTCTTTGAAAAATTACAGGGATCTAAGAAAAAAAAAGCACAAAGTTAAAGTGAAAGCAATATTTATTGAACTCAATGCACACCATGATCAAATATCAAAGCCTTTTACAAAAACAAAAAGATCAAACGGGTATATAATTGCGCACAGACTGTGCTGCTCTCCTTGAACAAACTGACTAAGTGCTTGTGTTAAGAAAAGAAAAAAGTGTCCGTGTGGCTCACTGGTGTTCAGAGTCCCCCCCCCCACCCCTCCCAGAGCCTGTGCGTCTGGCTCCTCTCCCCCCTTCTCTCTTTCTCTCTCTCTCTCTCAACTCAAGCATGTGTGATGCAGCTGAGGCCTCGTCAGAGGGACTAGCAAGAAGTAAAAACTTTAGGAATTTGTCTGCCCAGGCCTCCAAGAAGCAGGCCGAGCGTCTTTCTTTCTGCCTGCCTGCCCCCGTCCCCTCCCCCTCTCTTACCTTCAAAATAACAGCTGGAGGACGACGAGAGGCCCTTTTTAGATTTACACCCCACCAATTTCAGGCAAATCTCCAACATTTTCATTTGTTTATTTTCACTTCCACTTTTAAAAATGACTTGTTTTACTTGTTCGGTATATAGATTTAAAAAAAAATAAAAAATAATAATAATTATAATAATAATATTTCAGTTATTAAAAGCTTGAGTTCAGGTTGTGTTCAGCCCTAGCCTGGCACTGCCCCGGTGCCTCGGAGGTAATCCGACTGCTGCTGCTGCAAAGTCTACAAATCTTCTAGTCGAAGCGTCTCCATTGTCTCTGCTGTTCCTCAGGAGCTTTTCTTTCTTTCTTTCGTACCCTCATGAACTCTCTTCCTCTGCGCCCACCCCCTCACACCTCGGTTCTTCTCCGATCGGTTGGTTTGTTCAGCCGCACGCCGCTGGAGATCCTGCCATTCCTCTCTCTCCCGCTCTGTCCGTTTGCTGGAGATGCACAGGGACTTGCTTGCGTTCCACTCTGCCAACAAAGGGCCCCTTTCAAGCTCTGGCTGCCTTGCTGAATGACATCAGCTGGCTGGATCCACCCACACAAGGCAAGGAAGGCAAGTTAACCCTGCACTTCCAACGGACGCACTGCACCGCCTCCTTCCTCTCTCTCTCTCTCTCTCTCACTCTCTCTCTCCCCCCCAGCACAACACAACGAAACAAGGCAAGTTTTTCTCATTGTCTTGGTTGGTCTGCAGGATAACAAAGCTGGTGTAACACTGTGTCGTGGGTAGGGGGTTGTACATTTAACATGTATGGTAAAGGAGGAATGTTTAGGGAGGGTTAATGCTAGAAGCACAATGTGTTGTGTTTATACTGCTGCACCAGCCACTTTTACAGCTTAGGAACAGATGCATAAAAAACAAACAAAAAAAAAAAAAACAATGTTTCTAGATAAGGAGCATGTTTACCAAAATAAGGTTTTGAAAAAACCAGCACGCTGATGGGTACAGTATATTTGAATTTTGTACCGACTTAAAATTTGACAAATACAGCGTACAATAAGCTACTTTAAGAAATGAACAGCCTTTAATAAATTGAAAAGATGAATTTTAGTGTATGGCGACTGGTGAATGACTAATTTCTCCTAACAGCGAGTACAACGGAAAGGCAAAATATGCTTACCACTAGTCAGACCAGTGAACTCACAGCTGACTGCGCAACACAATTCTACGTACTTTACAGCTGCTGTTCAGGAGCCAAAATGAATCGGTGTATCACACAGATAGACCACAACATTGCTTTCTACTGTTTTACTTCCCTGACTTTACCACGCAGCCTAGACACTGCATTTCATAACCCACTGAGGAACACGGAGCACAGCTTTGACCAGACTGTCTGATTCATTCTGGACCCGGTATATCACCACACCACATGCCTGCTGTACATGTACCTGGGGTTGAAGCGTGGTATACGACACGAGCAAAACCAACAGACCAAAACATTTCAATTGAACCCAGAAGCAAAACGGCATGAGAAACCTGCCTGGAATTCACTGCTTTGACACATTCAGGACGCAGAAACAACTCGCACTCCTAAAGACTCTCTCAAGACGCAGATTTTGCTTGGCAGTAATTTGTGTTCCTATCTGCCACTCTGTTTTCATACCAGTAGTGGCTGGCACAAAAACACCACGCTATGCATTAAGCTCAAGTATCGCTGCATTGCTTCACAGCAAACACTGTACTACACAGCCTACTGCTGCCACTTACTGCCCACAGCAAAACCATTACCCAGATTTTAGAAATTCGCTTGTGTACAGCTGTGGACAAAGGATTAGCATCACCTACAATTTCAGGATTGAGACTATTAAAAAACAAAACTATATGAACGCAACGATAATTTCGATCTTTTACTCAACATCATGTAAATCAAACAAACTAGAAAATGGTATCGCAAAAGTCTGCCGGAAGCCATAACAGCAGTACAGTAGTATTGTGTGTCACATTTTTCAATTTTCCGTTAAGTATATGGAAAACTACAAAGCGGTGTGTAATTCAATATGTTAAGGTAACATTATTTCAGCCGGTTTAATTCGACTTGAGTTAATTCTAAATCGGGGGGGATGCAAAACGTTTGGCCGTAGCTGTAGATAAAGAGGCTGCAGATGGAGAAACATGAATCGCATAATTCTGAGGTGAGCTCATCAGAGCATCGCTCCATTGTGACTAAATAATCCCAGTGCTGTTTAGTTTAGTGGACGCCTTCGACCAAGGGCAGGCAAGCTGGGTCCCTCCACTCCAGTTCTTTGTTCCAGCACGGTCCTTAGTTCTTAAACTGAACCAATTAAACCGCTGGCCAGGTCCTAAACCACTTTGTAATTTAATTATACCTATTAAACCTGGAAAGGAATTACCCCCCAGGACCGGAGCTGAAAAAGTCTGGATGAACCACAACAAGAAAGTTTCAAGTTTATTCAATTCAGTGTTTAAACAGGAAATGACCGTTTACGCAAAAAGGGTTTAGGCGATCACACACATTAATAAAATACTATTTGAATATATATTTTTTTACTTAAGTTTGAACTTTTATCGTATTTCGAATTTCACTTTCGTTCCTTTTCAGTGGCCCACGGTATCAAATTACAGTGGTATAGATTGTCTGAAGATATTATAAATGATGAAAAAAACAAAAAAACAAAGGAAGATTCTCATAAAAACAACTTATTTTTGGATCGACATTTAATAAAATATACTACACCGTTTAGGGTTGTTTTTTTCGGTTTACTATATAAACATTTACAGCCTTAAGAATAACCAACAAAGCTTGCACATACAAAACCTTACAGAGGAAAAAACAGGACCCAGAGAGTTACTTTATGTCCGAGACCCCTGGGGATTAGACAGGCCAGCAGGCTGGTAAAACACACTTGTGAGATCATATTACAGGGCGAACAAAACAAGCCTTTCTTGATACAAACACAGCAGGGGGGGGGGGGGGGTGCACAGCCCCTCTCCACTGCAGATTGTATACGTTATCAAACCATTAAAAAGGGATTAGGACCAGGAAACTGGTCGAGCAAACATCTGAACTACTGCAGAATGGGCCTCCCCATCAACCCTGCTTTACACAACACAGACCTGTACTAGCTGTTCAACCGGGCTTCGCTGAAAAGCAGAAGTCGTGAATACTACCAAGGTGTCCAATCAAGCACCCTAAATAATGCAAGTGTGGAGACAAGCTACTGTACTGTACAATTACCCCGCTGAAAACACAGGCGTCAAATCAACTCAGCTCACTTCAGTGCTCGTTACCCCATGACCACCTTGCACACTGCTTTAACCTAACTTCTGCTACACTACACCCAGACTTGCCGAACCCTACCCCTGAACGTACCCTGCTGCTCTTTTCCTGGGGATGGGGGCTCTTGAGGCCGCTACGGGATCACATGACACCCTTCCCCGTCACACATCCGCTAATCCCCTCCCCTGAGACGAAACCCAACACTGTCTAACAATGTCAGAAATGTCAGCCAGCTGAGCGCTGGCACTCCGCCTGCTCATTTTACTTTGGGAATGAGAAGGACTGGAGAAGTTTCACCGAAACATTCGAATAGGAATGAAGGAGATAGAACCCGCAGCTGGACTTAATATCAAGTCTCAGAAGGCAGCTGGGTGGAGGACAAAAGGGACCCGAGGAGGTTTCAACTGCGGGACAGTGCCAATCATTTCAGCTATGTGACAAGGAATTCAGGAGCCACTTGGGCATAGCCAAGGCAACATGGTCAGTCTGTACACTTGCTCCAGCAGCAGCAGCACAGCCTGTATCACATTCCCCAGCCCAGCACAGGGACATACTGTTATGTAAAGCAAGCATGTTTTAAAGCTCTACAGTACCATACGATCTTCTCTTTCCCAAAAGATTACAGACGCCGTACTGCTTCAGAAAACAAGCACGGGACGCTTCTCCAAAGCAAACAGATCTCCAACAACATTCTGATTTCTTCACTACTCGTTGTGCTTGGGAATGTACAAAATACAAAAAGTCTGATTGCTTTACTCTTATGAGGCACTGTAAAAACAACAATACATTGTGCAAACCGGACTGTTTACCACTGAATCTGGCTCGCTCATCTGTTTTCTGTAATCAACTGGTACGAGAACCACATTTAATGTCCCTGTTTTTATATGATTCTGACTCAGTGGAGAACTATTGCTCTGAAAACTCCCCCAGCAAATAACCGTTTCAAATCTGCAGCTTTTAATAAACTCGTCCAAGTAATCACACACGCTGAAAGCGCACGGGCAGATTGGTTTGTCTTTTTTTTTTTTTAAGGAGTGACACCTTCAGCATTTTATTTGTTTGCCAGGCAAGTTGGAGCAAAACACAATAACGTTTCTGGAAACTGTTATACAACTCCCCTATGATGTTTATTTGTGTCCGTTGTCTGTTCCACGTCCACCTTGAGTCTAAAGAATTAGTGGATTTTTAACTATTCAAAAACAGAACGTCACGGCCAACCCACTATTAAGCAAAACGTGCCTCTCGGGAAAAGGGTTCCTATGTAAGCGATTAAAAGGACGAAATATTCACACGTGTGGTAATTATTACCCCAGCTAAAGGAAATCTAAGAGAAATGAACAGTGATGCCGAATACTCATTTAGCCCGTTATTTCTCTGCGTTTAAGTGAAAGCAGATGCCGCACTGCCCAGTTATATCACAGCGTCGTGGGGATAGGAGCGCCTTCACCATCTGACTGCAAAACTCATCTCGTCTAAGCAAGGCCTGGGAAACATCTCGTTCAGCTGCAATGCAGAGCTGCCTTTCAAATCTGATTAGATACTGCCCTGGGACAAACTGGGGTCCCCGATGCAGCAATGGTGGAGCCTTGATGGGCCAAAGTCTTGTCGTCTTGCTCCTAACATCTCAATGTGCTGAATGCCTCGACGATTTCCGTCTGTACCCCTGTATCCCTTGTTAAGATGTTAGCTCCGGTGGTTTTTGATTGCTGGTTTTAACCAAGAAACAGAGATAAAATGAGACTGATAGTTATTTTGAAGAAATCAGGCCTCCAGTAAATGTGTTCTGAACTAAATCACACAGCAGGAGTAAGTCAGGTTTACAAATAGGACTGGTTCATGCACCTGAAATGGAGGAACACTGTTTAACATGAAGCTCGCAGCTGTTGATCAATTTAAAAAATATAGAATCTTGTATTGAAGGCAGTTCTGAAACCCAGGACTGGGGTGCAGCGCTAATGTGAGTTTCAAGCCCTGGTACTTTGTACACCAATAGCTAAACCTCTCTCAAAACATCAGAGACTTTGCAATGAGTGGAAACGCTCTTCAGGTTTCTCCAGCCCTCCCTGTCCTAGCAGAGTTCAGTATGGAAGGGACAATAAAAGCCTGTTTCTCCACGGGAGTAAAGCGCTTGTCTCAGGATACAGGAAAAGGCATCTTGCAGCTTTAACAACCCCCCCCCCCCCCCCCCCCCGACGTTCGCTACATTTTTTTGTTTTTCCAGCTCTCCAGAGTGCAGACCGACTCGCTCCATTTTCACAATGATGTAAGCATGCTGTACTGCACAGGCTTAAAACAAACCCAGAGCCAAGAAGGAACAAACCAGAAATGGCACCACAGGTCCGCACAGACATGCCGTCTCCCCTCTCTGCTGTCCCATCGATAACGTCTCAAAAGCGCTACGTGGGGTTTCGGAAGTTTTTAGAAAACCCTAAACGCAAGCCAAAATCCCTGAAGAAATGCACATTTCTTTTGGGAGTTGTAATATTATATATTTGTAAACGAGCGTGGTGCTTTTGAGCCATTCCAGGTTTCACTAGAAGCACAGCTAGCCACACTTCACAGACAGCTAACTATTTTAGAACACAAAAAACAATTTAATAAGCAGCACACTTTTATGCCAGGCAAGCCATATTTGTATCCCTGAAAATGATCGCCAGTTTCATCACAGTAAAAGCAAATTAAATTGTTTGTTTTGTTTGTTGAAAACTTGTGCTTCATCAAAGACTTCCTGATTACAGAAGAAAAAAATCTAGTCATTGTTTTAAGTTAGTCAGAATAAGCCTTTTGGAGGAGAGAGAATACACAAGGCTGCCTAATAGGGAAAGAATGATCGGGTTCTGTAGTTAACAGCCCTTCCGTTCACGAATCACAGGCGAAGTGATTAAAATTAAGCAGCTTGAAGAGAAGCCAGACTTTTCCCTTTACTTGTATATCGCGGTCGCCATGGCTACATCTTAAATCATTCAAATAAATTACACACACATGTTACTGCAAACAAAAAAAATATATATATCCATTCTGAGAGCCTGGATTGATTTTCATTCACCTGGCACAGGTTTGTGCCAAAAGACGTCATAGTAATCCTAACAAAGACAAACAGAACAGAGGTTTGGGAGGGAGGGGAGAAGCAGAGCAGAACGAACCTCGTTGAGAGATAACAGGATCCACATGCAGGACCAGACAGGGCTCCTGTTTTATCACAGCACATTTCCAGGCACATTCCCAGTGCCTTTACTAAACTGCATCGCTGTTACTACTTTCATACCCACAGCACTTTTAACCACTTGCACAACACAAACCATATTTTTAAACCAATGTTCGTAAGCTGCTATTACAGAACACAAGTTAAAAGTACACACGCATATAAAACTTTGAACTGAAGTTTTATTCCAGTCTGCCTAGGACTCTGGACTTTAGACAGCCAATGATAAGACATTTTAAAAAGTTTTGACTGCACTAAAACCTTTTAAAACAAAAGAAAGTCTGTTAGCCTTTCGCTGATTATGCAACAGCTGTGATCCCAAAAGGCTTTCGTTTGGCTTCAGAAGGTCCCGGGTTTAAAAGGGTTAAGGTGGCCATTTTTTGACCCCTGCGGTGAATTGTCCAGTCGGTCTGACAATGCCTCTCCTCCCCACGGTCTCGCTGTGCTCCGGTCAGGTTGCCTAGACAACAAAGCTGCAAAACACATGCTAGGGAGATATGCAAGTTATTCCAGAGTGCGGAATGCACAAGAGGTCACATTCCTGACTCGGTGCTGCGGCGTGCCTCGCGTTCCAGTTTTTCTGCTTCAAAATAAAATAAATAACATGAATACAAACAGGAATGTCGTGTCCAACGGGCGGGAGAGAGAGGCTGGCGGCGATATTGAGAGAGAAAAAAAAAATAATTCTAAAAAAGCGCCTGGGAAACACAGAGTAGGCGACACAGAGATCCCACTTCGACACTTTTGACCCTTTTTTTCAAAACGCGGCTCGCTGTATGGAATCCGTTGATTTGCAAACACTGCCGAGCTGTTAGTTAGTCGCGTGCAGGAATGTTGTGTCCCAGATCAATCATTTCTCCTGTCTTGTGGTTACTTGCGCTGAAAGGTCAGTGCTGTGGTAGCAAAAGCAGGTGCCACAAAAACAAACCAAAAAACGTATTTACTTTTACCAAATGCGACCGATTGACCTTTCCTACATATTTCACTGAAATCTGACCCAACCGGGAAACAGAACAGAAGAGACGATTCTAACAACTGATAAATCACCCAATCCAATTATCTGATCAAATCTCCTCTCTATACGTTCTGCTTTCGGTATGGCTGATAAGACAGACAGCTGTCCCCCCCACCCCCCTCCCCTCGAGGAAAGCCATCTGAAATCCATTAGCAAGCTGCTCCTGCTCCCTCTGTGGCAGGCAGAGGTCACAACATGATGCCATTCATTCATTCATTCAATGTGCGCCCGCCACCTGACAGCTGAACGCATGAAACCGTCTGATTACAGCAGGGTCCCCACTCTGAGCAACAGTGAAATGAGCCGGGGGAGCTGGAGCAACACTGGGGAAACCCACGAGCATGACCAGCAGCATTTTAGAAAGACAACTGGAGAAGTGGAAAAGGGGAGGGTTATAGAGCTGGTTTAAAACTTCATAAAACAGGACCTCCACTGGAAACGAGAGCCTGCTTAAATATCGGCGTTGATTTATAATTTCTCCAACCCTTCTTTGTGCCAAGAAAACCAACGCAGGGGGTCTGGGGAACTTTAACCTTGGAGGAGGGGGGGGGGGGCAGGGGGGAATAAAATAAAGAGTACCAGCCCCCACCCCAATAACCCAGAGTCCCAGGTCAGGCCATGCAACACACAGTAGAAGCGGCGATTTTCAGAATTTCAGGAGAAACACAAACTTCTCCTCTGCAGGAAAGCTGGCAGGTGTTGTCGAAAGCAACTTGCCAAACCGCGATGGATCCCAGTCAGGAATCATTGGGTAATCACCAACTGGTCTGCACCTGCTTGCACATGACCAAAGGTATCAGGGTTCGGATAAGGGTGAGGGTTAGAGGTGCTTCCACTACCTGGCTCTCAGTTTCCATTGAAATCCAGATGAACTCTTTGAAAGGGTGTTAAACTAGTACAAGACACAGTCTGTATGAAATGCAACTCTAAACTTGTGACAGAACCGCAATACTGAGCTCAACTATTTGCCGTACCTCTTGGTAGAGTTTGCTCTGCCCGTCTAACAAACTTTTATTAAACTGACTTCTAAAACCTTGCAGGCAAAATAAACAGCAAAGCATGGTGGGATGTGTGCAGGTGCGCTTTCATTGGTCAAACACTAGCCGGGTCTGCCAAGCTGCAACTGGAAACAATGCTTTAGTTATCGCTTTGCTAGTTTTCATGGAGTTACTCGGGAGGTTTCAATAAAGATATACAGAGGTAACCTTTTGCCACATTAACATTCTTTAGTCCCTCTTTACCGTACACATAACAATTGCTATATAAAAAAACGTTTACTGCGTTGTCGTATTCAATTACTGTTTTTTAAGCGTACAAAGTGTGTGCCCGTGGAAAGGGTAGATCCTTTCCAGAGCCAGCTCACAAGAGATAGCGGCGAGTAAGAAAGTAAATAAAAGGGACTTCAACTCGCGTGACGAATATCTGATGGGAAAGTCGTCAAGTCAACATACTTCAAAAACAGCAAGAAAAATCTGAATCGGCACAGATGATGGTGATCACAGCGGGGATCCTGTGAAGTCCTTTAGGCATTCAGAGCCTATTAAAACGTGTTGTTTTTCTTTTTAAATAACATGAAGCTGCATTCTCATAACTTTGGGGAACTTGCCACTGAAAACGTAGTCATGCAACTATTAATTTCTATTTTCTTTTATTTATGGTTTGTAATCTTTCATGACAGAAGGGGCTCTTGTAACAAGAGAAATCCCCCAGGGAAGCCAGTAACAAGCCATGACAGTTCCAGGACGTTCACATTGCAACCTTTGGGGTCACCTTTACCCCAACGGCCCTGCTTTCCCTTGGTTTGTGCTCCAAAGGGGAAATCCAATACTAGCCAGTGGTATATGAGGGTAGGGTTACTCTGAATACAACCAGTCAGGAAAAGCTATTTAAAAAAACACCTTATCCACTGTGCACCATGCAAAAAATAAAAGCAGCAAAAATGTACAGTATAACGTGAACTGGGATTCAAATCAAGGATTGCCTTTTTGAGTAGCTTCCCACATACCTTAGAAATCAAAAATTTAGCCGTGACTTCCAAAAAAAGAAGTTTCAACATTTGATTATAACACGGTCGTGTTGTTTCCCCAGCTGGCTGGCGACAAACTTTCCACATTACTTTTGGAGATAAGCTGTAAAAGAGTGGGACACAGTCCAGGAAAAAAAAGAGTGTGTGGAGGAAGCGTCATTGTTGTTTTGGAGAGTGGGAGTACTTGAGGGGCAATGATCTGGAGGGAAAGGGTTGCAGTGGATGTCTGTCGCTATCCTTCAAAACAGAGGCCATCAAAACAACAAGGAGCCACATCCTCTGGACATATCCCCTCTCCTGCTGTGCTGAAGAGGAGGCAACAGAATCATCACTTTTTTTTAGCCTTCTCCAGAAAGCAGAGGACAGGAGACCAGAGAGAGAGAGAGGGAGGGAGGGAGGGAGGGAGGGAGGGAGAGAGAGAGAGAGAGAGAGAGAGAGGGCTGATTGATCTTCTCTAAACAATAACAGCAGCAGCAGCATGCAGAAAATATTCTACGTCAAAAACAGATCGAGCTGACCAGGGTTGAGGTCAGTTCCTGGTTTTCAATTGCACTTCCATTTTAAAATCAATTTCTGCGATGGAAATGGAATGGATATTTTAGAGACATCATAAATCTGAAGCCAATTTAACCGACTAACAAAACAGGGACTTGTGAGAAGCTCGTTTTAACACAATGCTGCGAATTGCAATTTTGATCAGTGGTGTGCTGGAGCTGATTAAGTGGGAAATGCTTCGTGAATGTTTGGCCCTGAAATGTTTTAAAAGCACACACAATACTGTACACACACGGTATACAGAAACACATATTCATATACAAGTCTTTGCACGCCCTGCAATTCGTTGCACCAAATCCTGTCCCTTCTGGGACTTGTAAACCTGTTTGGCGAGGATGATGTTTTCCATTAGCGAGCTGTTAGCTTGTAGCCTCTTCACAGATGAATCAGGGAGAGCTCACCAGCGATACATCACTCCTTGCTGGGTGATTCACATCCCCTTACAGCTCCCACAGCTTCGTCTTTACCTCATTACCAGCACTGCTTCGAGTTCTCAGATTAGTACGACACCCCCACTCGGGTCTTGATTAGAAGGCGCTGTGTAGCCTCAGGGAGATCATGCTTTGCTTGGGTGTTCATGCTCTGAAAAGTTCAGCGACATCACTGTGCTTGTTCATCACAAAGAGATGCGGGTATCTGTGTGAGGTGTATGCGATTTCATCATTGTGCAGACATAGCAATGGACTGAAATAAGGCAAATAATTAGCTGTGCATGCCGACTTCATACTGGTCTAGCTTACCGAGTTAATTCAATATAGTTCAGAAAACAAGTTGTTTTGACTACCTAATGTCTAACTTTATAAGGGATTTTAACTTGATACAGAGTGCCCCTACAATTGCAGTGTCCTGGCACGTCTGCATAGCACGCAGTGCCTCCCTTTGGAAGTGTTATGTAACTGCAGTGCTGATCTCAAAAGGAAAAAAAGCTAAATGTAAATTCTCGGTGGCACACCTTGCTATTTGCCTCACTAAGGTGTAAAGAACATTGCAAGACAGCAAAACACTCACAATAAGGATTGACAACGAGAAACTCTGTCAGTTCTAAAAAGCAGCTAAGAAACAACACTTCTGTTGGCTGAGCGACACGCGAGGGGAGGGGGCGTTTTGCCATTGTGCTTCGAAATCAAATATATTCATTTCTCACGATCCTGCAGCTGAACCGAAATCCACCAAGCACTCCTACTTACTGCGGTATGCCACATTATAGACGTTTTGGATTGCTCCTCTATCCTTGTGTTCTTACTCCCTCTTTAGGAGAAGACAATGAAATTATATTACACACACAGTAAGGCACCATCTCTAAAAGGTAGGCCGATCTATTAATAAGCAAGCTGCCACCAACCAAATGCAAAGCAACAAGGAAGCTGAACAGTAGAGACCTCTTCTCCAGGAGGAATGCAGCACGGTCTTCAGGGCTTGTTAGGAGGCAGGGAGCATGCAAGGCAGCTAGCTTTCTGCATTCTGCAGGGCATGTTGCAACACATTGTCAAACCCTAGTGTGGAGACAGGCTATAAGGACATACAGATGCTCTGCCTCACATTTCCAGCAAGCTACACTAGTGCCCAGCTCTGCAGAGTGGAACGCCTTTACAGAAATACCTCAATAGTTTTCTTACACTGCCCTTCTGGATTTGATGCAGCCCTTATTGAGGGATAATCTTAGAAATGAGTCATATGGGGAGGGGTGAATTTTTTTTTTTTTTTTTGCGGGTTAACAAAATTAGAGCAAGCCATCATAACAATATAAGGTAGTTAAAGAAAAAGAAACGAAAATAAACCAGGTAGACGTGCTAGTCAAAAATGCTGCGAAAAATTACAAAAGTATTGTGTCCTCAAATGAGGCCAACGGCACTTAACGGGTTAAGAAGTGGATCCCCTCCAGGTGTGTAAGTGAAGGCCGATGCTTGAAGCACATGTTCTGGCTTACACACAGTACACCAGGGGAGCCGGATTAAGCCACATTATTCGTACAGCACAGAAAGCAGGCTTACCGTGCTCCACAAAGACGTTGCAGTGCTGGGCTCCATGCCTGGACGACTCCCTCTTCACCCCCTTGATAAAGGGCAGAGCCGGCAGGCTTGGTCTCCTCTGGTCCCCGAGTACTTTCCCTGGCTGCTGACCCATAAAGGAAAGATGCCTAGCCAACGCTAAGAGCCACAATCACCTCCAGCAATTCGGGGCCCGCCAGGGAAAGAAGGCAGCGAGCGTGTCTGAGAAGAAAGCTTCAGAAGAACACCTCAAGACAGCAACAGCATACCTGGTTTCTGATTTCCATGTGCAGTAGTCCATATATCAAAAAAAAAAAAACTCTGAGAGGCTGAAATCTTCCAAGACCTGCCTGCTCTTTTATTTTTCAGTTCTCTCCTTATTAAACATTCACTGGTGACACTACTGAACTTGCACGACCTGTCTTCAGTTGTCTACAGTGTTAAGGCCTCTGCAGTGTGCTAAAAGGGGAACTGACATTGCCATGAAACATCCAGTTTGACAGGTTTCTCAAAAAAAAAATTTAAAAACCTTTAAGGCACACAATGAAGATAAACAAGATGATGCAATGCGTTTAATGTGCTAGCGCTGCATGTCTTAATATAAAACAGTGGAGCACGTGTGCCTCCTTATTGCTGGTGGGCTGCTGTGCTCCAAAGGGCTGATATGCTGTAGTGAAGGTAATGTGGCTGTGTGTGTGTGTGTGTGTGTGTGTGTGTGTGTGTGTGTGTGTGTGTGTGTGTCTAATCAACTGGCAGCTTATGCTGCAGAATGCGCAAACTCAGTTCCATTCATTTGTTTCAAATTGAAGAGACCAGGTATTAAAATCAAACCAGCAACTAGAAAAATAAACCTGACCTGCACTCAAATGTGGCAGAGCTGTGTGGACAGGTAAACCCCCTCCCTCTGATCCGATCTGACATTAAATACAAGTCTGTTTTGAGGACAACATAAAATACTGACAAACTTCCTCCTCCACTGCCTAGCGAACTGAGAATAACTATTTGATTTGGGCTAAAAGGGAAGCATGAAATATTACTTTCTTTTTTAACCGACTACTGTACCACAGAGTCACTTAAACGTTTCCCACTGTCCTAAAAATGAAACAACGAAAAGTTTAAACATCTGCAATACAAAGACAGAAACGCGCCACACATTCGCCTTCCCAGGTTACCAGTGCATGGGGTTAAGCTTTTTCAAACAGCTTTGGCTATTAACCCTTGATTGCTACCTTAAGCTCCGGTCCTAGCCTAGCATTTTAAAAAGCCTGCCAGCCTTTCACATTATAAGGATCTGAGGTCCGAATCCACTCTCGAAGCACTTACAAAAATGACTGTGTACCTTAGCCAAGACTTCAATCTATAGAGGTCTCATAATTCTCAGTGTCCAAGTATGGTTTCACATTCCCAACGACAACAAAGTGCTCACATTGCAATAATATGTAGTGTTATTTCAGATGTATTTATATACACATATACACACACACACACACACACACACGTGTGTTATGGTGTGGCTTTCGTTTCAGGATTCTTAAATTGTCAGGGCTCTCTGCATCACACGTCTCTTTGCATTTCAACGCTAAAATTAATTTAAAAGCCCCGAGCTGTTTTTTATAAAAAATGTTCAACCCTGATTAAACGACGTTCACAACTGGCTCACACCGCCTCTGTGCTTCTCGTCATGTTTTTACACCAGCGATCCCCGTTGTCCACGTACAGTCAAGGCCCCCGATATAGCTTGCCTTGTCTTGTATTAATGCAACACCCCGACTGTGTTTTAACATATACAGATATAATTATAACATAGAGTGATGGGGGTCTCTGTGATATAGCAGCAGCGATCTACACTGTCAGAGGGCGAATCTGCGCAGCGACGCGCGTTTAATACTCCCTGCCCCCGGAGTAAGTCTGTTCACGTCCCGGGTCCTTATTGCACGGTGCCACGCTAAAATATGTTTTTGAGGTCTCTCTCTCTTGCCTTCCTTCGGGCTAGCACGTAGAAGATCCTCAATGCATGACTAAACGCAAGTTATCCCCTGACCTCCTCTGTGAGTTCCCGCGGGCACAAACAGAACCACCCAGCCGACAAGTCCAGGATAATACAGTCCAGGGGCTCGGTCTCCCTCCCCCGACTCCCCAGCCCTGTCTCCTCCGTCCTTCAAAGCCACTCTCCCGGCCTCTGCTTACTCCCGGACCCGGGGAACCCTCTCCCAAGACTCGGGCAGCGAGTCTCTCTGACGCCTCCCTCTGCCGTGTTGTTAGCGACGGCTCCAGCAGCTCGGTAATTGGAGGGGAGTCTGACGCACCAGCTCGGGCAAACAAGACTCGGGTCCCGTGTTTATTTTTCGTCAGTTTATTGTATATATTTCCAGTCCCTCTTCTTGGGAGAAATAATGTTTAAATCTCAGATCCGCGCAGCCGCCATCATTCAATACGCAAGGGGGAGGCGGGGGTTCACGGTGTGCGTCGAGGGGACGCACGCAACGCGAGGCGAGCGCGCAAGAAAAAAAAAAAAAAAAAAGTAGGCGGGCACGTACGCGCGTTTGTCAAATACCGGCTGCGCGAGCACGTGCAGCATCGAGAGCGCGCCCTGCACAGAGATGCCAGGAGAGGGTCACATGAGTTGATTGGAAAAAGTGAGCCGCGTGCAGTTACTGCCCGTGTTTATTATTTTAAACACTGAAGGCTGCGATGATGCACTTTCCAATGCACAACACAGTCCACACAGCAACAGCAACACACACTGACGCCAAAACATGTCAATACAAGAAACAAAGCACAACAACAAATTACGTTTAAGTTTGCACATTGAAATGCAAGGTACTGTTCACTGCCTCCCAGTCCCTCTGCTCTAACTACTAGGCCACACTGCCTCCCTCCCAGTCCCTCGGCTCTTACCACTAAGCCACACTGCTACCCTCCCAGTCCCCAGGCTCTAACCACTAGGCCACACTGCCTCCCTCCCAGTCCCTCGGCTCTTACCACTAAGCCACACTGCCTCCCTCCCAGTCCCCAGGCTCTAATCACTAGTCCACACTGCCTCCCTCCCAGTCCCCAGGCTCTAATCACTAGTCCACACTGCCTCCCTCCCAGTCCCCAGGCTCTAACCACTAGGCCACTCTGCCTCCCTCTCAGTCACTCAGCTCTAATCACTTGTCCCTGCTGCCTCCCAGTCCCTCAGCTCTAACCACTAGGCCACACTGCACCCCAGTCCCCACTTTCTCCTCCTCTGTTCTAACCACTAGGCTCCTCTTTCTCTCGATGTCACCAGCATTCCTTGCTTTGTTTAAATCCTCCCTTAACAAGAACTCTCATGTGTTCTAGTCAGCCAACAGCAGTCACAGCCTGAGACCGTGTGCTTGTTCTGTAGTGTGAGGCTCTTGTGGGCAGCTGTGCACATGACTAGATAAAGCAGCATTCAACACCACAGTGCAGCATCACTCCACCAGTCATTCTCCACTGATCGTAAACGAACAACACTTTGGGTAGCGCTGTAAGACTGGACAATTATCTATTCAGAGATACCAAGACCTTTAATGAACAAGGGCTCTGAGAAGTGTGGCTCATGGGACAATAAATATCCCACCCCAGGTACTCCAAACCTGCAGGGGGAAGCCCAACATTTTCTCCAGGACTAGAATGCAACTGCTTCCCTTTGTGGCCAAAATGCAGTAAACACACACCTGCCCGAGATCCACAGATCATTCTGCAGCATCTTCGTGATGTCAATTGTTTATCAGCACAATGAAAAGTCACTGCACCTGATCTAAAACAGAGTGTGTCATTTTTCAATCTAGTGAATTTTATCCTAAGATAAGTGATAAGTTTCTTTTGGTGCTCAGTGTATTTAAATAGAATGCTTTATTCATGCAATCATGCAAGAAAACCAAAAAAAACAACAAAATCACAAAAAAACACTTTAATAAGAAAAATACATGAACATGTATTGCGAAATACAAACCAGCTGCAAAATGAATAATCTTCCATTGGGGGTGACTCATACAGCTCATTAGCTTTCTTGGGCAGGGGGGGGCTACTGTCCTTTAAAAATCACACTGGTTCCATTAACGTGACTGGTCTCGACCCTCTAGCAAGTGAAAGAGCACTAGAACTACCAACCGCAGGACTGTGTTTTATACACCACTAAATACACACAAACAAAACTTCTGCAAGACTAGTAAGTCTTTATCCTCCAGGACAATGCAGAAGTTCAACCTGTGCCTGGATAGAAACATGTAATACATTGCACAAGAACTTCTTCCATTCAATATAAAACACACGCTTTGGTCACATCTACAGTACTGGTGCCATGCTGAAGGCAGTGTACCAGCACAGTGCACTGGGGCTCTTGTGTACATGAGACAGTGTTTGATGGCTCCCCCACTCCGGGACCCCCCCAATCCCCCCGAGGGCCCACGGTTAACAAAATCAAAACTTCCAACAGCGAGCGCTCATCTCTTCAGTTTGCTTCAGTCTATAAAAGTTTGAATGATATTTTAAGGGTCTAAACAGCAGTGGTGTTAAGATCCGCCAGCGTCCGCCCCTCATCCTTCTTGTTCGAGGAGTCTCTGCCGGGTCTCCATGACGATCTCCTCCATGACCTCTGGCTTCAGGGTGTCCTTTATCTGAAAATCAGAGAGACGCGTGTGCTGGTCTCAAGCCATCAGAGATACCGGTGTCACAGAATATGTGTCCTCCCCCCAGTTATCCGATCCCCCTAGGAACCAATATTCGGGAACATCTCTACCCCTTATTTTTTTGTTTCTTTGCATGCAAGTCTATATCCATGCAACTAAAACCTTAGCTTGAAGACCTCTGTCCCTTCAAGCTAACCCTAAACCTGTACCATCCGGTTCGCTGGTGGGAACCAACATTCAGGGGGCACCAATAGAGAAGGAGCTGCCGTTACCTGGTGAGCGAGCGAGGACTCGAAGCAGTACAGCACGCTGGTGTCATACAGCAGCACCTTGTGAGCAGACAGGGCGAGGATGCAGTTCTGAAGCCTCGAGATAACCTCCCGGTCACAGAGGGGCACCGGCTGGAGGGGGCGGGAGGTAACATTTTACTCGACAGGATTTGGAGGAAGAGCAATTTTAATGATTCTTCATACGTTTTATTTTACATTGGATATCTGATGTATTACAATTCACACCCAAACTGCACTAAATTATATTTCACACCTTAATCCTCAAGTCCAGCTATGTACAGCCTCCCACTGCAATGCATTTTAAACCATTCTTTACAAGCTACACCTGAACACCAGGATGTGTCTAATTGGGCTCAGGCAGGACTAATTCAGCTCATAGCAAAACCTGGAATGGCATGGACTGCTATGTAACAGGAGTTTAATCTGTGTATCCACTGGGAAAAGGACACATCCATGTTACATCCAGTCTTCCCAGAGACGTCACAGTTTTGATGCAGGTGACTCCGCCTCTCGCTAGCCGTGCACCCAGTCCTGGGTTTGATAACTTCTCTTGCTTAGCTGTATCCCTGAAATGACCAGGTGTGCCATCAGTGATAATCTGAACTGATGGCACCTCCTCCCAGCATGATGAAGTCTGGTAGATAGCAGGAGTTGTTCATCCTGCTATAAGGGAGCCGGGAGTGGGTTTAAAGGCCGTACCTCGGTGCTGGTGAAGAAGCCCCCGGCCTCCTCGTCCTGCTGGGCGGGGGTGGGGTAGATCCACACGTAGCCGTTGTTCCCCAGGATGATGGAGGCGCCGCACAGCAGGTTGTGGAAGTGAGTCTTGCGGCGCTTCACCAGGGAGGGGGAGACCTGCACCAGCACGCCCTGCCCCAGCTGCAGGGGGCGCCGAAGAGACCAGGGAGCAGAGAGAGAAGCAAGGTTTAGCAGAACAGAAATGCAATTTATTAAATGTTTCAGCTAAATGTAGAATAACGCCCAAGAAGAATTGTATAAGGATTGAAAACAAATCCACTTGATAAATAATGACGTTAAACTACAGCTGCCTTCGCTTCTATGAGTTTATTATCCCTGCTCAAAGAATGAATGATACACAGCGTGAATCCACAGGAATGGCTTTGCCAAGCCGACTCACACCCACAGGGAGCTGCTCTCTGAAACGCAGATGTTTCCACTCAATCAGTGGATTTCAATGAACTGCTCACCTTGCCGTACTTCAGACTGCGTGTGTGGAGAGAGAGAGCCCCGTCTGCAAACACAGACTGCACCTCAGCCTGGGCCAGGGGGTTAAGGAAGAGACACACAGAGGAGCACTCCCCCCCCACTCACAATGCAATCCTCCCCACCTGCACCGAGACCTACTGGAACCCGAGTGCATGGGGAGGTCAGTCCATGGAACAGCATGGCACTTGTCCTGAAATCAGTTTAGTTGTGCATCTGGTGACAGGAAGGCTCTCCCAGATTCTTTAGCAGTGGACGGCAGTTTTAAAATCACCAGCCGAAAGGATACACTGATGAGATCCCCCTCCTGCAGGTAATCCCTCATGGCCAGCTCGTCTTCAGATGATCTCCTCCTCTGCAAAATAAACACACTCCAGCCTTGACTGTTGGCCCCTGTCTTTAACCCCCTCGAGCTCACTGTATATACAGAAGTGGCACAGAGAATGGAGCTACCATGGTTTGCACACACACAATGTCGGTGTCGTATTGCTACAGCCTGGGCAAGTGACTTGACCGTTTGTAAAAACGCTGGACAGCCTTTCATGCAGATCACTTGCAGGGCCTGGCTCCGCAGTGGCCCAGGGTACCGCCCCCCCTTCCCTCCCTCCCCCCCCCCAGGCCATGTGCTCGGGGCACACTCACCAGCTCCCCTCCTGGCAGGTTGATGGATGAAAGCAAAAGGACCGAGTCCAGACGGGAATTAGTCTCCACCTTCCATCGCTTCTGTTGAACCTGGAGGAGAGGAAACAGCAACTCATAAGAAAGCCCCTCGACGGCTGTGTTCAATTAAACAACGTACGACTAGATGATGCTGTAGATCCATCGTTTATCGTATGGGTCGTTCCAGCTCGAGTGGAGCAAATCCTGGGAAAGTGCGGTTACCTTCGCTTGTGGTTCAGGATACATCACATCACATCGCATTACATCATATCACATTACATCGCATCACATCGCATGACATCACATTACATTACATGACATCACATTGTTGACAGAGGAAAAGATGGAGCGGAGCTTGAATCGGGAATTGATTTTAAAAAGGGATTCGAATTGAAAAACAGGACTTGATCCCCGACCCGGTCAGTGACCAGCCAGGCTTGAATCAATCCCGGGTCACGACTAACACAGCGATCAAAGAGGTTTCAGTTTGAACACATACCTCAGTGATCCGGCCAACCACCACGTCACCGACCTCTCCATTGAACCTGCTCACAAAAACATTGAAAGCATTGGAGAGTGTCAGCGCGTAGAGACACAGCAGACCGAAGGGCTTTCAATCATCCAGCACACATTTCAGTAGTCACAGTACTTAAGAGATATTAACACATTAAGAATGCAGCTAATTGCAGAGTGAGGATGCTACACTTGTATGTGTGTAGAAGTCTGTCTGTATGGGGGAAGGGGGTGAGATGCTACTGTTCTGTATGTTGCATGCTATTTTATACAGTAATGTATACATTTAAATGACTTCCACACCCCACCCCCATGCTTCTGAGCTCCATCAAAATCAGGAGTGGTTTGTAAGTGTGCTTTGTTTCTTTATTCAGTATGAAGTCCCTGTTTAAGCACCTGGTCTTCAGCGGTCTGACACAGATCAGTTTGTTCACTCGTTCCACTTCACCAGCGACGGAAGCCATGAGCTTCTCATCCTCCGTGTAGGTGCCATGGCCCCTGCAATTAAAAACAACACGCATGTCAGAGAGCGGGTTCTTTATACACACTGGCGACACCTGCTGGATGCGGTCGGGACAACATTTCCACAAGTACTGCGTTAGCAGAAACCTTCCCTATCATTTACAAAAAATGGATCTTCCTACAGTATAAAATGAGCACGGCTAAATTAATTGCATTTCGTTTACAAGGCTAACAGTACGTATTAGCGCACCACAAAATGAAAGAGAGGTTTAGAGATGCGAGCACCGTATTTAAAATGTAGTGACATTAACACAAGTTAAACAGTATAGCATGAAACGGATTGTTTCACTGCCTTGCGATTGAAACTTAAAATAATAATAATAATCAGATGCAAACAAAACCAGAAGAAAGAAGTTAGTGGAGTACCCGGGTATACCCCAAAGAACGCATAAAGACAGCAATGCAAGACTGCGGACAGCAGTCACAGCTATGAGACGTTTCTAAGCGAATCAGGGCAAACACAACTATTTTAGGAACAAACGGTTAACTTCTGTACATTTTATTTCATTAGAAACAAGCATTTTCATTGTAGCTTTGAAAACACGCCTCGGTGCCCGCGTGTAAACCGCAAAGCCCTATGCAACGTGCACCGGTTTACTCGCTCCGCTCGGTTCTTTTCGCTCGATGCCCTACCGCATGAAGCCGGTGTCGGTTGTAATGACATCTCCCGGTGCCACCAGGTGTTTGCTTTCGTCCTGTGACACCAGGGAACCGGGAGCGCGTTTCCGTGCAGCCGCTAGTCTCATGTCCGCCGCCATCTTAACTACGGGCACGCCTGTAGCCTCGACGCTGTTTGATGACGCAATTCGCTCTATACGAAGGGTAAGCACCACCCTGTTTCTTTTGGGCAAATTTAACTGGTACATCACAAGTGGAGTGGAATTTGCAAACCTTAAAAAATAAGAACGACGCTAATCTGATTTAAAACCATCTCGTTTAACATGTTCGGACACATTCATAGCTCGCTCTTCTTCATTCATCTATTGCTTTAAAAAATAAAAAGGTTTATATGTAGCCTAGACAGGTGACATCGGAATATCGTAATGGGCACAGTGACTTAACTAGTTAACGCGAGGGCGCGTACGTGAACCTGCTTAATTTGTACTGCTTCTGTAAATATGACACCTTTATCTCATTAATAATATAGCAATACACGCCGGACTACACATCCTCGGCGTGCTACGCCCTCTTGTGGACCTCAAAGGAAATTGCATCTAATTCCGAAAGCTAGATTTATTGTATTGGTAGCTGGTTTATTTGACGACACGTGGGAGAGCCTGTAGTCAATTATTTAATTTGTATCAGGTTCGATCCAGATTTCATAATGGTATCCCTGAATACGTAATAGCCTCCTCTTTAAAAAAAATATGCGAAATATTTGAAGGAGCAAGACATCTCCACGAGTAGAATGGCACCCCAAAATGTCCTCCTTATTCTAGGAAAGCAGCACAGCTGGGGATGTGGAGTTTGTTGCTGGATAACTTCACTCACTATACTTATAGTATCCATGAATAGAAAACCGTCTCTTCTTTAAAAAAAATTACATACGATTTCAATGAACAGCCTCTCCGACAAGTGCTGTGTGGCACCCCAAATCTGATCTGGTCTAAATTCTATCAGACAAAGGGACGTTATTATCGTCTTGCCTGTTTTAAAGAAGCACACACCGCTGTTTGTGAATTCTCCGAACATATCAGTATCTAGAATATCAGTGAAAAAAACAGAGAAATATTGTAAAATGATTCATCCATAGTCAAGTGACACAGTGGGGTGCTTTTGTCTTTAGGGAACTATTCAAAACTACTGAAATTCTTCATAAGGGATATCGTATCTATGGCTAAGTCGGTGTTGTGCTGTATTTAAACGAAAGGCCTCAAACTAAGTAGGGGATTGTTTCTCGTTTTAAAACCTTGATAAACATATCAGCTGACGAAATTCAATTCTCAGAGTTGAAAAAAGCAGCGTCTAACTTCAGTTAAAACAATGGCTTAAACAGAACATGTAAAGAATCAAAACATGATCACACGGTTTTTTTTGTTGTTTATTTTTTTTATATATACGTAACAGTTTATTTCGAATACAAGGTGATGAGTAGGACAAAGTTATTTACATACATACATACACTATTCATAATATATTTTACCCAAGTCTTGTAAATAATATTTTACATACATATGTACAAAGATAAAGTGACAGTTCAGTATTTGTGGAAGTAGAGCACAGTTTTAAAATTACATTTACATTTTGTATATATATTTACATACACATTTATGTGTGTTTTTTTTTTTACACAAATATTGTCATCCTCCACACACGAAGGTTTGGTAACGTACGTTTAAGAACACTAGGGGCGCACTAATCCATAAAATAAGCAGCGGACTATACTTCCCAACAGCCGCCAGAGGTCGCTGTATACAACATGAGCCGTTTGCACACACTTTTTTTACTCGATTTCTATAAACTTCAGTACATGGCTTGCTGAATAATGTACAAGGGGTGTTACTTCAGTATTTCAGCATTCTGTAACTAACTTAGAATTTCTACATTTTCCTGAGGAACTGAGTGACCAGTTCTACTAAGGGGATATTGTTCAAGGGACAGAATTCCTGGTGTACTTTTAAGAGAGCGGCTGCAGCGTACCCTGGTCTAAAGAACAATCAAAGCTTTTTTTTTTCTAGTCCAACTCTTTTATTTTTCCGTTGCTGCCTCCTTCTTGTATCCAACGAGCCTGTGTCAAGCGAAACCATTCTCCAAAGTCTATTAGAAATGACAGCCGCAGAGCTGCCATCTGCAGTGCCTGTACTTTCGCTTGGTAGCATGCCTGACACATCTGTGGAAAGTTCTGCTATTTTCGGAATATGGAAGTATCACTTTTTCCCCGCGTGTCTTCCAAACAGTGACGACTGCTGTTTCTACTGCTAAAGGCATAAAGCATGCCAGTGCTGTGCATTGACACTTAAATTTACCGCTATCCGATCCCTTAGCAAAACAGCACCTTCACTAAGGGAGGCGGGCAGGCGGGCAGTGGCACACGCTGACCTGGCAGGAGAGCTAGGAGCGACAGGAAAGCGTCACGTGTTTGTGTTGTGCCTCGCCTCCTCACAGCACCATGGTGGTGATGTGGTGTGCCAGGGCGACAGGGTGCGGGACGGGCATCTGCGAGGTGGGAGAGAGGCCCTGCAGGGAGCTGACGGCCCCGGAGCTGGAGGGCCGGTGTCGGGCGCTCTTCTGGTGAGCCCGCAGCCCTGCCAGCTGGGAGTAGGCGCTCTGGCACACCAGGCACTTGTAGGGGCGCTCGCCCGTGTGCAGGCGCACGTGGTTGCGCAGCGTGGAGGACTGGCTGAAGCGGCGATTGCAGAAGCGACACACGAAGGGCTTGTCCAGCGTGTGGATGCGCATGTGGGAACGGAGGTTGCTGCGGGAGTTGAAGCCGCGGTGACAGATGACGCAACGCATGCGGCAGCCCGAGGAGGAGGAGGAGGAAGAGGAGGAGGAGGAGGAGGAGGAGGAGGATGGGGGGGTGGAGCCGTCGCACATGTGGAAGTCGTCTAGAGGGAGAGAGAAGGGGGGTGGGGGGAGAGAAACGCTGTTAGTGTATCGAGCACAGAGCTGTCTTAACCCTGCTTTTTCCCTGCAGGGAATTCAAACGGTTAGACCTGCTGCACAACGTGCAGTTTCACGTCAGACCGCAGCGTGCTCCACTTTATTGATCTGGGGGAGGGATAGGATCTTCTTGTTATCATTACCAAGACGCACATCTGCTTTGTGCTCCGTTGTAAAATTTGCAGCCCTTTTTCCCCTAAAATGGAATATAGGCCTGTTACTTTAACACAGCTCGAATGAAATGCCTGCACTCTAAATGTTCGAAGAGCATCTTCTTGCATGGAGGATTCCACAGGAAGTTTCAGGTGAACTGGTTTCCAGTGCTAATGAACCCTTTCCCGCTTGGCTCGCTCCCTGACAGTGCTCAGTCTTCCCTGTCCTCCCCCCCACCCCCCACCCCCCTGCACACAGGACGGTACCTACCACTCTTTTGTTTGATCTTTTGATGATCTTCCTCCATTCCCGGAACGCCAGGGATTCCCAGGAAAGTGTTCTGGGAGTTTCCGTACCAAACCAAGAGCTCCTGATCGGGCGGGATGACCTACAAAAAAAACAGAGAGGCATTGAATATACATATAGTACTCATTGAACACTAAGAATTGCGGGAGGAGGCTGTGTGGTCCAGTGGTTAAAGAAACGGGCTTGTAACCAGGAGGTCCCCGGTTCAAATCCCACCTCAGCCACTGACTCATTGTGTGACCCTGAGCAAGTCACCTCTAGGAGGCGCTGTCCCCCCTTTGAGCCCCGGGCAGGGGAAGCCGCTCACCTCGCAGGTTTTGTAGAAGATGCTGTTGCCAATCTGCACCACCTCCAGGTTCTGCTCCTGCTCGTTCCGCGCGCACTTGATGTACGTCATCCAGCTGCGGTGGTCCTCCTGGCTGGCGTCGATAAAGTAGCGCACGGTGCCGTCTTCATTAAACACCTGGGAGCGAAGGTGAAACGCGAAACGGCGTATTAATATCAAACACGGTCTGAGGCACGCAGCGGGACAGTAATATCTTGAGGGGTTTATTTTTAACGGGTCTGGCGGTTGCACCTGTGTGGTCATTATAACAAGGGGAACTATGATCAGTTTGTATTGCATATACTTAGGATTACTAAACATTCACTGAATTATTGTGAACATTTCTCTGGGGGATTCATTTGAGAGGCACCGTTGCTATTGTGGTTGCAGCAATATCAGGTAAACAAAGCCGAAGGGCCATTGAATGCATGGTACCCTACAGAACGCGCTACACTGACGCAGCCGCGTCATTGCGTCTCGAACTCTTACCTCCCACATGAGATTGTTGTTTTTGAAGAGGTCCACGTGTTCGGGGGACATGACCCTCCCGGTAAAGGGACCCATCTCGGTACCGGCTTTGATCCAGGTTTTGGAGAAGATACCGAGACCCTCTCCCGGGATGGAGCTCTGGGCGATGATGACTTCACTGGGTAACACCAAACTCGACAGCTTTTGGACTTCTAAAAAAAAATAAAGGAGCGAGGAAACAAAAAAAAGCGAGTTTAGTTTAGCGGAACAATTAATTACTAAGCGCTGCACGTGCATTGGCACCGTCCCCCCCCCCCCCGTCCCCCCCCCAAATCCACGCCGTGTGGATGAATGGCTAGCCCCTAAGTGGAATGAATGACTCTGAGCATAGACGACTTCTACTTAAAAATAAATAAATAAATAAATAAATAAAAAAGAAACGTTTTCTTATCATACTGCTTAAATTCAACAGAAGCACATGCTGGAACATTGTGTTTGTTCTTTGGTGTATCTGTGTTTCCAAAAACCGTAGAGCATAGAACATATAGACTGATATACATTATTATATCATTATAAATAACATTACATTGATATTTGGTATTTGGTTTGGTGTATCGTTGCTGGAAAAACCGACATTCCTAATATAATTGTATTATTATAGTGTCGATATATATATAAAGCGAATCTGTTGGTTAGAATGCTTTAAAAGTCTTGTAACAATTTTGTAACGTTTATTAATTTGAAGTACGTTTAACAGGATTATTTAAAGAAATCGGGATGTCAACGTTTTGCTAGTTAGACAGATGAAGAATGAAACTGTCTATCTGAAACGCATTTCTTCATATAGCCTTTTTGAAACTAAAAAATCAACATTTTTTATAATGATTTGATATAGATGCGTAAAACGGATAAGTAATGAACGAACTTAAAATAAATGATTATAATTTAAGTATTCTTTTTACCTGACTATCCGATTAAGGATAGCACGCAATATGCATAACCACCGGCAACATTTTGCAATTTTTTTTTCGTTCTTAATAAAAAAAAAAAGAAGTGTCTTTAATGTTACAAATCAAAGGAATTTTATATGAGGAAAAAAGACGAAGAAGAAGAAGCCAGGGCGGCCCAAAACAGAGGTTAAACGGGCATCTATTACAAGACATCCAACAATTTGTCATGCCTCTAAGCTGATATACATTCATTAAACTCAACCAGAAAGAAACGTCTAATTCCAAATTCATTATCCATTCAAGAACTTTGTAGCAATAAATGTGGGCTGAATGAAATGAGAACTTTAAGAGGCCCGGGAATTTCTGTGACAAAAAAAATGGAAAGGAGATTAGCTGGATGACATAGTGTGAAAGGCAATTGAATTAGCCTTCATGGCAAATTAGCGGAGGAACAGCGATCTATAGGCTGGGAAGAGAGGAAAGTAAGTCTCCTTACAAGCCAAGACAGCGAAAAAGAGACGGTCCAGAGACTGATGAATGAGGAAATAAAAAAAACGGGACATCTTAAAGAAAAGAGTCTTTTTTGCCCCCCTCGCTCTTTCTATAGCCCTTGGTTTAAGTGTGAATTCTCTCAGGTCAAGGACAAAGTTAACCAAATGAATTTAATACCGTTATTGTTAAAGTCGACACCAGTTACACGCCTAATGACTTTCTAAATGCGGGGTCTCGACGCGCTAAACGCTTTAACCACGCTAAATGGGAGAAAATAAAAGAGGGAAAGCGGGAAAACAAGGGAAGGTAGGAATGGGAAGGACAAGCAGACCTTGGGAAGAAAACTCGAACACAGAGTCGGTTTTTTTTCTCTCTGTTTTTAGTTCTCTCCGCGCCTGACAGCGAGCGCTGATGGTCAGACCACACGGGAGTAAGAACCTGCGAATTCGACTCCCATTATTTCAAATGAAATCCTCCCTTTTGAGGTTAAAATAAAACAAATCACAGACGAGCGAATATTAACCCGAAACGTTTTAATATAAAATTTCCAATTACTAAACACTTCTCATTGTTTTTTTTTTTTAAGGATTTGGAAGGTTTGTCGTTTTAGATATCTGGGTATGACACTACATAGAAAACGACTTGGCGAAAATACTGCTTCTAAAAACCAAACAGAAAAAAAAAATGAATTTGTTCAACATTTTTTTGAGGCCCGTTTTTTCTAAAAGTACACATTTACAATCCACGTGCGCCTCATGCGCAATTCTTTATTTTTCACCCACAGGTATATTGTTTTCAATAATATAAGCTTGCGAGCCCTGGCGAGTGCTGGTCACCTGTTTGTCGATTTTGGTTTGTACATTCGTATCTATATTATGAACTCTGTGTGACAAAACACGACCACAACAGGTACAGCCTACAAATCTGTATACACCCCGGCAACGCCGTCCGTTCACTTACCTCCCGAGAAAGACTGTGCCAGGACCTCGGCGGTGAACGCCGTTTTGGGGTTGGCGTTGGTGTTCTTTTCCTCAAAGAGATGCTCCCCTAGCACGTTTCTCCATCTCCCGTAGAGAAAACTGTGCAGTATATCTGAGGTGATAATATCAGACAGGGACAAGCCCTGCTGTTTGAGTCCAGACTTCAGTACCATTGCTTCGGCGGGCAGCACGGAACCCATCACGCCGGCAATCTTATATATCAAATTAAATCTATAGATATAGATATAGAGATATATATTGCACCTTTAATTTTAGAAAGTTCTATCTTTCTCTCAGAAAAAAAAAATCTGCAAGAATACAGCAGGCTCGAGTGAGGTTAGAAAATAATAATAAACGAAGCGGATCTGTTGCCAAAAAAAATGTGTTCCTCCTTGAGAGACAGTGAGGCCGAAAATGTTCCTTCTTGTCAAAGTCTCGGCTGCCTTTATACGTGACGGGTCTGACCCCCTTTCTAATTAGTTATTAATGACCCTCCCCTTATGTTCTATAGACTTGTTCTACCAGAAAAAAATAGCCAACCCTTTATTGAGTGCCCCGTCCCCCCCCGTCCCCCCTGGGGATAGAGGGGGGGGGGGGGGGGGGGGAACAACAGAGAGCGAGATAGACACAACAAGCACCTTTACACAACACGAAAGACGACGCATCCATCACTAGAGCCCACCAATAGAGAATGTGCACCTGCTGTTTCTTTGGGCTAAGGACCATGCATGACATATCTTTTGAAATATAACGATACCAATACTACTACTACTACCATTATTATTATTATTATTATTATTATTATTATTATTAATAGTAATAAATCAAGGACTCAAACACAACGCGAAACAGCTGAATACAGACCAGGTACTAGAACCCTTTATAAAAATATTGCATGCACAATATATCCAAACTACTGTACTGGTTAGAGAACAGTGTTATATTTATGAAAATACGATGCACTTTTTGCATTTGAAAAGGCTTCGGGTTTATCTTTAGTGCGGGCACTGTATATGTTATGACTCTGTCAGAAACAGGTCAAGGGCGCTATCTGGTAATTCTAAAACTCGCTTTTTTTTTTTTTTTTTGATCTGAGAAAATGATCGCGTGGGTTGTATGCATTTTTATTTAAAGCAATTTTGTTTTGCAGATATCTCGCAAAGGAGTATAATGTCTCAGGTTAAACATAATGAAGCAGGTCTGCGATTGTCTCGCTTTTATACATTCAGAAAGCAATATACCAGTTATGCAAGCATCTTCATACAATGGAAAGCACAATCCTTTATTTCTGTGTAGTCGAAATTACATCTTACAGGTGGCAATCGAACAGCCTAGTATTCTCTCTCTCTACACACATCTTTTTTTTAAAAAAAATAATCCCAATTATATAGGCTCCACACGTACCTACCTTTTGAAATTAAATGCGGAGGCCACGTTTTAAAGTGTAATTTTCTCACATCGAAATAATTCAGCACGGTAAGAAAAAACAACGAACTGGATTAACAACCAGCAACCATCCTCCTTAACATCTAAGAATACTTTACACTTCTACTCCGGTCAACTTTCTGCCTGCATATTTTTTATTAACCAAATTCTTTGCTGTGCGGATAGACTCCCATCACTTGGAACGTCCAGCCGATTTGATTTCCATTGAGATTCGCCGTTATATGATCTAACTTTTTTCAAAAACAGAACGGTTTTGATGATGCAATTAAATTAACACACAGCAGAACAAAGCTGTCAAACACCCAATTTTATACAGAACTTGATTTTATTAATAAGCCAAGAGTTTTGTTCAGTCAAAGTATATTATTGCGATAATGTTTGATCGAATTAAAGTCCTTCAGCTTTGTGTTTAATTCACGGGAATCCCTTTGTTTTGGTTGCGGCTAAACCTTTGCAAGACTTTTCTTTCAGTATATAATGCTACGAGAAAAAAAAACCAGACATTTTTACGCGTTTTAAAGAAAGATTGTAACGATTTCTGCTAGAGAGCAACCCAAAAACGCACCGACAGAACCGAAATTGTGTGTCGCTATAGATCTTAACGCTTTTTTTTTCTGATCGTTTTTAGCCGACAGGTGAAAACACGAAACGTGTTTTAAAATCAATGCCTTTTTAATACTGTGTAACATTTAGATCCATTTACATTAAAAGGCATGCGTACTACAGTAAAGTAAAACACACGTGTGTTAAACCCCGATTAGGAAAAGCATTACTATAGTGACCGAAAAACAATCCATTACTGACTAAAAAAAGTTTCACCCTTTTTTAAATATCGTGGTTATAAAGCGAATCGCTTGTGTGCTTCTTTTTGATAATATGTTTTATTGATTGGTAAACGTAGGCTGAATACAATGACGTGGTTACGATTTTAACGTGTTTTTAATGTATTTTAATGTATTTTCCAAAAGCAGAAAGACCCGTAAGACCCCAGACAATGGCTATCTGTTTCTATTCCCCTCTTTCTGCATTGTGTGTTGCTAACCCGTTTAATATTCATGGCTGTTAATAAAAACGCTTTCAGTATATCGTGCTATTGTTAGGAGATGTATATATAAGATTCGTCTTTCAATAGCTACAGCTCTTTCTATTTCTTCCTCTCCATTTTTCTGGCTTGATGGACTGGGAGTAAATGGATCTCTCTCTCTTTTCTCTCGCTATTCCAGCCGAGAGAACATCTTTATCCCAACCCCAGACTTTCTGGTTTCCCATTCAAGGGACACAGAAATAATGTCAAGTGCTGCAAATCAATCTTTCACGGTGTTTTTGAGGGCAATTTGACACCCGTGCACTCCTCCTTTCTTTGAGAAGCTAAGAGGGGATGGTCAGGGAGTCTGGACAGGGTTGCGGTGTGACGAGGGGAGACGAGAAATCAAATGCAAGCTGAAGAAAGGCGAGCGGAGTGGAACGGGGTTGCTGGAATGGGGTGACAGAGAGAAAATAAAGGTGACTGGCAGAGATTAGTGCTTAACAGCTGCTTTCGGGGTCTCTTTGTAAACCCCCCTCCTTCACTTCTTTTATATTCAGAGGGGTTTTTTTTTCTCTGCCCACCCTGAATAGGATTTGCACACATTGAGATTGATTTATATTTATTGTAGTAAAACATTTATTGCCCTCAAAGACGTTTCAACTTTGAAAAAAAAAAAAAAAACCGAGGCAAGAAAAGGGAAAGAATGGATTCTTTCTTTATTAAAGAGGTATTAAATGAAGCCCATGGAGATAATATTCAGTGACCAGGCTGAATCTGATTTGCTTTCCCCCCTCAATTAACCTCTTGTGAAATAGAGGTTCTCTAGAATTAAAAAAGAACTTTTCTTTTTTCGAAGTGAACAAAGTGACTGATTGTGATATAGCTGTCCTACCAGATTTAGGTTCCATCATTGAAATTAACATGTTTTTTTTATTATTTTTGTCTTTCATGTCCCGATTTACAGTAGTTACTTAAATAATTGGATAATTATCTATCTATCTATCTATCTATCTATCTATCTATCTATCTATCTATCTATAACACAGACACATAACCCCCCTCTCTCTCTATACAGATAGATAGACAGATAGACAGACAGATAGATAGATATGTACGCATGTGTGTGTGTGTGTGTGTGTGTGTGTGTGTGTGTATGTGGTTGTGTGTGTGTGTGTGTGTGTATGTGGTTGTGTGTGTGTGTGTGTGTGTGTGTGTGTGTGTGTGGTTGTGTGTGTGTGTGTGTGTGTGTGTGTGTGTGTGTGTGTGTATGTGGTTGTGTGTGTGTGTGTGTGTGTATGTGGTTGTGTGTGTGTGTGTGTGTGTGTGTGTGTGGTTGTGTGTGTGTGTGCGTGTGTGTATGTGTATGTGGTTGTGTGTGTGTGTGTGTGTGTGTATGTGGTTGTGTGTGTGTGTGTGTGTGTGTGTGTGTGTGGTTGTGTGTGTGTGTGTATGTGGTTGTGTGTGTGTGTGTGTGTGTATGTGGTTGTGTGTGTGTGTGTGTGTGTGTGTGTGTGGTTGTGTGTGTGTGTGCGTGTGTGTGTGTGTGTGTGCGTGTGTGTGTGTGTGTGTGTGTGTGTAACAGAAAGCACAAAGTCTAACCTATTCTGAAACACACACGAAGAACCATAAAAAGTAAAAAGTAGACCACCACCCTTCTAATCTGACAATCAATATTCATAGTTTAATCTTTTCCCTTCTGGAGAGAATGGGAGCCATTGTTTAACGGGGAAGACGGAGAAATCCACATTTATGGGAGTTTTTTTTTTTAAAGACCTTCTGCTTCTTTTGAAGTTAGAAGAAGAAAGTGCACTCCACCCACCCCATGGAAGTTAAGATTTTCCCCTTTAAAACATCTGCTGGGGTAAAATCGCTCGGCTCTAGGGCAGATAGGAGAGTCTTTAAACTCAGGCCATTGAAATGATATTAGCGCAAACACGGGAGTCTGTCTCGCTCAGGTATCGATTTCAAACCCGTAATAAGAGAGATTAGCAAATTGAAAAGTGTGCAGGGATTTTATATGAGAAACAAATAGCAACAGAACAAGAACACACCTGAAAGCGTAAGTGGTGGGGACAAAACAATATTTTATCATTTAAGCAAGAAAGTGTTTATATATAATAACTAATGTCCAGTTTTGAAATAAATAAATAAAATCATTTTTTTAAACAAATTTATTTTTTTGTTTGTTTTCGATCCTTTTAAAGTACACCCTATAGAACTGCATATTTGTATCTAATTTATTCATCTGGAGGTAAAACGGTGATAAAAAATAATATATCCTTTTATATTTAAACGCATGTCTTTGTCCCCCTGCGTATGCTTCTGTACAACCTTGCGTCTTATGTGAGTATCCATTTCAATTAGCGACAGAGGACTGGACAAAACTGAAACTGAAGTGGAACTTGTAAAGTGTAAAAAAAGAGAAAGAAAAGAATGAAAAGAAAGAAAAAGTTAGCCTGCAATGCGCTATTTATTAAACATTGATAGCTCCTTTCTTTGCAATTTGGTTTAGTTGCACAATGAGGCAAGCTGCCGTTTCGGGGGCTTTTCTAACGGGAGAAAGGAGACTACAAGACCCCTCGAACAATAGAGATCTGCAAATGTTTTTCAATAGACTTAACTCAATGAACAGTAGATTTTTCAGGACAAGAAAACAGAAGTGTTGGCTGCAAAGCTGCGGCTGAATTTAATGGCTGGAGAGAGATGGGCTTTTTTTACTTTATTTGGTGGGATACAATTTAATTAGCTTAGTCCAGCCCTTGAGAGACAAAAGACGCTCAATATGTATCCCATCTGAGCCTCATATGGGGAAACAGACTACTGAAAGTCAAAAGAAACAGAGAGAAAGGCAAGCTTTTTAAAATAAAGAGCGAGCGAATGAGGTTTTTTTGTGCGGGGGGAGGCGACAGGTGACTGGCACGCGTAAAAACAAGGGGGACACTTTTGGCACAACGATGATTATTTCAAAAAGGAGAAAAAAGAGAGACAAAACAGAGGTTTCTCCAGGTTTTACCCACTTAGACCAGCTGAAGAAGACAGGGTGAAAGGAATGAAAGGACCAGAAGAGGGTTCTAAAGCAAACAGAGCCTATTAAAAAGCGCTTTGGGAAGGAAGCAGGACCGAGAGGAATTGGTTATGGGAATGTACCCAAATGTTGTGCTAGCAAGAGACGAAGAAGAATAGTCTCTGCTCCTTTCTTTCGTTTATGCATGCATGTATAGGCCTATAGAATATAACCTGGATTTAGAGGGCTAATGGAATTACATATATCGTTGGACGGAGCAGTGACGCACGACGTACAAAATTCAACACAAATAATACTAAATGGAAAACATTTTTGTCCGTCTTTGTTAATCTTGTACATCTCGAAATCCCCTGGCCTGTATGTTGTTTTTTTGTGTCCAAAATACATTTGAACAAAATGTATAACTGCTGTCATATACAATAAACAACCGTCATATGGTGTTTCTGTTGTGAGATTGTTTGAAACGCGTACGCAGTGACGTGTATTGTATGGGTTCAAGACAGTGGAACCGAAACGTAAGGAAAACTATACCCTGTCACGTAAGCAGACACGTTTAAACATTCTGCTGAAGGATAATTTAACACCGCCACTGTTTTAACCAGTTGTAACTTGAAATTCAACAAAGGACTGCCATGCCTTCACAATAAACACATACAATGAAAATACAACAATGACTGCTCAAAACACACCAGCATTACTGCAATAAACTGCAGTATCTAAGTATTTTGGACTGTAATGGCAGGGTAGTACTGCTCATAATTGCAAAGTGCATTTGGCAGCACCCTGATTTTGAAAAATTCCTGCGTCAAAAACGCAGCATTAGCGCTGCGGCAGGCTCAGTGTTTGGTTCTGAGGTAGACTGATAAACTGATTGTATATGAATGCTATTAGAAACCACATCTAAATCGTTCTGCAATTGAAGAAGAGAAACTGTTTTTTTTTATCTCCATATTGTATAAATTGTTGCATACCGTACAACCTGAAATGGCACGGTGTTGAAAATGCTATTACCTTGACGACGTGTGATACTGCACTTCAGTTCAAGTAAATTGTAAAGTCGGTTCATGTCTCACGCGAAGGGTTACGTCTAGGAAATGCATTTTTAACCGTCTTCTGCTGACATCATGTTTTGTGCATAAACACATTACAAACACTCGTCCTTCTGGCTAGATAGGCCACCGCTACAAGTGTAGCCTGTTGCAAAAGCCAGGAACTTTATGAAGTTAAAAAAACTAAAGCTAGTGAACAGGGAAAACTCCCAACACACGTCACTTACCTACCTGGCTAGCCTGAGACACGAGTTCAATTTTTGCCTCCTTGCTCCTCCCCCATGTCCACCCTTTTTGAGCGACCCCTTGGCCTTAGTTTTTGTGTCAGTTCGCCTCGTCCACTTGACCAAGCGTCTGTAAAATAACAATAGAACTGTATTAATACAACAACAACAAAATGCAATTAGGAGGGGGTCATGAACTCTTGAATTAGTGGCAAATGCGAGCTCTAATCTTATGGTACCAACCAAACCGCGCAGGAGCGATAGGCCTTCCCTTTGCGCATTGATAAGATGACACACGTCCACTAAGCAGCTTCTTCGCGTGCAGAACTTTGAGCGGTACAAAAACGAATGCCTGTGTGTTGTTTTAGTACTGGGATGCGAACTGCAAATACAGTTCACCTGTGATCTATTTAATACGCTACCCCGCCTGTAGTCAATCCGTGATACAGAGACTCGACCGAGATCACAACATTCAGACGGAGACAGATCTGTACTCAATAGTCAAATGCAATAAATGAAAGTGAATGAAATCAATTGAAGTGATCTATCAAGGTATTCAGGTGCACATGGGGTTCCAGAACACTACAGAGCAGGCTGTTTTGTAACGGCATCATGTTGACAGGTTGGTCAATTGAAAGGATCTGTTAGGAAGTGAACCTTGCAGAAGAAAAAAATAAGGCGTAGTTCTTCTCCTGGCCGATAGATGGCAGGGTGGAGCAGATAATTTCTCAAACGCAGTAACGCGAGGGCTGTTCCCTTACTGCGTGTGCATGTCCTGCGTGTCACGCACAATCACACCTGGTTTTCAATCCGCTGTTTCACCTGGAGGGACATGTTCAGGGCGGTGCAATGCTGTAAATGGAGCCATGCATGACTTCTCTTCAGAAACACATTGCATGTCAAGCAGGGCTGTCCAATCACGGTGATGGAGAGGCATTTCACCAGGTTTAACAGGTAAAACGATATCGTTTACTATTTCAGGGACCGGGTGGAGGGCTCATTGGGTCAATTAAGGGTTGGAACAAAGACCAGGAGTGGAAGGGCCAGCTTTGGACACCCCTGCTTTAAACAGACCCATCTTTTGTTTTGCAAGTTGTGTTTGTATTCCAGTCTTGCTTGGTAGTGATGTGGTGTCATTCTTGTATTGTGGACCGACCTCAGCTAATTGAACTACTTCCACAGTGCGCTGATCAGTGCTCGACCCAATCCAGTGAATCTGGGTAAGATCACTTGGGGTGCTTAGAGATCGACAGTGACTTTATAGCAAAGCAGAATGCAGGGTACAAGCGGGTGCAGTTTGTATTAGTCTGTGGTATGGTAGGTCTCAGATAATCACTGCTCAGTGAAGGCTTTTTATTTTCCAGCCTATAAATCAAGCTACAGTTAGCACAGGCGACGGCTCCACGGTGCAGCCCGCAGATGGGGTTTCTGCAGAGGTTTGCTTCAGTGCAGGAGCTCCAGTGTAGAGCGCAGATCATTGAAAGCCTATTCACACAATAGCAGAGAGCAGTGAAGTGATCCACATGCTGTAGAAAACAGGGTTACACAAGCGGCTACTGTGAGCAGCTTTTTTCAAATCCAAATCAGTAATCATTGACAAATAATTGTCAGCGATGATTGATTTAGGCTTCTCATAACTTTGGATTTTGGAGAAGGTGCAGTGTAACAAAAATTATTATTATTATTATTATTATTATTATTATTAATAATAATAATAATAATAATAATAATAATAATAATAATAATAATAATAATAATAATGCAATTAAAAAGAAAAAAATCTAGTGGCTGGTTTCACAGATCCCACTTAGCACCAGTCTTAATAATACTCTGTTAACTTAGGTAGGGAGTTCAAGACTGTGTGAAACCAGCTTTAGGACAGAGAATGCAGTATCAAACACTTTATATATTATGAAAACAAATTGACAAACATGTTCTAAATGCTTGTCTGCATGTTGATTTTCACAGCGATCCTGAAGGATTCTGCGTGTAGTTACAGTGTTATGTAGTGTGTGTTTTTGTTAAAGGCGTTATAACCGCTACACTGTGTCCAAATTAAATACTAACAATAACAGATGGAATCGTCTTTACATGCACAGTACCAGCCATATCAATTACATCTACAAGTACACCTGTAAAGCCCCATTATTACACTAAATACTGTATTTAAAAATGACCCCAGGAGGTATTAAGGAATTACACCGGGGGGGGGGGGGGGGGGGCGTATCTCAGTTCATTAAGCCAGAAGGAGCCACCTGGTAGTGAGTATCCAAAAGGAAAAGCCACAGAAAAAAAACACTTTATTTTCCTGCCAACCTTAAATAAACCCAGTCTTACCTGCTTGGATAAATTCAGAAAGATGTTTTGCTGCACAGCCGAGGCAGCTCTCAGTGCGCGGGACTAAGCCAGGAGATCCCAGATTCAATCTACAGACGCACACCGGCGCTGTTTGATCTCACTTTTGGGGATGACCCTCTGAAGTGCACTGTGAGTTATTAAAAAGAGATTACTGCGCAGCTAATTTACCAGGGCTCATCAGGGCTCCCCCTCCCAGAGGGTGACTCAGGGGAGCCCGGGCAATCTGCTGGCTTGATATCCCTGCTCTACAGGGATGCCCAATCGTAATGACAGGCCAGCAGACTGGTAAGAGAGCAGGAAGGAAGGGGCTTCGCGGGATACTTCACCACCGCATTTCTCTCTGATTGAATGCCTCACCTGTTTACTGTCTTGTTCTGTGGGATTCTCTGTTGCTGCCAGGCTGCTGACTAGCTATCTCTCCAGCCAATGGGTTCTGGGATGTGGATTTTGATTTACATACATACATAGTAACAGACACACATACAGGTTATACAACAAAAAAGAGAAAGCCTTCTATTTGTAGCACACACTAATGAATCAGTTCCTCACATAAGCAGGCAGTATCCATGTACTCTGCAATATATATATAGATATATATATATATATATATATATATATATATATATATATATAGATAGATAGATAGATAGATATAGATATAGATATAGATATAGATATAGATATAGATAGATAGATAGATAGATAGATAGATAGATAGATAGATAGATAGATAGATAGATAGATTGATTCAGGTTGAATCAATCAGAGGCATTAATCACCTAGGACTGGTCACCTACCCAGAGCAATGTAACCCTTTTGTAGACTTGTCCTGCTGAATCAGTGCTGTCCTGGCTGTCCACCCTTATCGACAGTGCTGTGTCAGGTGTGTTTCACTTCCTTTTATTAATCCAATCCCCTGTCCTGCACAGGTAGAGCTTCTGTACCGCGAGGATAGGAAAAGATCCCGGAGCCCAATTATGCTCTTAAAGGTGTCAGAGCTAATAACATGTAGTGCGCACTCAGTCAGTACGCGAGCCTAATTAAAATCCTATTTACTAACCGTATCAATTAGTGAAACCTCATTAAACCCTCATGATGCGTTTTAATTAGGCTGAGTAGGAACTGGAGGGATGAGCTGATAAAGATGGTGTCAAAGACTGAGCTGTCAAGGGCCAGGAATCTGTCAAGCTTATACAAAAGAGAGACACGAGTTTTGGGACGCTAAACTGAAAAAAAAAACCATACAACTTAATGAATGATGCTTTGGTTTGGTGAAGATACATGATTTATTTTTTGTAAAACGCAAGTACACAGAATCGATAAACCTTAAACCTTAAAAGAATTCAAAGAATGATAATCTCTTCAGCATAGAAAAAAAGAAAGGAACGAGGGGACTCGATTGAAGGCAATCAGAAATGGTCGAGAGTTAACCCAAGATATTACACATTGAATAGAACAAGCTGCATACATGGAAGCCGAACCGAAGCACATTTTTACACACCGTTATAAAGACTATCGGGTGACGTATTAGGATCTGAAACACTGGAACATTTAAAAAAAACGACTAGAGTCTGCGCTTTTAAATGAGATCTCCCCAGTAGGGGAGAATGGTGTGCGAACAAGCGACGAGCCTCGATGGGCTAAAAACCTTTTCCCCAAATGTTTTAAAATAAATAAATAAATAAATAGAAAACACTGGGGGAAATAAACTCTGGAAACTATAAATGCAATTTGTTACAAAAGTACTGAAAAAAAACCCCTTCGGAGAAATAACTAGACAATCTCAATTGAATATTAAAACGATGTCTTGACATCTGAATTATATTTCTTATTTCGTTCCCACTACAACAGCGTCCAATTACTCGCTCCGTCGCAGTACTCTGTGCGTGCGTTTATTACATTACTCGAACTGCGTTTGAAATAAAGTCTAATGGTATTGTATTTCTCACAATTCTTCCCCCCCCCCCCCCCCCCAGCTATAGGCATAATCACAAAAAAAAAAAAAAAGAATGCGTAACAAATTTGAAAGCAGCTGCCTCAGTTGTCAATGGGAAGCAAAGCCACTTCCTTGGAGACTGAAACAATGGCATGTGTTTGCCACCTCGCTGTCGAGGTTTAGCCTGTGTAAATATTTTTAAATGACAAATCTCACCATAGCGCCGCAGTCTCCCGGGACAAAGTGACACGGGGAGGCGCCACTAGAGAAACGTGCGTGCCGCGTGGGGTTATTTAAATCAAACCAACATGTTTGTAAATGTATTGATCTGCTCGAGCTGCGGTACATTTAATACAATTCCAATCTGAATAATAATAATAATTTAAAAAAGGTATTCTGAAGCAAGTGCAAATCAGTCAGAGAGCAATGAAATAATAGCACCGGTATAGCACAGGTGTAAGAGGGGAAAACTAAACTCGAATCTTGTCACCCGCCACTCATTAACATCTCTGAAATGTCCAGGATGCCAGACTATAATCAGTCAACGTCGACACATTCCGGATAATATCACTTTGGCGGTTAATATCCGCCACAGTTGTAAATCGTACCACAGGCTTCCATCTCACTTAATATCAGTTTAGGGAACAAACGAACACACCCGAGTGTAAGGTTTGAGTACAGAATTACTGCAGCGCGGCCGAGCATCGCAATGGAACTGGAGTTTGTGTCCACGGTATTATTAAAATGTGCCGTGCGCTAAAGTATGTAAAGAAGACTGCACTGAATTAATAAAAAATGCCAGTTTAAATTCGTTTATCACTCAAGTTTTTTTTAAGATGGGGAAGGGGATGAAATCCACACAGTAGAAAAAAAAAATTCAGTCTTACAAATTCATATATTTTACTGAACACGACTCCCTGCAGCGGTAACGGTTTATATCTTCATAACTTTATGATAAAAAAAGCCCCCCCCCCCAAAAAAAAAGCAGAGGGAGATAAGCCATTTAGGTGTGTCGTAGAAACAAACGGTTTCTCTCTCAGGAATAGTTTTGAACAGAGCTTCACAATGAAGATAGGGACGCGTGTCGCTTGCATAGCCAGTCTGGGTCCTGGGTGATTCACATATACTATTACCACGTCTTAAATATATCAAATGACTCTTGTTTGTTGAAACGGTGATGGCACAGACTCTTTTTTTAAGAGTACGGATAAGGCTAGCTGCCCGAACCCCAGCCTCGCCCAGGCAAAAGCAGCGCAAGAGCCGAAAAGGCGGAGGTTGTAAAGACCCCGCAGAGACGCACTTTCATTTATTTCCCTCGGTGAATAGACTATACAAGGCTCCCCGCGGTCACAGCCGATTCAGAGAGGGGCAGCTCTGACAAGCGACTGACGGCCCGGACAATAGGATGGGTCTCGATAATCTCTCCTGGACTTGTGGCACCTGCACCTTCCACTGCGCGGACAGGATTACACAGACAGAGAGACTGTGAGCAAGACACAATCAAAATCAGATCAGACACCAGATCCGACTCTCTCTCTCTGTCTGTCTCTTCTAAATGGGTTTAAGAAACACGTAGCATTGCCTCCATGACAGGAGAGGGCAAAGTGATAATCTGCTGTCCACCACCCTCCACGGGATCACAGCTACTGACATGGAAAATGCCGCTGAATTTCTGGAGCCGGGGTCGGTCAGTCTCCAATACCAAACACACACTGGAACAGGTGTTCCTAAAGCATTAGAATACCGGTAGGCGAAATCCAATGCAGGTACTTACCAGCGTGCTAATGTTTCATGCATGCAGGGTTCGTGCAATGCAATAACAGAACAGCCCCTGTCGTGCTGCTGTCAATAGGGTGCGAGGTGCTGAAAATGTTCCAGAGCGATGCGCGAAGTCCTGGAGCGCCGGCCAGCAGCACTCTGTCAAAGTCAGTCAGAGCTGCAGTCCTGCATGTCGCCAATGCTGCAAGGAGATGCAGCCTTTTAAAAATCTATTGCATCGGCTTCATATCAGGGGTGTTATTTGCACAAATAGCTACATAGTGGGTTATGGCACAGACAGGATAGAGAGAGAGGGGCACTGGAGGTGTCTGAAGGTGAAATGACAGATGTCCTCATGAGGTGAGGATGCAGAGTTTGGTCTGTTTATATCAGAAGACTCTTCTGTGCAACACATCAAACATCAGCTCAAAGGAAGATGCCACTCAGTCAGGATGGGAGATAGAGTCATTCCTTATTACTTCAAAAAGACAAACTGAAAAGGGTGTATCCAGCACATCTGTACTAGTTTCACAGCGCAAAGCCACTTTGCAATTGACAGTTTAAAATCACACCAGCACAATCAAAAGGGCAGCATTACTTCCAATTCATGAACGTTGCACCCAGGCGGACATCAGACCTCCCTCTGTATTTATTACATTATTTTCAGCAGGATTCAAAAGGTTTCACTGAATGTATTTTATTTGGGCACAGTTTTAACACAGAGCAGGAGAACATCATGTAAAAAATCAGGTTCAGTTTCACCAGCTATCCTATGTAATGATATTTTCACAAACTGGGGGAAGAAAACAGACCATATTGGGAAAAATGCAAAAAACAGAACCTTTGCTGTACTGGTCATACTGGAATCTGATCAAGTGCCCAGAATAACTACCTGAAAGTTAAAGAGTCGCTTAGAAGAGCTGAAAGTGATGTTTTATTAATTCAGTAATAAAAGAATACAAGGCACACTGTTTTACTGTCAGATTCTGGAACTTTGCAGGTAAAAATAAAATTATAAAGAAACATAAGCAACATAAATAGAAGAAAATATGTTCCATGAAACATTGGTACATCCCACGAACAGCATACACCAAGAGGAGCTTTTAAGCAACACAAAGGGAACTAAAGCTGGGATGTAGGGAAGTACATGATGTACATACAATATAAAAACTAATATATATATATATATATATATATATATAAAATGCTTTGGTTTCAATGTTATTACATGAGGAAATATCTTGCATTAGTGGAACAGAAATAAAATATAAAAACATATAAAGAAAGCCCTAGTCCTTTAAATCATTTATTTGCGGTTAAGCGCTTCAAGGCCAAAATAAAATAAAAGCTGCCTCATCTGTATTTACAATTCCACTTAAGAGGATGCTTCCTCTGCTAATATTGTGGCTTTTATGACTTTTGGCACCGCTTGCCTACACTCAGTATTCAATTAGGGGACACCTTTGAGTTCATTAAGGAATAATTACCCTGTGCTATTGATGCCAAATGTTGTTTTGGCACGAGTCTCTGCAGATGTATTAGAGACGCAGCAGCAATATCAGCGCTCTTCCCCTCCTATCGCTCGCTAACTTTTTAAAGCAGCCATTTAGGAATCCCATTTTTCAACATTAATTTTCCACAAATGTCAACTGAACTTTAATTGCCGGAACCTTTTTAAAAGCTTTTTTTTTTTTCTTCTCCTCCTCCCAGCTCTCCGAGGAATAAGACATACGATGCTCTGTGATTTCCCCTCCACAGTTCAAGGGATAAACGCGTCTGAAATAAACCACACATTTAAAGCAAGGCGGCCTTCGCTTAAGCATTAGCTAACATAACCATGCTAGTATTTCTCTGCAGTGCCGCTCAAGGAGCATCCTTTCAGGCCTCTTCAGCATTGACAATCTTTTAAGTGCAGACCTGCTGGGAAAGCAAGATACCTTTCATTACCATCACAAAAAAAGTTCCTATGGCAACCTTTTCCTCCTGTCATTCAGAAGTCTTTCCAGCTAGGGTTTTTATGCTGGGTACCCCAAAAACATTCTGTAGGATTCTTACATTCTAGAGATTTTGTTTGCATCAAATGCCTGCCTGTCTGTGATTGGGGTCAACCCCTAAATCAAGGGGACAAACATTTTGGCTACTGCTCATATGCAAGGTGCTGCCTTAATTGAACACCTACAAGTACTCCATTCAGCAGCATACATTTCTATGGGTCTGGGAGTGTTTTAACGGTGCACTGTGTCAATCTATGCCTGTGTGGGCACTATCACATAGCAGCGCCAACAAATTGATTCTCTATTTAAAAATAAAAAACAGCACAACTTGATGGAAATTGTCTATGGACTGCTGCCATAAAAAACATTTTTTTTCTAAAACGCGTTTGTCCGAGCGTCACTGTGTCCTAGCAGGGTAACACAATGTGGAATCCCAGTCAAAGTGAACAGGGGATTAAATGCTCTCTCGTCTTATATAGATGAACTGTATATAGCTTTCAACTCCTGCGTTGGCAGAATCCCTCAGAACAGAAGCTAAAATCTCATTATCTGGATAACCATCCGACACCCAGGGACTGGAGTAGGTAGGAATATTAATGTTGGATTGAGGTAGTGGGAGAAATATGTATAAAAAAGGTATAAAAATAAATAATGAAGACTGCTATACTTTCTCCACAAGAAAACCTTGCGGTTATTTTATTATATAGAGTGTAAAATGGCAACCAAAAAAAAGAGTAAAATAATTATTTTTTTTTCAACATGTTGCCATGTTATTCCAAATCACAGGGTCCTGAAGTTAAGCATATCAAGCATAATTAGAAAAAAAGACATTTCAGTACATTTCAAATAGGAATGTGCTAATAAAAACCACAAAAATAATAAATCAGGTGAACAAACACAAAAAAAAAGTCCACTTTGGGGTTTTTAATACATGGTTAACTGTACACACACAAGAGAAAATAACCCACTAAAAATGAAACATTCTGAAATCATAACATCCCTTTTCATTAAGCAACTTAATCTTAGCACAATGCAGTTAATACCTAAATTCATTTAAACTAATTAAATCAGACATATATTAGAATCAAAACACAGCTGTAAGAAAACAACAAGAATAGTAATAATGAATTAAAACGTTATTAGCATTAGGACTGTACATACGTCCACAGTGTGTACTGAAGGAGGAGGGGAGGGGTTAGGATAAACCAAGAACAGACTCTTAATACTTAATATAAAAACTACTATTAATTATTACACAGGTAGATTCCAAATGAGGCTTAGCAGTCTTGAATATTAAATGTACAGAACAAACAAAATGACAACCTGACTTGTTTTTTTTTTTGTCCCTTCAAAAAAGATGCAACATCAAATTTCAAAATTGTTAACATTATCTCACACACGACAGAACAGGTGTTTGGGGACCACAACCCCACAGATAACTGAAAACAAATAGGTGAGGAGGCTGGGAGGGAGAGAGATGGTAAACCAGATTGTGAAAGCATCCTCTTTGCATTTTAAAAAAAACAGAATGTATTCAACCATTTGCATACAAGTATAGGTTTAAGAAGATCTCAGAAAGCCAGCACTTAATACAAGAAATTCAATGTTTTATTTTAATTTAACTTCACTTGAACTCACTATAATAAAAATCCATAAATCTTGCTTATTTATCTTCAAAAAAAAAAAAAAAATCACCTAAAAATAATTGAGCTACCAGTGTCCAAAAGAAAAAAAGGGGGATAATTCTTCCTTCTGTTTCAAACTGAAATTAGATATTGCACCTTTTTTTCTTAACCAGGAATACAAAAATTACATTGAAAAATATAGCATGACAGGAATTAAATTTAGGAAATCGACAGCCGATCACCAATCATGGTATCCTGTAACAAAGCAACACCTCTTCATGAACAAAACATCACAGCTTCATCTCAAAAGAACAAACAATTAAAATGTTAGGTAAAAAAAAGCAACCTACACAAGAAATGTACACATGTTTAAAACATTTGTCAAATAAAAAATATTCAGCAAATTTTACTCAAGACTGCTAAGCCTAAATAAGTTTTTATTGCAACAGAACTAGAAAAAATAGATTATATTGCGTTTTGCTGAAATGTTACAACTCCGGGTGTACATTTTGGAGTTTCTCTTTAAAAAAAACAAAAACACAAAAGTTTTCTAAGCCCAAAACAGATCCCGGAATTTGTCCATTCAAATATAACTGTGTCCACAAGTTTTAGTAACAATTAAATGTTCCTGATTTAGAAATTCTGCAATTTTTTTTTTTTTTTTTTTTTTAATCATATAAGTCATTCTACAGCTAGTGTTTCTCACTAAGAAAAAGTAAAGTAAAAGTCTTCAAATCAAGGCGTTGCAAATCTAGAAACCTCTGTTAGAAAAGGTTTTTTTTTTTCTTCCTCTCTGCAATGATTCCAAAATCTTCAACAAAAGGGACTTGCGTCTAATGTTCCTGCAAGAAAAAAAAAGAAAAAAAGAAAGCGAGCAATCAGCGACAGTCCTTAAACACACACTGCAGGTATGCACTACCACAGAACGGGTCTCTGATCTACATTTCACTGCAGCAGACTTTTAGAACAAAGAGAGAGGGGCCTTTACTACAGTGAAGAATCAGCTATAAACACATGATGGTACAGGGATCCGCAAACGACAATGGAAAGAACTAAACTGACTTTACAAAAAGGATGTTCAGGTTGTCAAATTACAGAAAACCAATGTATAAATCTGTGTTATATCCCTTCCAACTGGCTTACTAGCATTTTTTTTTAATAAAAAATACTACAGATACGTTACTAATACGACCAGGAGCCAGCAAGCATGCCCTGGCCAGATCTGAATTGAACAGAATTACAGCAGTTATCCGATCACTAAGGATCAGCAAGTATGTCATAAACTGGTGACTATGAAGAGGGGACGAGGGCACCTTCACTAGATCAGGTGCCAAGTCTGAACATTTCATTAAGACATTTAAACAAGGTTGTGCTATAAGGACTGGTGACAGAGCACTGCTTGAGGGATTTACAGAATGGAAGGAAGCTGAATTGACTCTCCTACCTGGAGGCCCGGGGCCTGTGTTGGCTGAGTGCCTTGCCCATAGTAGGTCCCTTGCTGTCGATAATACTCTGCCCAGGCTGCACTATAATCAGGTGGAGAACTCTGCTGGGAGGCAGGACCCACGGCCTGACCTAAAAACATGAAATAAAAATAAACTTGAGCAAATCTACCCGGAGGAACGTTAGGTAAGCCTCGATACTTGTTTATATAAAAAAAATATATGCAATTTCTGCAGAAGCTGAAAAGCCAGCAGTTAACTTGTTTGGGTGGGTGAGGGTTAGAAGGTTCTTATACTTTGTGTACATGGTTCAGTGTAGTTCATTCAACAACGACGAAGAATCTGTCCTTAAATCTACACTTGCTTGACCAGTTTGATTATTTATTTACTATTAAAAATGGAGAGTGCTGTCTTAATCTAGTTTCAAATGACAAGCTTCCTGCATGTTAGTTTGTCAGTAAGCGCACGGTTTCGCTCCGTGTCAACGCTCACAGAGCTGTGATAGAGGACTGCCCTATGAATCCCGCCCAAGCCCCTGAACCTACTCTGCTTCTTGTAGTAATCTTCCCATGCCTTGCTGTAGTCTGGGCCTGTGCTTTGAGCCTGGCTTTGCTGACCTGCACAAAAACACAGGGAGAGAGAAATTAAAACGGGATCCTCTTTCAGCACAGGCCTATATAAAAATTAAAAAGACGGTGACCTAAGGGACAATACTCCCAAAATCAATCAGCATGGACTATCTATTGCAGCGGTTCCCAAAATGTGGTACACGTACCCCTAGGGGTACGCGAGAAGTTTCCCAGGGGTACGCGGGACAAATTGTGTAATAGCGAACACTAGGGTTTTTTTTTCACATTTTCGTAAGACCTGCCACTCAGACAAAAGCTTTAAAACACATTGGGAATTCCTTTTAATTTCGGGCGTGAAATGATACTTGATACTAGTTGGTTTCAAAAACAAAAAGAGGCGCTGTGGGGTGCAAGCCAATCACGCAGCTGCGGGATACTTGGGTTCAGCACGCTGGTGCACACCTTTATTGCAAACCTGCAAGAGGTACCAATGAGAACCAAAGATACACAGACAAGGACGTACAGAGCCCTCGCCACCAATCACTGTACAGTGCAAATTATATGCATTATATTTAGGACTTCTGTTTTTCATTTTTCAGTGTTTTTTTTTTTTTTTTTTTTAGCTATTTCTAGTTTTATAGAAATCTTTTTTTTTTGTTTTTTGTTTTAGGGCTTTTGCTTTTTATACACTTGTATGAAATTGTTTTCGGTAACTTTCCAAAATGCTTGGGTGTTTGTCAATATGTATAGTAACTGGACAGTACTTGCACACTTAAGTTGGACCTTCTTTCCTTCGCCGTCTTCCACAACTAAATCCTTATGGTCACGGGCACATTCTTCTGGGAAAGTGGTGAAGTGAAATGTGTAAGCATTTCCAGTGTTTTTCCAGTGTTTACTGGCTATACAACGATTTCATTTTTTGTGGAGTGTGTTATTTAGAACTCAAATCAGAAGCTCGAATTATATTAGTCATTTATATTGTATGTATTATATTTGTGTATTACATGTGTACTTTGAAAGCATATATTAAAGAACATTAATATAAGGGTACGCAGGCAGTGGACAGGGCTGGAGGGGGCACCTTACAATCAAACGTTTGGGACTCGCTGCTCTATCGCATTAAATACATTTGAGAGCTGTACGTACAAAAACTATTCTGTTTTGTTGCCGGATATAAATTCTGGACTTCTCAATTCTCTCACTTCAGAAGCAAAACAATTTTGGAAAAAATTCCTTATGTGAGCCACACAGGCACCACATCTATGAACCTGCAGTTTAGCGGAATTACTTTGACTTAACAGAAGCCCACAGCAGGGAGAGACTCTTCCATGCACTCAGGCTTAATCCACTCCTCCTGCGTTAAGCCTGCCCTTCTCTTCTGTGCCGTGGCTTTTGTCCAGCTCTGCAGAGCAACAATGACCTTTCGGCTGGAGGTGGCTTGACTGGACAGTGATCGTGAAGACACACAGAAGGACAGCCTGTTGGAAAGCCAGGGGGGGGTGTGTGGAAGGGGGGGGCAGATGCATGATTTCAGAGTTGGAGAATGCCGAACTGACTTACAAGTCAAGACCTTTGTGAAAGGGGGGTGGGGTCACTACTGGAGGCAGCTTGCACACCCCACCTGCCAGTGCAGAGAGAGCTCTCGTGCTGACCAAGACAACACCGACGTGTGCGCTTGCTGCGCTGGCTTTTTAAAAGCTCTTCAGCGCTCAGGGGTCTGAATGCTTTCCTCCACCCGTGAGATGGGTTGGACTGACCCGGAACCCTGCTCTCCTGGGGCACACTTGCCTAGCTTTTTGTAATACTCCTCCCAGGCGTTGGAATAGTCCACCTGGCCAGTCTGGGGTCCATTGTGACCTGTAACCAAATACAGATAACACCGCTTGAAAACGGGGAGTCTGCATGAGGGACTGTTTTCATGTGTGTGTGTGCGTGGGGGGGGGTAATTGCTATAACAGCATTTACTTCTTTTTGTACCATCAAGAACTTAATACAAAAGTGACTTTCCTAGTAAATGGTGGTCGATTTGTCAGACAGGAATGCCACGGCATCTTTGTAAAGCAAAAACCATTTTTGTGTTTTTTTTTTTTAAAAAGATGTTAAGTTAGAGAAGCAGCCCTCTCCACTACCCAAAGGGAAATAAAAGGGACTCACTAGGATCCTGCTGGCCCTGCTGCTGCCACGTCGGATACGTGGTTCCCCATCCTCCCGCCATGAACGTCTGAGGTCCACTAGAACAGAGAATGGCAAGAGTCACATGAAACAAGCTTGTGAGAACGCATTATCCACAAACGTGGTCATGCCACAAAAAAACAAACAAAAAAAAAATTTACTTGCAAGGAACAAGGGCACGTTTTGCTAGCTCGTGGTCTGAGTAACAGTGAATATATGTGCGCTTTCAATAACTGCTTTCTAGAGACTTACTTTTGGTGGGTAGCAGCAGGTCCTTGGGTGAAAGGGTTTAAACCAAAACTGCTGCCTCCAAGACCCGAACCCTAGGGGAGGGAATGCAGAAAGGGTTAAATCGCGAAGCTGGTGCACAGGTCACAGCCAGGGCTGAGGACTGAGAAGCCACACTGACAGGGGTCTGATGGAGAGCCGCAAGAAGCTTAGAGAGTCTCGCTCCGGACATTGAAGGAGCTCAGCACCAGCTCGCCAATTCAAAACCCCCGAAGGACAGATCATTCTATCTGACAAATCAAACACCCCCCCGCCCCCACTGAGGCCGCTAAACTACACTGTAGCGCCAGTCACCTTGGGTGATGGCAAGCGAAAGGGAAATAATTACCATTTCACATGATTTGCTCGTTCATCTGCAGCTGGGAGCACATTTCAGCAGATTGTTTCTAAGATCGTGGTTTATTAATAAACTACAAACTGAACAATTTACCCCCCTACGCGGTTCATCTATCCAGAAAACCCTGTCGTGTTATATTACTTTTTTTTTTCCTTTTTTTAAATGGCTCAAACACACGTTAGACGCTGTGCTCAACGGCAGGTTTATTTTATTTATGTATTTATTTTTTGTAAATGTAAATATATTATTGAAATATAAATTTCAGAGAGACAGAGAGAGATCAATGTATTAAAACAAACAGGAAGGACTGCTGTACCCCGATTTTCTCGTCTATCAGCTGCCGGGCGAGCTCGATCTGTTGCGGGGTGCCCCTGATGGAGAAGATCCGGACGTTGGGGTCTGTGTTGGGAGGCGGGTTTCTCTGGAGCTCGACGTGGGCACCTGCCTGCTGGTTAATGTTCTTGATCGTCTCCCCACCTGAGGGTCACGCAAACAGAGAGAGCAGGGTTAAAAGAAAGCATACGGGAACATGGTGCCGAAGCGATCAGGAACAGATCAAACCGCTAAGCAATCAGTCTTATTTCCATCCCTGCACCACTGCACACACAGTTGTGATGTACATCACTGTAGAATACACCAGGAAAGGGTTGGAAAAAAATAAAACCGCACTCCTTTAAACTGTGATACCAAAATGCTACTTTATCATCAATGCCTGCAATAGATATGACGGGAGATTTGCTGCAATCAAAATTCAATATTCAGACACTATAAGGATACACTGGAGACGCTTTGTAGACTGCACAGCCCACAGCTTTAATCACAGCTCTACTGAACCCATTACCTCACTATCCATAAAAGCGGAGTCTGGCATCTTCAGGAGACACTGCATTTCAATATAGCAAACTAGCAATTCAGCATTAAGCACCACGTTTCTCAAACCCATAGTACTCTAACCACAACGCCAATTCCACCTTTTAAATATTCTACATCATCTCAATTATACCTGGCAAATTTCACCATTTGTCCTGAGAGCACAGACAGACAGTCTAACATGATGTGTTGATAAACGTCAATTCAAAACGACTCCCTTTAAAAAACACAAACGCATGTTTTTGAAAAGTCCGTGAAATTGGGGACAAAAAAAAAAACCCCAAAAAAACAAACTTCCCACATCCATTTGAAAAAGACAGGGGAAGCACACTGGTAGTACAAACACCAGTCAGTTACAAACATGTGCAAAAGGATGCAATTAAACAACATTCAGGGGGAAAGAAATAAAGCAAAACAAGAATGGATTAAAGCGTAACCCTCCGGACATGTAGAGCCCTTCTCTTTGGTTCCTAATTCAAGTCACCCCCCTGTACCCCCCACTGCAGTTCAAAAAGCAGAGCAGAGATTTGAAAGCCCTGTGGATGTCCGAACATCAATTACATGTTTGTTCACTTCTGGGTGACACTTTCACGACCTCCTCTGACCTGCCCCTGAAAAAGCTCCTTAGAGTGCCCCCCCCCCCCCTCCCCGCCTCCTGTTCTCCCTTCACTGGATCCAATAGACTGCCCATGGGCCATTAACCCATTGTAAACCAAATTAACTTTCGCATTAATGATGCCATTATGAGGTCTGCTGGTAAGAAGCAGCTCCACTGTTCAGGTGGCTAGAGTGGGTTTAGAAGGTTAAAAAGTTAACACTGAAAATAAATGACGCTGGCAAATTTTTAGCTCTGTGTACCCCACTGCAATAGTTAACCCTTTGACGTTCTGAAGCCCACCAGGTCACACTAACGAGCTCATGTTAAAATGAAAAACAGCTCAACAATGGAGTATTACTGCTGTGCTTGTCAGTGTTTCATTACAAGGACAGTACTGTAAATAAAAATAAAAAGCATTGTTACAGATTGATACATAAGCCCCATTTAAAAATGTTTTTAAAAGGATTAAATACGGTGTAGATCATACTCTGACTATAGGATCAAAACAGACGGAACAGCAGAGTAGCCAGAGACTCCAGCAGCTCTTTCTTCGTAAACCCAATGAATCCAGCCAACAATACATGGATATAAAACACTAAGACCAACTGATGTAACAACTACTAGCCCACCTTTAGCTACAGCGCTGCACCCTTTCACAGGACACAATGATGGGACCCTTAAGCTTTGAAAATTGGTAAAAAACACACAATGGCTCCAAAGAGCACATTCCAATGCTAGATTCCCACACTACCGGAGAGGGGAACGGGGTAGAGGCCATGAAATCAGCTTCCGACAGCCCGATTCTATAAGCTCGGGCGTGGAGAGAGAGACACAGGGGCACGTGTGTTTACTGCAAAACAAGCAAAACCAGCAACACTTGAAAACGGAAATCGTGACCAAGGCTGTTAAAACAGTAAACATATCTGTTCAGATTACAGTATAAGGATCGTGTATTTGTACCAATTCTACAAAACACTCAATACAGTGACCAAAAGGGTTTGCTTAACTCCAAAGAACACTTGGAAAATTCACTTTGGGTGCTTTGGTCAAAGAGAAATATTACAAGACCAGCACGCAAGTCACATCTTTTAAAAGAAAGAAACTGCTATGACAAACCGACTACACATTTATTACTACAAAATCTGCCATGCGAGTGTTTTACAGTTATATGAAATACTTACAGCACCTAATATTGTACACCACAGCAATAGGCATGTATCTGTATTGTTTTTTTAATTTACAGCGTTATGAGTTTTGTTTGAGACGCGCATTTGCAAACAGTATGCCCAAGTCATAAAAACCAAACAGCAGACACGATTAGCATTGCAAGGGCAACTACCCCAGCAGGGAAGAGGTTAATTCTGAATGAAGGAGCACCCCCGCCCAACCCAATATACAAAATATTATGCCAGAGGGTGAACCACAAGGCATGCTGCGGCAAGGAAACAGACAGACGAGCCTTATACCCCTAACAAACCTCCGCGAGGAGGAATCAAGCCCAGTGACAGCAGGGTTAACGGTGGCACCAACTGCACCCAGCATCGTAAAGCGATTCATCAAACCGGCCAAAAGACAGCGCTGACAGGCCCCAGACCCAATGCCTTCTCCATCAAGATTGCCCTGTTTCTTATGCTAATTCAAGGAAGGGGCCTAGAGCAGCAAGGTTTATTTGTTACCCACAGCCTGCACAGAAGGTACTTGACATGTCTATTGCTCTGTTTTTTTTTTTAAATTTTACTTTACTATAGGTGGGACACCCTCCCGCCCCCTTTTAGACGGTCAATGACTTTTAAATAGCTGGCAATAGAGTGAACATGAATAGCTAATAACCTAATTCAACTGCTGTCATCCCTGAACTCGACTCCATTGCCTTGAATGCCAGCCTCATTAGAAGCGAGGGGGTGCAGTCTTTCTACATGATTGAGGGCTGCTGTTATAAAGCTTTAACAATTAATGTCACATTACTTTCCACATATTATCCCCCTCATTAAGTGCTTTCGGAAAGAGAAAAGGCACTTTTAGTATTCATAAGAGAGGGATAAAAAAAAAAAAAAAAAAAGGGCTACTGCTTGACCACCCGTGTGCTGGTGGCCCCCCATTATAAACTTAAAATGAACTTTTTTACACGGCAGCAGGGATTAACTTCCACAGCCGTTCCATTCTTCTGGGTTTGATCTGCCTGGAGTCTCAGGGTGGATACTGGGAGTCAGATCCGACTCCTGAGATTTAATGCGTTTCACTTCATTTATTGAGTTTCTCTGCATTCTGGAGACACGATGGTTGGAAGAAAGCAGGCAGGATGATCACTCATATCACCGAATACTCCAGCCCTGTTATTTAACTGGGAAAGAATTCACGTCTCGTTTTCAATCACAGAACGCATGCCAGCAGGAGACCACCAAGTTAAATATCGTACTTTCCTAAATTAAGAGCATTGGTCGAGGACGCAAAAGGTTTCATTTCAATAATCTGAACTGCCAAGACACTTGTAGGTTAAGGATCTGCGCGTGCTATAAAATGTACCCTCCCCACCTCCCCTAAAATTAATTTTGATTGCTCAAACACACATTAGGACTTAAGCTTTATTACAAAAACAAAACTAATACTGCATGCTGGATGAATTGCCTAAATGCCAAACCCTACCTTTCCCAATGACCAGGCCACACTTATCAGCAGGTATCGTGTATGTTACTTCCTGCAGTCCGCCTGGCGAAGCCAGATTCCACTCGCCACGCCCCCTGCCCCTGCCTCTGGGACCAGCAGGGCCTCCAAAACCATCCCGCTCCTGTGGAGGGAATGCAAAATTAAAGATCTCTGGGGGGAGGTGTCCCAGATACTTCAAGAGCCTGCTCTTGATCAGCAGCGACTCCTACTGGATGGCAGGGCAGCAGAATGTTTAAAACAATTAAGCTTCTAAAAATGTATGTGTTTGACAATTTCTTTATATAACCACGGATACACACACATACACACTCCAAGCACTATAAAAAAACGACTAAAACACTCAATCATAGCAAATATCTTGTAGCAGTAAACTTAGTAATCCCATTTTTATTTTTCAAACCACTTGGTTTAGTGCTAAAATACAAAAACAAAACAAAAAACACCACACACACGTTTGCTTTAAGTTTCTTTCAAATAGTGTTCTGACTGCATAAAGAAACCCAAACATTAAAGCAATTCAGAGAGACACACACACACACAAAGGAAGGCACCACTATTCACAGCGGGTGAAAAACTTCCTCCCCAAAAACATTGTGCTTTATTCCAATTCCGACAGTCACCACCTTGAGTCAGGATTTCCACCCCCCTAGTGAAGCAGCCAGTAAGTGGCGCTATACAATAAAGGTACCTGATTTGGATGGGAAGAAGACGGCTGCAGAGGCAGGGGTGATTAATGAACATTGACTGTGTGGGAGATGGTATCTGCTTTACCTGTCTGTACACCTGTCTGATGACGTTGTCGCCTCTGAGCCAGACGGTCACAGGTTCCAGTCCCGCCTGCGGATAACCTAGATTTAATCCATCTACCAACACCCCCCAGCAAGGTATGTGGGGGTGTCGTGTGCCAATGTGGAAAATGGGGGAGAGGGCTCTGTCTGCTAGGCAGATCATAGCCACAATGGACTTTAACTCCAGTACAGGTTCTAAATACAGCTTAAGGTTTTAATTATCTATTTCTTTAGGGGTGGTGGGGAGAAATCCAATTTATCAGCTTGTTGAAAACCCTATCTTGTGTGAGGCACTGAACTTGAATCAATTGGCCAATCAGGTTTTAAATTTTCCCAATCTCCAAATGTCCCCCAGTGCTCAGTAGACAAGCATGCACGCTCGCACGCACGTACAAACACAGTCATCACAACACAATCACATTTATAATAGTAATGCGTACCTGTGCAGTGTGGACAAGCTCGTTGATGAGGTGCACAGCATGCTGACACCTATCTGGTTGTCCCATCACCTGAGCAATTCTCTCTGGACTAATCCCGTCATCTGAGCACAATGGGAAGGATTTAAAAAAAATAAATAGTTAGCTTGATTAAATCAATAAACTATTTAACTGACAATTCAGCTATTGCAACTTGAATTGGAGGAAAATAGTGCTTTTTATTAAAGGCATTAATCTGCATACAAAAAACTACCTGGTTTGAACTGGATCCTCACTCCAGCGTCATTCTGGATCTTTTTAATCATTTCTCCGTTTCTGCCGATAACGATTCCCACAGCGAACCTCGGCACGGCCACCTGTGTAGCGCCAAGGGAAAGATACATGTTTAGCAAAACAATCAAAAAAAGAAGGTAGGAGAAACAGGAGGGCATTTAATTTAAAAAAAAACAACCAGCTGGGGGTGGAGAGAACACCACCCCTACTTACATCCAAGCTACTTCCGCCCAGCCTTGATCCGAAGTCGCTCCTGCCGCCACGGAAGTCTCCCTGGTCCTTTTCCCGGATCATTTCCACCACCAGCTCTCGGGCTTGCTGCAGGCGAAGAAAAAAATAATAAAAAATACACACACACACAAAAGTGAAGTCACTGGCAAAAGAAACCCAGCACAGCACACCTGGCACAATCGACCCGGGGAAAACACATACTGTTGCACCTTATATTTTAACTTGAGTTATGGATGGGCAACCACTAAAATTTACAAGAGACAACACTCCCCCCTGCAGTCTTAACAATGTTAATCAATATTTCAAGTCCTTGCAGGGGGAGACAGCAAAACGCATAATGCTTTTAACATCTGCGCAGATGCAGGGATGGAAATAACACTCCTACTGCATTTTCACCCATTTCAGGTTTTACTACGGGCTTGATTAGCCCCGGTGTATAGGTAACAAGCTCAGGTGTATCTTATTAAACTCATAGTAAAACCAGACATGGATCAAACTTGTGCAACGGGAGTCTTATTTCAATCCCCGAGGTGTATCAATTCTTGTTCCTGCTCAGCCTTTAACCTGTCATGTGCCAGATATATACCTGTACTTTGTAGGGATCCCCGGTGATTCGGAGAGGCTTATCAGCGCCTGTTGGCATGGGCCCATCCTGGATCATAATCATTTTCACACCTGTTCTCTCCTGCAACACAAAAGGAGAGCCCGGGAGTCAGACATGCAGACAGTATGAATGAGCGGCAAGAGTTTACAGCACACATGGGTGGCAACGCAGGTGAGCCTGGTGACGGGTGCTCAGGTCTGTAAAGGACCGTATGCATGTGGATGGAGGAAGGAAGGACAGCGGGACCCACCTGCAGCTGTTTTATGGTCTCCCCTCCCTTGCCGATGACCAGCCCCACTTTGCTGGCAGGGATCAGGATCTCCTGGATGGCGCTGTTACCATCCATCTCGCTGTGGAACCCGGGTCCATTCCGACACCGGTCCACGATCTGGCCCAGCAGCCTCTTCGCCTGCCTGTTACAAAGGAAAAAGAAAAAAAGTTAAGTGTTGATGCAAAAATAAATCTGCTAATTTGTATTCACTGATCGATAACCACAACCACCCCCCTTGGGGTAAGGCAACAGATACTTACTCAATGCTTTCCGGAGTACCAGTCAATGTACATGGCCTCTCCATCATGCCACAGCTATCTGCAAAGAGCGGGGGTGAAAAACTAAGTTTAATTTTACCTTTAACATAGAGTGATAAAAGTTTCTAACACCAAATTTCATTTCTGTTGGAGGGTAGCTACTAAATAGCTAGGCAAGGCTATGGTAGGAGGCATTATTTGCAAAACATTCATTTTAGCTGATGTCCCTTTTAAAAAAGGGACAGACTAAATAGCTACCCACTTGCACAGTATTGTATATTATGCAATACAAGAATGGTAGCATTTGTACTTCAGTGATAAAAATGTGCCAAACTGAGGTTAGCACGTTCCTGCAGAAAGATGCCCAGTACGACTCCTCGGGTCTAAATATAACAAAGATCTCTTGGGTTCAAAGCATTCATGCAATGGAGGAAGTGGATTCCAAGCTCGGTGCCTTTTGAATAGACACACATCACACCCCAGATACAAAGCATGTGTGGGAGTGATTGGGTGGACAGCATATAAATAATATTTTACACTCACAGATCCACTAACCCAACCTTCACCTGCAGATAAACCAGTCTACCTACCTGATGAAATCTGAATCTTGCAGCCGGATTCAAGCTGAATTCTTGTGATCTGCTCGCCTCCTCTGCCAATAACTGCAAATAAACACAAGACAAAAACAAAACAAAACAGGTCAATATAGCCCAGGAAGTCATTTCCAAATATTTTTTTTTTTTCAGCTGGAGTCCTGACTTTTTTTGCATGACAATTTTTCCAGCAATCTAAGTTAACTGCAGGTGCACCTCATGCAAAAAGACAATCCGTGAAACTAAATGGACAAACCTGGATGCAAATCCAGCATTTAAAACCAACGTGGAAGAACAGTAGGGAATAGCTTGATGCCAATAAGATGAATACTGTTAATTGCAGTCAGATCATCAATGGCAACAGGTGGAAAGCACTAAACAAGCAAGGTAACTAAAAGCCTTTTCATAGGTCGGTGCTTTTTATTTCCAGAGCTGTAACAGCAGAAGGCTAATGGGCTGACCCTTCTGCTCTACAGTGCAATAGGTTTGAGACCCGCCAGGACAGTAAACACATGCGAGGAGAGCCACTCCACCCCAGGTCACAAAGGCTGTGGCCTCTGAGGCCGACATCCTTACTAATGGGTTGGAAAAGTTGAACCAGAAAAATCCAACCCAGGTTTAATTTAAACATGATCTGCATTTGCTTCCGATTGATCCTCTTTATTCATTAAACTGGTCTAACCAGTACAAAAATAAATAAATAAAAATGCCCATTTATAAAATGAAAATGGTGTGGGAAACACTATCTTAACATACAGAGTAAGTTTGTGCTTTGGTTTAAAAACGCATTTGGGTAATGTCGAATCAAACCCTTCAAAGTATACTTACTAAATCCAACCATTTTATCAGGCACTTTGTAGTCTTCTGTCATAATAGCCCTTAAAGGAAAGAAAGAAAAGCCAAGAGTTTAATGGTACATATACTTAAATGTGAAATTTGAATACAAATCCTATTTTACAATGACTTCTGACCCCTGATCTCTGCAATAGTTTTATAGGTTTATTCCAAGTTGTTTAAAACACGGTTTTGTTTTCCAGTGCAAGTAAAACAGAACTTACAAACAGCGACTTTAAACTTTCAACTAGGCAAACGTGACTAAAGGGAGAGATCCATTTTTAATCCACTTCCACTATGCACTACAGCCAAGTGCACACACTGCATTGTATACTGCTACATCTTTGAGCACATAATCAAACAAATCAGTTTCTCAAACATTTGTCCTGGTAGGCTGAAAGTTCCCGGTCTTTTACTGCATGAGAATTATGTTTCAAAATAAATAAAAGCAATTGATCTGAACTAGTGGCATTTTCCTAAAACACGTCTTTGGTAAGCATACTGTTCAGAATCAGCCCAGCTGGGGTAAATGGGACGGACTAAGCTGTTGACTTCAAGACTGCTGGATCAATACCTACTTACAATTCATCAATACAGAGGCTAAATTGAAAAGGCTTACCTTTGATGTACCATTGCTCCGAGCTGGTTACCCACTGTGAGAGAAAAAAAAAAACGTAGCATTAGCACGGATAATCTAACTTTTCATCTCTTAAAACTTAATCTTAACACAAAACAAATTCAGGCACCCGAGCCAAATTAAATGTGTAATGACCCAACACAGATACAAAGAAAATGAAAGGAGATGGTTCTGTCAATATTCTCTATAACCACCGCACAGCTGGAATTCACAGGAGGCCCAGAGCTGCCGTCTCTCTGCTAGGTGGGGTTGCAAAACTCGTTTCAGTTCTATATAAAAAATAAAAAAAACACACATATCTAATAACCCTACCAAAAACAGATAAGCGGGCACCCAGAACCGATCCCGTATTGCATGGGGGACTTCCACAAGATAGCACATGCACTAAACACACAGGTCAGAAGATCTGCAATAAGGTGCATTTAAAAACGACCTTCTGTTCAGTCAAAACGTTACTGAAAATACGAGTTCCATTAATTCATTCACAGCTTTAGTGTGTGTTTAGTAAACGTGCAGGAGCAAGTTTCAATGGGTGTATCAATACAGTAATCCCTCGTGTAGCCGCCCGTCACGCATCCGCCCTGATCAAGCTCTTCAGCAACGTCGCCCACATGTACAGCACCAATGCAAAATGGTACAGGAAAGCAAACTGTGCTCACAATTGTTTTCTGTAACCCTATGCATTACTTTGCTGCTGTGTAAAGGACCAGACACTAATGTAAGTGTATACAGCACTGTGGCAGGGCTGACGCTCATGGGAGAGCATGTCTGTTGTGTGGGATTGTCAGGTGTGGAATCTAAATCAGCAGGTAGGTGTGTTAGGTATAAAAAGGTTCCGTTTATTCAGCTCAGGGCTGCTGCAAAACCAAAGCCAACCGGGCTAAAGCAGCTGAAATCCACCGACGTGTGCGAGACAGAGAGAGAGAGAGAGAGAGAGAGAGAGAGAGAGAGAGAGAGAGAGAGAGAGAGAGACAGAGAGAGAGACAGAGAACCAGAACCAGGGCTGGATACCGCAGAGAGAGTAAGCAAGCAAGCTGACACCGCCGTCAGCCGGGAGAGTAGCAGGAGTTTGTTTATTATTGAACAGAGAAGATTAGTTCAGAGATTGTAGATCTCAAAGTGTTCGTACACTGTGTCGTGTGTACAACCTGCGGGGCGTATCAACTTCAACCTCCGTCTCGATCTCCTGCCTGTCACTCTGCAGCGAATGCACGCACCCACACAAAACAATTGTGTTAACGTAGCAATTGTTACGGCTGTGTCTAATGGCATTTAATACAGGATTGATTTATCCGACTTTTCACATCTCCATCCTTGCTCTGGTCCCACCGCAGTTGGATACGCAACGGTCTACTGTACACTGCTTTCCACATCACGACACGCAAATACAACGCTTAGCGTTTTACCTCTTATTTTTTAAACCAGCTGCTGTTTAATCTAGTGTTAAAGTCAGACATATTAAATGCAATCCTCTGTGAAAATGAAACACTCCACTGAGCCACTGATCGTACACAGCCTGACATTCCTTTAACGTTCAAATCGACAAATCTCTTCTCTCGCTAGTGGATAGCTAGAAATGATTGTTCTTGCTACTTTTTTGGTTTCAACCAGCAACACATGTATAGTGCCAGAAAGAAAGAAAGAAAGAAAGAAAGAAAGAAAGAAAGAAAGAAAGAAAGAAAGAAAGAAAGAAAGAAAGAAAGAAAGAAAGAAAGAAAGAAAGAAAGAAAGAAAGAAAGAAAGAAAGAAAGAAAGAAAGAAAGAAAGAAAGAAAGAAAGAAAGAAAGAAAGAAAGAAAGAAAGAAAGAAAGAAAGAAAGAAAGAAAGAAAGAAAGAGAAAGAAATCCTTGCTGAAAATTGGTCCGTATGAAATCACCAGACCACAATATATAAAAAGTAATGTAAGAGGGAGACAAAAAAAAAAAAAAAAAAAAAAAAGAGTCTTTACAGCAAGTTAATGGAAACACTGGTCTGAAACTCGCTCAACGCCTAGTACCATTTACAACCTCAATGCAAATTCCCTGTTCCAGTATACTGCACATCAAATTAAACTGGGACTTTAATTTTGCATGACTGTGAAGATTCAATCCCCAACAAGACACAGCGAGTGCCCCTTCACCCTACCGGTGGACACAAACAGCGAAGGCAGTTATGTGACACTGCTGGACTACAGGGTGGAAGGTAATAGGCTCAGCTGTTAAACCCAGGCGCTACTGTGCAGGAGTTCGAGATCTTGGCTAGTTGAAGCCGCTCAGCAGTTCTGAAGCTCGGACCCGCTGCGGGGAAGTGGTAGTTCTGAATAGCTCCACAGTCAGGAGCTTCTTGCTGTATTTAGTTATAAAACTAGGGACTAGCTGCTGGATGACTGACGCATGCAATTGTGTTGCTAGAGGTTGTGGTTCAGGGTTCTCTATGGCGAGTAACGCAATTTCTTTTTGTTTTGTGTGAGCCCTCTTGGCCAGGTCTCGCTTGTGAAACAGCTTGTTTTACAACGGCTTCACCTGGTTCAATAAAGGATTGGATTGAGATCGTGTCTCCAGCGGAGAAGATAGTTGGTTCAAGCTGCTCGCTGGTAAAAGCTCTGGCATGAAGATCAGAAAACGGGCCTTGAGTACAAACAAGCCCTCGTGGTTATCCTGCGAGCTTTTGTCTATTTCATTCAGGCCAGAGCTGACATGCCAGCATAATGAGGCAGAAAGCGAAAATGTATCTCTCCAATCACCTATGCCGGGTCGCATGGCTATGGGCTTTCCTATTTATATTGTATGCAAGGCCACATTCATTAGTGCCATGCAGCCTCCCTCATCTATTTAAACGCACACCACCCCTCACACTTCAATTAAGAAACCCAGTTACATCCCACATGTTATTTCTAGTAGTCTCATTCTCTCCCCATTTTATTATAATGTTTTTATTCTGGTAGTTGCGATTGGTACAAGACACCTGCAAGTGAAGCTCCTGGTAAAACCTGTAAGCGATCAAACCAATCCAGAACGCAAGCCCTGAAGGGTTGAAGAGCAATTGATTACTGCCCCTCAATATAATCAATGTTAAAACCAACAGCCAGATACTGCTAGACAAGCATGTGGAATCAATGACAACCCCTGATCATTTCTTTCTTTCCATCTACAGACCAGCTGATGGGCAACATGCAGAACAATTATATAAAAAAAAAATCTTAAATGAACTCCAGAAGACAGAGAGGGTGAGGTGAAAGAGGGGGTGGGAATGGGGCTGCAGGAATGGATCAGCGTTACTTACGATCGCTCGGAGGTGCTAATTTTTTACAATCCGGCTGGTCTGTCAGGTGGAAAAGAAGAGGGAGAAAGTAAGAAAGAAGAAAGAGAAAACCTGTGCTTTAGAACCAAATCACGCAGTTTTGTGTTTAAGCTATGCATGCACTTTTAAAAGATGCAGAAGCTCATTGGAGAAAAAAAAAGTTCCATGTGACAGCCCTAATCTCTTTTAACCTTGAAAATATTCAAGTAGGAAAACATGGAGATGTAACAGAGAGAGAGAGTCCTATTGAGAGAAAGGGGCTATTTGCAACTTTCTTAATTCAATTACACTGCTGTGTGTTTCAATGCAAGGCACGACTCATTTCTGTGTATCAGAAAGACAGCAAATTGAAAGTGAGAATATTTCAATTTCACACACAAACCAGCTTCGATGAAAAAGTGAAGACGAAGGAAAAACAATTACGGACTGGAGGAAAAATAAGAGAAACCTTCAGGGCTGAACGGAGTCCCAACATGCCAGCAGACGACAGTGAATGAAACTGTAGCTGCCTCCCAACGACACGGATCGCTAGTTACACTTGCAAAAATAAAATAATAAGGACACAGAACTAGAAATGCAATGTGTGTTTCCATGGCCAGACATGGTATACCCACAAGAAGAGTACGGGCTCAAAATGGTGAAGATACGCTTGTGATCGGACATCAGGTGAAAAAAGAAACAAAAAGCCGAGCAATGATGGAGCCAGCACCGTGCCCGAGAGACCACATTTAATGGAAACTTAGCAAACGTTTACTCTGCTGTTCGGCTGGATTTTTTTTTTTTGTTTGTTGCTGCTAGGAAACAAATTTGGATTATGTACAAAACAAATTCACTGTGCAAGCAAAACATGACAGTTGTCATGTCAAATGTAAACACACTGAACACTCACCAATTGAACTCTGGTCTTGATTTGGTTCTGATAAAGAATAAAAGTACCAGTAAATTTGACACCCCACCCCAGCTACAAAACAGTGCATCTAACCTGATATCAAAGAGCTCCTGCTCATCACTCTCTCTGTATCTAGTGTAGCTAGATTAAAACACAAGTTTTGCGGTGCTATTTACAATTTATGGTTGAACGTTGTTTTGCTAATTAGTACTACTTTCTTATTTAGGCCACATTCATAAAAAGCTGCGAAACAATAACTCCTGCTGCATAGCAGTGTCACTACGAGCTTGATTAGCCACAGTGTACAGGTAACAAACTCAGGTGTGCCTTGTTAAACTCATAGCTAAACCAGGAATGGATCAAACTGCTATGCAGTGGGAGTCTGATTTTCATCCCTGTTCACAGCCGAAATAAAGAGGCAGTCGTAACTTAACACATGGCCCAGTGAATGCATCACGAACTAGCGAAGTCCCCTCTGTGTTCTGTTGAGACTGCAGTCAGAATGTTGTGGATGTAATGACCACACCCACACCTTTGAGGATCCCGCCCCCTGCTCTTAATATTCCGTGGAGTTCAACTTAGACACACGCCGCCCGACCCCAACACAATGCGAAATGGAAGTGTCCCAGAAACATTTCTGTGTTCCTGGAGAGCTTATTTTGTATCAAATATACACTACATGAATATACCAAATATTCACGTACGTGGTAACCGGACAACAATACAAATTGGAACCTAGCCCCAATAATCAATCCAAAAAAACGCATCTATACCTATACCGTTCGGGTTCGCATGCAGTTTCTGGTGGGACCACCTCTGCAGAGCACTCCTTAAAATGCCATTTAAACATCACTTGCTTAGTTTGTTTTAAAATTACCAATCGTACTGTGTTCCATTTGTGTTTCTCTCTCAGATTAACAAAGAAACAATCCACACCCATGCCTTCAGGGTTGGGGACAATGCCTGTTTTTCAATTCCTTTTTAAAATCAAGTCCCAGTTCCTTTGAAGGAATTGGAATTGATATTTTAGAGCAACAACAACACTTGAGTGTTCAACTGTTTTCATTTGCAGCTCATTTAATTGACTACCAGTGACTTCAATTGAAGTCATGTGTTGCCACTGCGAGAAGCTCATTTTAACAGAATACGTCCGATTGCAAATTTTGATCAACGACGTGTTGGAATTGATTACAAGGGAATGGGTATTTGATTTTAAAAAGGAAATTTGAAATGGAATTGAAAAAGAAGAATTGCACCCAACCCTGCCTACCCCCTCCCTCTTTACACCAAGGAAGACAGTGAAAGCCCCTAGTGGGGCATACTGCACCTTCATCTGGTAACGATACGAAAAACCTCCCCATCTCCGGAGAACATCCGAGGGGAGAGACACAGGGCTGGACGAGCGCAGAAGCCAGCTTACCTCCTTCCTCCAGGGAGCGCTTCTGCCCCCCGTAGCCGTAGATAGAAGGGTCTACAACCAGCGAGGAGTTATTCATGTGGGTCATAGGGTCTCCGCCCATCTTAGCAGCAATCTGAAGATGACAAAGACATACGCTGCGATTTAAAATGGACTTTCTCTTTGAACAGACAGGGAATGCGCTATATTCAGCTTGACAATTCCAGCGGCTCAAATATGTCACTCTGGGTTAATCAGGAACATACACGGGGATGGAAATGAGACATAGCAGTTTGAGCCATTCCTGGTTTCATGGCGAGTTTACCGAGACACATCTGAGCTGGTTAGCTGTACACTGCGGCTAATCCAGCTCTTAGCAAAACCTCAAAAAGGGTGAAACTGCTACGCAACAGGGGTCGTCTTTCCATCCCTGCACACATTCTCAAATGGGAAACATACAAGCTCAAGTCCAGGCTCCTGCAAAAGAGTCCTATGCTGCAGGAGAGTTTAGTTAGGTGGTAACTCTAGTGGCATCACCTTCTAATTTAAAAACACAGAGACACACAAAGATGCAAACACCACTGGATCCTGGAGGAGACAGGCACGGCAGCTTGGAGGGATGGCAGGAAAAAGAGTCAGGTACAGCAATTGTTGAACATTTTAAATGTTGCCAGCTGTGCCACACATATGCACCTCAGATATCTTCACTACATATTGGGCTACAGTGTGGGTAATTTATGCAGTTTTCCAAATCTATTTAGTTTTTTCTATACACACACACACAAACGTTGCACACCTGTGGTCTCACATACTTACCTGCAGCAATGTTACAAGTGCAAACGCTTTGGAAATGAAACAAGAACCCAACACTGCCAGTGTTTAATATCACCACCAAGCCTGGAACAGTCAATATCTGCGTCACAGCGAAGAGATAACTCAGAACAGCGCCATGTTCCTAAGAAGCTCACAACTGTTTACTGCTTGAAGTCATTTTTGTGCAAGGTCGTCATCCCAGTAAAAAGTTTCAAGTTCTACTGGTCAAACTCCCAGAGTGTGCATGGATAAAGAACAAGGGCTGAAAACTGAGGCTAAATATATCTACAAAAATGTGTAACATAGGACGATAACTTCCTTTTAAAAAGAACATATGCTAAATTATAAAAATGTGTTTATGAACACAAAGAAACACCGGGGGGGGGGGGGGAGTGCAAACAAACTTCAAGATAGTGTTTAGGCAGGAGCTTGTATAAACTGTGTCTCCAAGTAAAAACTCCCCCCTTGAAATAAATGTGCTTATTTCTTCACTCGTGTCACCACATGCTAATCATAACTGAAAAGGGGGGTCAGGGGCATTTCCTTGGATGCACCACTGGGGCACTACAGTATCTTATCTTCTTGCTAACCTGTCTGGGGCCCCAGGCTGGGAATTATTTCCCTGAATCACTGTGCTGGGGTAGTGAGGTTGCACAAGGTCTCCCAAGCTTGCAATGACACAAGCAAACATCTTGAAGGTATTTGGACTGCCTGCCACACTGGTATGAGTGGCTAAACGTTTTCATATACCGAGTCTTGAGCGACTATCACATTTGGAAATTAAGCTTGTCTATTAACCATGTGTCACCATTAACTTATAATAATAAAATAGAACAAACTAAGGCAGTAAAATCTCAATAATAAATACAAATAAAGTTTTTGGTATACAGAACTAAATGTGGTAGTTCTATTAGTCAGTGCAGTCTGACAAACATGCCAGATATAGCAAGGTGTTCACTCCATGTTTTACAGTCCAGGGATGGAAATAAGACTCCTACTGCATAGCAGTTTCACCCATTCCAGGTTTTAATATGTGCTTGATTAGCCTCAGTGAACAAGGTTTGTTGCGTCACATTAAAATGCCTAGTAAAACCAGGATTGAATCTAACTGCTATGCAACGGGAGTCTTATTTCCATCTCTGCAGTAGGAGTCAATTTTTGTTATCACAGCCAACAGCCCTACATGTTCCATCCTTATTCATATTGTACACTTAAACTAAGACGCTACGATGTTGGGCACTTCTGCAAACCACACAGAGCTAGTCTTTGATCCAATAACCTTTACAATCTTGGAACCTGGACAAGATAGTGAGCAACGGCGGGAGACAACCCGTGGGCTAAAAACACTGTGGAAGAAAAAAAATAAGAGCAATACAATAATGATTATAGAGTTATCGACAGGGTTTGGGTCAATTCCTGTTTTCAATTCCTTTTTATGCACATCACTGATCAAAATTGCGATTGCCGGCAGTATTCTGTTACAACGAGCTTCTCGCAGTGGCAACAAATTACTTAAATTTAAGTCACCTTTTAGTCAATTAAATTGGCTTCAAATGAAAGCAGTTGAACAACCACAACAATTATGTGTCTTAAATCCACATTTCCAATTCCCTCGAAGAAACGCGAATTGGGAACCGATTTTAAAAGAGAAGTCTTTAACAGTAATTGACCCCAACTCTGGGCCTTGAAGCCTGGGGGTCGTGTTCGGTGTTTGGCCGAAGATTACACTGCCACCAGTGATTTCAAAAAGGACTCCACTCACAGAAAATGTACAATAGATTACACTAGTTATCTACACGCTTAAGTGCAGCGACGTTGAAAGTTTGTACATTTGTAAAATGTAAAGTTTAATGGGAGCTGCTGAACCCAAAGTACCACGACTAGTGAAAAACACACACGAGACGGCCTACAAACTTTTAAAACGTAAATGACGTGTTAAAACTATCGCAAACATTCGGTTTTAAAAACTACATAAAAGTTAACTGTAGACCATTTCTGGAGTTAAGATGAAAACATTTATCTTCAATTAACTTATATCTTCTTTCCGCCAGTACCCAGCACGCACGTTTTTAAATTCAATACGTCAGAATAATAATAATGAAGGGACAAACCGCAGGAAACAGTGTTACTTTACAAACACAAATTACTCAAGAATAAATCAGACTTTGTAGTATTTGGGATACTTTGGGGCAAGAGAACAAGGCCAAAGACAGACACACACATCCCACCACTTTCTGGGGCTTAAACGCCAGGTTGCGCGTCGTTATTCTGGTAAAAGTTCACCCAATTTTCCGCCCTGGAAGTTATTTTTAGTATTTACACGCACTTACACAACCAGGCCGGGCCGCATGGCTTGCAACCCCGCCTGGGGATCCTGCTCGGTGGAGGTTGTGTGTGTGGTGTGTGTGTAGCAGTACTCCTGGTTGGAGTGTAGTGTGGGGAGGAGGGTAAGGGGGGGGCTGTGTCTGAATACAAACCACCCCGGATCCCGATCCGCAGGCCCCGGCTGAACGCCTGCCTGCCTGCATGGTCCCGTTAATTCCTCCCCGTGTCTGTGCATTACCTGCCGGGCCCGGTGTAACGCGTCGGCGAAGCCATCGCCTTTCATTCCGGGCTGAGCCACCGCGGCCTGTCCCTGCACCAGCTCCGCCATCATCATCATCCCTGCAACAGCGCTCGGCACACAAAAAAAAAAAAAAAAAGTTTAAAAAAAAAAAAAAAAAACAAAATACCAGACCAGCCAGCCGATCAAGGAACAGCACGCCTCGACCTCAGGAAACGGAAACCCAGCTGAAACTCGCACGTAAACACCGCGAGGCTTGGGCGCGGCGGGAGATAGGGGGCTTGCACCGATGACGTAATCGCCGTCGGCTTCCGGTTTGAGTGACGTAGGAGTGGTCAAAAAAAATGAAGTCGCCAAGAAATCCAGGAAGTGGTTGTTTTCCTTGAGATCATTTCGGATGATGATGACCTTGATTAATAAAATTATAAGATCAAAAGAAAGCAGCAGCATTGGTTAATTAAAAAAAAAATATTTAATTTGCAGCTTGAATTAAGAACCCATCAGTGAATGGAGTGTACATTACATACAGTCGTATGTTGATAATGATGGAACAATTTTGGATTTTTAGATTACCCAACAGCGGTCTTACATACCGGGTTTATTTTGCGGGTTTTATGTAAGACAACACCAGTATAAACAAGATACAATGCTGCGTACAAGCACACAATAGATACATTGCGAAGATCAGCAGAATATAAACGAAACGCATGGCTAAGTAAATATATAGACCAGAAAAAGAAAAAAAATCTAAAAAGTTCATGCCTCTGAAGGTGTCTGCAAGTGATTTCCACGGGCTAAAAGTTTAAATACTTTGCCCCCCATAATTATTTACAATACATACAACTGCAATATTGCAATATTTGCATTCATTTTTTTAATGCGTCGACTAGTCAGCTATAGCTATGATTACCATAGCAAATAAGCAGTCGTTCTACTCATAGCCAGGATATGCGGACACAACTACGCCAGCAATTTACAACAGCGTGTATCACACAGGTGGTAGCCTTACAAAACATTACCGTAGTAAAAGCATTGTGTTATAAAGCGTGTTAAAAACACAGGTAAGCATGATAAAGAATAGCAAGGTATGGTAAAGCACATTAATAAACATGTCAAACCGGGTTACACTGTGGTAAATGCACAGTATGGGAAAAGCATGGGGGAAAACTGCAAAAATACCATGGGAAACTTTAAGAGAGCAAGACTAAGTATATGTGGGCTAGACAAGACCACCGCGTTCGTTGGAAAGTCATAAGGAGCTGCTTTGTATTCCTGCAACAGTTCAAACTGAAGAAATACAATACACTGCCTTTGGAAGGGAAAGTGATTCACACCAAGTCGTCATTTCCGCACTATTAAACATGTGGAAGCATCCAACGCTGCACATCTGGCACATGTCAGGAGAACAGCAAGTTAAAAACTCTCGAATTGCGGACAATTTGGGACTTCTTTATTCATGCAAAGGTGCTCTTCTGTTCCTGATTGTCCCAAAACTTAATATCTTGACCTTTAAATTACCTTGGCACAAAAAAAAGATTTAGCAAGGAGATGAGAAAGATGAACTAACTTTACAGATATTTAATGATGTAAAGAAAATCGAATATACAGATATTTCTATTCATTTTTATATATTTATATATATATATCCTGCTAACAGCTTCAAAACGTTTTATTATAAAAAAACACAAGCTTAGGACCACTCTGCAAGTAATTGTCAGTGAAGGAAAGTGCACTTGACAAAAGCGCTGTAAAGCATGCGTTGCTCAGACAGACACTGAAACATTCATTTCAGAATAACAGACTCACTGTTTACTTGTAGATTATTATATTTTTCTCCGAGCAGATTGTTATTTTGCATTGAAAAGCCAAACCAGGCCTGCGTTGAAAGGTAAAGTAAGGCCTCTTTAACATCCTGTGATTTAACAGCGCTTTCAAATGTTTGCCTTTTTTGTTCTGGGTAACTACAAGGTAACCGAAATTAAATATGGAAATTGGCTTCGTTTTAAGTGTGTTGAGTTCCTGGGCCGCCACTTATCGTTAACAGCTGTCTGGAAATATGTTTCTGTGTTTAATGAAAGAGAGGTCATATCCTGCATCAAAGACCAAAATGAGAGCTAGAAAAAATTACAATCTGGTCTTCTAAATCTACCCCCCCCCCCCCCCCCCCCCCCAAAAAAAAAGAAAACCTGGGTATATAAAGCAGGTGTCAGTTTCTGGAGGCTGACCATCGCTTCTCAGGAGAGTTTCCTGAACACACACACATACACACACAGACACAGACACACACAGAGACACACACACATGCACGCACGCACGCACGCACGCACAGACACACACACGCACATACGCACACACAGACACACGCACACACCTCACACACACACACACACGCGCACACATGCACACACACATACACACACGCACACACACACACGCACGCATGCACAGACGCACGCACATACACACACACACACATACACACGCACGCAAGCACGCACACACACACTCACTCACTCACACATACACACACTCAGACACACACACACATACACACGCACACACACACACATCCACCTGCATTGTAACTCAAGGCAGCCTGTGGTTTAGAATCATGTTCCTCACTTAACCAGTGAAAGGACCCCTGACATACTATAACAATTATCAGGAAACCCATAGCAAATTGTTTTATTGTTTCAATCTAGCCCTGTTTAGCCCCTAGCATTTAATAACAATGCATGATCGGAGCAAATCCTTCTCGTTTGACAAGGCAAATAAACATGCATAAATAAGAACAGAGAACCCTACTTTAAAGGTTGTTTTTTAAAACTAGACCAATGTTCCCATGAACATCGCCCTCCCAGATGTGTTGTCTGGTTAATATTGTCTTACAGGGATGGAAATCAGACTTCCATTGCCTAGCAACTGGACCCATTCCTAGTTTTACTATGAGTTTAACACACTGGAGAGTGTTAGCTACACACTGTGCTAATCAAGCTCATAGTAAAACCAGGGATGGGTGAAACTGCTATGCAATAGGAGTCTTATTTCCATTCCTGGTGTTCCGTGATCTCTGTCGAATGTTACACCTATACTCTGACCATGACTATGCAGTGGCTTCATATAGCAATAGCAGCTCAGAGGTAGCAGGTAGGACTCTTCTTTTTAAATCTTACCAATCAGGAGCACTGATAATCAAGCCGATCGCCTCTTTTCGCCAGCCGAGCCGAACCAATGAATTTATCTAAGAGCCAGCCTGGCCAGGCGCCTGAGCTGTAAGGGTCGTAATGGCGTGAACTGTCCCACTGAGGCACTCCTGTGAGTCCCCAGCTAATGCCGACAACTCGGCGCTACCAGGATTTGAACCGCGTTGACGTGACTCCCCAGCTCTCCACATGGCAGTGCTTTTACTAAGGCAGCCACTGGGGACTTGTAAGGGTAACCACAATCTCCTGCTGCTGCTTTTTCACATGTCAATCTCAGTCTTCATCAGAGCTGGATTCATAGGCAAAAACTACAAGGACAAAGCCTTTTTATCCTTATCACTTTCTTTTTGTTGCGAATCTTGAATGCCGAAATCTCAGATCGCTAGGTTGCCCCCCTATATAAACCAGGTCGTGCCCTGATGTCAGAGTCCAGGATACTTACACCCCCCAATCCCATATCCCTATCCCACACCTTCAATCAAATACCCCAAACCTTACAAGTTCTGAGGCCACCTCTCCCTCCTCCCCACATCCATTCCTTTCTCTGGTGGCTATCAATTGATTGTTTTAAAAAAAAATGTAATCCGGCAGTTTAAAATGGAAATTGATGAGAAATTGCTCTGTAATTGGGCGCTACTTAACAGCATTCATGATCACGCTGGGGTCTAAGAACAGGAAGAAAGAATTACATTTCAACTGCTTTCCTCCTCTTTCTAGTCCTGAAACCTTATCCCAGCAAAGATCAGGGGATCCCTGCATTGTGCCTCTTCTCCACCTCCACCCCCACTCCTTTCCTGGTTCACTGACTCCCTCCTCCCTCTCTATTCCCACGTGTGAGCCTGCATCCCAGTGCTTCTGTCTGCTTTGTTACGAGTCGACCAGGGGCATGTTCCGCTTCACCCACCTGTGCTGCCCTCTGCCCCACAGGCACCCACCTGCGCTGCCCTCTACCCCAAATGGCCAACGAATAGCGCTCTTAACATCAACAGTGTTGCCCTGTCGCTGGTATTGTTCAGACCTGAAGATTATGTTAAAACACGGCTAGGCAAAAATGGGCTGCTGCTACCGACACCAAAATAAGGCACAAAACCCACAAGGGGGGTAACTGAACTGAACTGATAAACATTGCAGGAGGCAGACAGAACCAGCAGCAGGTCGCTCGACATTACCAGGTTTGATATTGGAACGAGATGAGATGCCGTTTTTTAAAGAGCGGACCGAAAGCTTTTATTTGCATAGGTTAGCATATCTAGTCCTGTGCTACCACAAGAGCTATATATATATATATATAGTAAGCTACAGTATTGCCACCTCCTTTATTTCTCAGATATAATACATTTTGATGACCAACCACTTGTCCACACTGCATCCCAGTCCTCCGGCACTAACCTCAAGGCCACACTGACCCTCCCAGTCCCTCAGCTTTAACCACTAGGCCACACTGCCTCTCTCTCCAGTCCCACAGCTCTAACCACTAGGCCACACTGCCTCCCAGTCCCTCCGCTCTAACCTGTAGACCACTCTGTCTCCCAGGCCCTGAAATGTAACTGTTTGGACACAAAGTTAGACACTGCCTCCCAGTCTTTAGCTCAAACTGCTAAGTCAGTGCATGGATAGTCAGTGCTTCAGATAGATAGCAACCAACAAGAGAGGGTCCCAGACCCAGACACATTTGGTTCCTGTTTCGTGGTGGGGGGAGCACATTCTTCCAGAATAATGCAATCTTAGACAGGCTCGGACTGCTGGTGAGGAAACATTTAGGGGGGCCTGAAAGACGACGCTGTCCAGCTTTTCAAAGAGAGAAGAAGAAAATCATAGTGGAAGAGAGAGAGAGAGAGAGAAGAAAATTGCTACCATAACCACTTCCAGAGGTCCAGTTTTTTCCTGATGCAAATCGCCCTCGCTCTCTCTTTCTCTCTCTCTCCTTTTCTCTCTCGCTCTTTTTTTAAAAAAAGAAAGAAATTGGGTGAACGAAAGAAAGACAAGAAAAGAAGAGGAAAAAATGAGTTGTGACAGATCACATCCTGAATAGATGTGACAAGGCACTTAAGGATGAAAAGAAAAAAAAAGGTTTGCTTTCTCCTGCTGAGGGGAGCTGTTTACACTGACAGTAGATGCACAATCGTGCCCCCTTCGCTTGTGTCTCTCTGCACTCGCACTTTGCCCCCCTTTCGTTTCATACATGTATCTCTCTATCTGGATTTTAAGTGACTCAATTACTCTGGATCCCGCGGAGAAAATTACGGATGTTTTCCACTATTTCTCTTTCTTTCCACAGACAACAGGAGCCCCCCCCCCCCCTCCCCCCCCCGCCCTCCCCTCCTCTCAGTCTTATTATTCATCCTGCATGTTTCTCCTTTGAAATTGGCACAGATTATGGTGTGTCTGACTGAGCCTGGGAAGTAATAGATAAATTGGTTTGTTTGCAAGATCTCTTCTCTATCGCCTG